>NC_056743.1:1125204625-1125517125 GCF_019279795.1 Protopterus annectens
TTTAAACCCTATCTGCACTTTCTTTTTCAAAAAAATACAGTATTTTAATTGATTTTAACTGTGTTGCAAGAATATTAACTGAACTGCAAGTCAGTCAGTGTTTGCTGAATTTTATTTGCTAGTAATTACAGGTGTGGGGGTAGCCACATTCTTTGATTTCCTGTCCTTGCCTATTTAAGTGGTACAGTGTGAAATATTTTCTGCTTAAAACCTCAGCTTTGGCTGGCTAAGAACTTACTGTATTCAACTGGACGTATAAGAGAATTTAAGTACCTTTATCTGCACTTTTTTTCAAAAAATACAGTATTTAAATTGATTTTAACTGTGTTGCAGGAATATTAACTGAACTGGAAGTTAGTCAGTGTTTGCTGAATTTTGTTATTTGCTAGTAATTACAGGTGTGGGGGTAGCCACATTCTTTGGTTTCCTGTCCTTGCCTATTTAAGTGGTACAGTGTGAAATATTTTCTGCTTAGAAACCTCAGCTTTGGCCGGCTAAGAACTTGCTGTATTCAACTGGACGTATAAGAGAATTTAAGTACCTTTATCTGCACTTTTTTTTTTCAAAAAATACAGTATTTAAATTGATTTTAACTGTGTTGCAGGAATATTAACTGAACTGGAAGTTAGTGTTTGCTGAATTTTGTGATTTGCTAGTAATTACAGGTGTGGGGGTAGCCACATTCTTTGATTTCCTGTCCTTGCCTATTTAAGTGGTACAGTGTGAAATATTTTCTGCTTAAAACCTCAGCTTTGGCCGGCTAAGAACTTGCTGTATTCAACTGGACGTATAAGAGAATTTAAGTACCTTTATCTGCACTTTTTTCAAAAAATACAGTATTTAAATTGATTTTAACTGTGTTGCAGGAATATTAACTGAACTGGAAGTTAGTCAGTGTTTGCTAAATTTTGTTATTTGCTAGTAATTACAGGTGTGGGGGTAGCCACATTTTTTATTTCCTGTCCTTGCCTATTTAAGTGGTACAGTGTGAAATATTTTCTGCTTAAAAACCTCAGCTTTGGCCGGCTAAGAACTTGCTGTATTCAACTGGACGTATAAGAGAATTTAAGTACCTTTATCTGCACTTTTTTCAAAAAAAATACAGTATTTAAATTGATTTTAACTGTGTTGCAGGAATATTAACTGAACTGGAAGTTAGTTAGTGTTTGCTGAATTTTGTTATTTGCTAGTAATTACAGGTGTGGGGGTAGCCACATTCTTTGATTTCCTGTCCTTGCCTATTTAAGTGGTACAGTGTGAAATATTTTCTGCTTAAAAACCTCAGCTTTGGCCGGCTAAGAACTTGCTGTATTCAACTGGACGTATAATAGAATTTAAGTACCTTTATCTGCACTTTTTTCTTCAAAAAAATACAGTATTTAAATTGATTTTAACTGTTTTGCAGGAATATTAACTGAACTGGAAGTTTTGACTCTGCTCTTCAGTTAGTCCCACCCACCCTCCCTGTTTTTGTTTTGGTGTTAATCTTAGTGGCCTTAAAACTGCGTGCCCCTCTTGTAAATTTGTGTTTGGATACTCCTTCTGGGCCCATCTCATTTGCTCACTCAACTGAGTGCAGTGAGACCATATTCTGATTTCAGGCACTCCTACTGTGTACAAAGAGAGCATCTGGGAAACAGAAAAAAAAATTAAGCTTGTTTCCTGCCTTTCCTGTTAAGTGGTATAGACTATTTGTAGGCTTCTGAGCCCCCAACCCCTTCTGTGTTGGAGGGAAGCCTTCTAGCTTAGTTTTTTTTTCTTATAACTAGCCAGTTTTCTAGTTTCAGCACTCAAATCTGTTTCTTTGATCTCAGCACTTGTTCAGAAAAAAAAATAAAATTTCATCTGCTTACCTACTTTATTTTACTTTTGCATCATCTTAAAAGTACTCAGTTGTATTTATTACTGCTTGGTGTAACTCATTCTAAGCCTTTTGGTTTAAATATTTGGGCTTCGGACCAGTTGTTTTGCACTGAGAGGGTTTGTGGTCTGCACTGTAGTGGCAGAACAGGTAGCTTACAGCCTTCTAGGTTGGGAACTGCTGATTGAGAGCTCAGTGTCTGTTATTCTAAAAGTGTATTAATTCTGGGTTAAGCACTTGGGCTTTCAGGCCAGTTATTTTACATTAAGAGGGTTCGTGGTCTGCACTCTTGTGGGAGGAGAGGCTGGACTCTCCCCTTCTGAGCTGGGAATTTCTGGTTAAAGGCTTATAGTGCATGCATATCTGAACTGCTTCTTACTGAAGTTAGTGCGCCTTGTTTGCTGTGGCATAGACTGGATTCGGGCCTGCTGGATCTAGCTTTGTTTGTGTAACTTGAGCACTAATCCAGGCATTCTCTAAAGTATTCAGTTGTATTTATTGCTGCTTGGTAGTAACTTGATTAAAGTGTAGCTATCATTCTGAGTCTTTTGGATTAAGCACTTGGGCTTCAGACCAGTTGTTTTACATTAGGAAGGTTTGTGGCATGCACTGTGGTGGCAGGACAGGTAGCTTTCATCCTTCTAAGTTGGGAACTGCTGATTGAGAGCCCAGTGTCTGTTATTCTTAAAGTGTATTAGTTCTGGTTTAAGCACTTGGGCTTCAGGCCAGTTATTTCACATTAAGAAGGTTTGTGGTCTGCACTCTTGTGGGAGAAGAGGCTGGACTCTGCCCTTCTGAGCTGGGAATTTCTGGTTAAAGGTTTATAGTGCCTGAATATTTGAACTGTATCTTACTGAAATTGGTACACCTTGTTTGCTGTAGCATAGACTAGATCCAGGCCTGCTGAATCTAGTTTTATTTATATGCTTGTTGTTTGTTTGCTTGTTATTTCCCTGGAACGCTAATTCCACCTAATATGCGGCTTCTCAGCGCTTCTGTGGATCACTAGTGATATCTGCATTGCTTACTGTACTTATTTCCTTGTTTCACTTGAAAGAAAGTTACTGTTTGTCATTTTTGCATTTAAGTTACCTGTAACACATTGCACTTAAGTTACCTGGCACTTGCTCACTAAAGCAATTATATAAGTCAGCACTAAAAATTAAAAGCACTACACCCTCACTCCCCACTGGCCCTTGTTTTCAATTATTATGGAATTCCCAGTATTATTCTAGCATGTCCAAAGGTCAGTTGTCAATCTCCTCTCCGGTCCAGCTGGTGAATCTGGGAATTTTGAGGCAATGTTACAACTGCCTCATGTACACAGACAACCCTCTCCTCCTCCCAACAAATTCCAACACATGTGAGAGATGCAACCATATAGCCAAACTGGAGGCTAAACTCTCTCAACTCAGTACTGGCATAACCAGTCAGGAGGAGAAGGAAACCACACTCACTACAATTCCAGTCTCACGTAGACCTACCATGACATCAAACCAAACACATAATCACACAAAAACATACTCGGAGGCTCTAAATAAAGATCTGCCTAAGCAGCAGAGACCTCCAAAGCAGACACCCAAGCAACCGCTACCCCAAAACAAAACACGTGCAACACATATCTCACAAAGCCAGTGTGCCGAACAGTCACAGCCCTTAAGACTAAACAACACACCTGATAAACTTGTAATAGGTGACTCTATCGTCAGGCACACTGACGTCCCGCTCACCAGGCTGAACAAGGAGAGGGTCACGGTGAGCAGCCTGTTGGGCGCTAGGATCCGCCACATAACACAAGCACTCAGGTCACTCCAAGGCAAGTACAAATATGACTCAGTCATTGTCCATGCTGGTGTGAATGACCTGAGATGTACCTCCCTGGACTACATGAAAAGAGACATAAAGGAGCTCTCTGAGCATGTAGCCCAGGCCGGTATGACCCTGACCTTGAGTAGCATCTTACCCTCACCAAGAATGATGCCACAATATGAAGACAAGATGATCAATTTCAACAATTGGCTTAAGTACTAGCATCATTCAAAGGGGATCCAATGCCTGTCAGCTTGGGATGATATGCTCGACAAGCCACGATGCTTCACTAGGGATGGCTTGCACCTGTCACCCCTGGGCTTTCGGATATTGGCAAAAGCTCTTGCTACCCCCATAGTGCCTTTTTTAGGCAAGGCTCAAAAGACAAACCCACCTCCATAGGTATCACAAGGGATACAAAACTAAGAGTAATGCTACTCAACGCCAGAAGTCTAAACCTCAAGATGCATGCACTCGAAACTCTCCTTAGCATGGAGAACATCGATATCTGTGCAGTAACAGAAACCTGGTTCAGGGATCCCGAGAGCACCCCAGCACTACCAGGTTATACCTCATACCATGCTTTTCGGCCCCAAAACTTGGACTGAACCACAAAAGGAGGGGGAGTATCGATATTCATCAAAGATACCCACACCTCCAGGTTGGTGGCAAAGCACGAAGCATCAGAGACTATCCATGTGCAACTAACAGTGGGTAAAACTGCCTTCCAGCTTATAGCCTGCTACAGACCATCCTCCCAAACCCAGGAACCCCACTCGGCCTTCCTGAGAACACTGGAAAATATGAAGGTCTCTCCAAACACCATTATACTGGGCGACTTCAACTACCCAAACATAGACTGGGAGCATTACTCTAGCCCCAACAGCCTAGCCCAAAGGTTCCTAGAATTTATAAACTCAAATGCTATGGAACAACTTGTTACCACTCCCACAAGAGGGGAAAACATACTGGACCTGATCATCACCAACATGGGGACTCTATGCTCCAGACCAGAAGTGTATCCCTCACTGGTAAGATCAGACCATAAACTAATCTCACTGGATATTCACATCCCAACCCCACCCCCTGCCCAGAAAACCACAGTGAAAAACTTCTCTAAAGCAAATTTCACACTCCTCAAAACCGAGGTGGAATCCTTCAAAGCCCCCGGGCCTGTGGAAAATACAGCCCAGACCGCAGAATCCTTTACAAACACATTCTATGAATACTTTCAGGAATGCATGGATCATGCGATCCCAAATAAAACCAAGACCCAATCCTCCAAAGGCAGATGTCCTGTCTGGTGGACTCCAGCCATAAACAAACTATAGAATAGAAGGAGGAAGCTACTAAATGATAGAGCAAAATCCCAAAAAGGGAAGGCATCACTGATCAGTATTAGCAAAAAACTACGGGCACTCATAAAATTGTCTAAGGCCAGCTTCAAGAGAAAAATTGCACAGGGCATTAAGGATAATCACAAGGCTTTCTTTAGTTATGTTAGGAACCTGGGTGGTAATTCCCAGATATGCTCAGAATTAGTCCAAAATGACAAAAAATACACTGAACCCACAGACATTGCCAACATCCTTGCTGACAGGTTCATCGCAAACTTCTCCCCCCCCTCCCCACCAAAAGGGCAAATATCTATCCCAGCAGAGTGCTGCCCCCCTGACATCTCAGATGCTCAGGTAAGAGCTGCCCTCTCCAAAGCAAAAAACACAGCATCAATGGGACTAGATGGTGTCCCGGGCTGCGTCCTACATGAACTCCAAGAAGAGCTAAACCCAAACATAAAACTACTGTTCAATCTCAGCCTTACTACAGGATATGTGCCCAAAGAGTGGCGTACAGCAACAGTGGTCCCTCTCCATAAAGGTGGTGCCTCAACGGATCCTGGAAACTATCGCCCCATAAGCCTGACTAGCTTGGTCTGCAAAGCTATGGAAAGGATCATCATGGACCTCATAAATAAAGATATTGGGGACCTACAGACACTGGATCCTACCCAGTTCGGCTTTGTTAAGGGCAGATCCTGCCTCTTAAACCTGGTTGATTTCTTTGAAACAGTCCACCAAGGCCATTGACGAGGGGAAGGTGGTCCACACAGCCTACCTGGACCTCACAAAAGCCTTCGATACAATACCCCACTCGGGCATTATAGATAAGCTCACCAGCTTAAATATAAACCCCTATGTCACTAGATGGATTGCAAACTGGCTCAAGGACAGAACCCACATGGTTATAATTGCTGGAACCATGTCAGACTCCAAACCAGTTAAAAGTGGTGTCCCACAAGGCTCAGTCCTGGGACCTCTCTTGTTCGGTATATATTTCTCGGAGGTACAGGCCAACACGGACGGACTGTGGCTGACCACGTTCGCAGATGACTGCAAACTGGGTGCCATAATCGACTCTCCAGCCGACACAAGCATCCTCCAAAAGGGCCTCATAGAAACAGACAACTGGTGCCAGAGCCATGGCCTCAAGCTAAATGCCAAAAAGTGTATAGTCATCCCCTTTGGCAAAAACAAAGTGCCCACAAATTACCACATAGGTGGTAATCCATTAAGTACAGAAGAAGTAATTAGGGACCTGGGGACCCAAGTTGATAGCAATCTCTCATTTGACAACCACGTGGCCAAAGTGGTTAGAAAAACATTTTATATAGCCCACCTAATCATGAAGGGATTCACATCTAGATCAGGGGAGGTCATCGTGCCTCTTTACTCATCCCTCATCAGGCCCATAATTGAGTACAATGCCCCTTTTGGGATGTACCTTACCAGACACCTGCAGCAACTGGAAAGACCCCAAAAGTACCTCACCAAGAGGATCAAAGGGCTCAAACAGATGCAATATGCTGCCCGGTTAAAGAAACTCCAGCTCTACTCAGTGGCATACTGCCTGTTCAGAGGCAATCTGTGCCTGACGTATAAAGCCATGTCCAACCCGGAATTAATGGACATGCTGCACCTCAGAAAATCCAAATCCCATCGAGCTCTGGCGCTCGAGAGACTTGAACCTCAGCACTAAAATAAATAGGACATGCTGGAGGGACAGATTCATAACTCAGAGGCTCCCTTCACTTTGGAATAAAATCCCAGTCCAGGTTAGGCAGAGTCCCTCATTGACTCTCTTCAAGAGGAATCTTGATGAGTGGATGGGAGATCGTAGGTTTACCCTGGGTATCACTTCTGTGTCACTGTTAGACAGAGGCACAGTATACTAACCTCGAAAAAGGGCATAGCAAAATAAATTTAAAATGGGTGGTGAAAGCCAAACATATTCTGGCTAGGCTTATAAATGCCCTAGGGCAGATAGCCTAGTATGAACCTATGAACCTATGAACATGAAACAAAGCATCTGTGTTATTACTCAGGGACCCGGACTTCCATGCTCAATAATTTGCAATAAAATATTTAGAAAAAAAACAAAAACAAAACTAACAGGCACGTTCCATGAATTTCCTCAAAAGAGATTACTTTTTCATTCCGTTTTTCTAGCCAGCAACATAATGTAACTGCTAACTGAAGAAAAATGCCACAAACTCACGAAGCATGAGGAAGGGGTTTGTACCCTTACCCAGTTGGTAAGAAGGGCTTGGATTATGTTGTATAATTAATCAGGCTGTGTGATCAGTTTTTGTATGGAGCAGAATGGTTTAGGCTGCCCTCAAAGGGGTTGAAGGGAGTACTTCATGCATAATTAATCAGATGGATGAAGAATTTCACCTAGAGCTGTCCTGTCTGTAGACTGCTGCCTGGAGGGGCATATTTTTAAACAACTGAAAGCTGCTTCTTACTTTTATCCTTCAGAGTCACTTTAATTCAAGGATGTGGAGTCTTGTTGTTTACCAGCATCTGTGTAATACAACTGCTCTTTTTTTGATTTAAAAGAAGGAGGCTTTTATAACGAATCCAAAGCTAGACTTTCTCACAATGCATTACAGTCTAAACAGCCACTTTACTTTATGCACATGGTTTATGCTATGATTCTTTTGGAGCTAGGATGGTGCGATATTTAAAACAACACATACAATAAATTAATGTGGCTCCTGGCGTGCACGGGCAAAGTAACAGTTTGACATTAGCTAAATGGGAGGACGTCAACAGTCTGTGTGACAAGGGGGCTGCCTTGACTAGGGTTACCACCTGTCCCACTTTGTGAGGGACAGTCCCTCTTAGGGCAGTTGTATCCTGACACAAAATTGTAAAAAATGGCAAATGTCCTGAGATTTTAGGACAAAATTATTTCCTATATTTTATGTAATAGTTGCATAAAACAGTTATCCTGTATCTAAAATACCTAAATGTTATAAGAAACAGAATAAACAACTAAAATGTTACAAGAATAAGCTTTTATTTAGGCAAGAAATTTAAGTTCTAACTTTTGTACTGACCATGGGTATGTGTCGGCCTGTGAAATCTGATGCTTGTACCAAAAATGTCCCACTTTGCCCATTTGAAAAGGTGGCAACGCTAGCCTTGACGTGATGTGAATGGAAAAGTAACGCAAAAAGTAATGCACATTTGCATTACTAGCTACTAAAAAAGGTAACTAATTACTATTACTGTTTTACTATATTGAAAAGTAACACTGAATATTAGTAGTTAATGAAAAATGTAATATGTTACAGTAACGCTTTACTTCCTTACCTGATAATGCCTAATAAATACTTTAACATGAAAGTCCCTAATCTAACAGTTGCCCCTGAGGTCCCTGTTGAAAGTCTACAGAGCCATACTTCTGTAGTTACTTTACATCTGTATTGCTAACTACTGTATACAGCTTTATGATACATGACTCATAATCTGAAAATGATTTTTTATTTGGCCAATAAACTTGCAATTTTAAGTTTGACCACTAGGTGCCACTTGAGCATTTATGGCCTGTTTGGATATGATCTAATTATAACTAGGCAACTGTTTTTCTTTATATGGTAAATAAACTTGAAATTTTAATCACTGGGCTTGAAGTCTGTTAACGTTATGATTTAATCTTCATATTACCTAGATTCATAGTCTTTACAGTCTTTCAGTCTAAGTTCTGATGTATGAGTGATATATTCAAAACCTGTACATTATTCTGAAAATGGGTGTCTTTTAATTCTGTGGCTTTTAAAGCTGATTAACCTGTCTTTGTGAATCTTTATTTAAGTTAGACAGAGTACGAACTGTTAACCCTGCCTATTTTTCTTCCCTATCTCTGCATGCTATAATGGTAAAATTGCACTGTCTATTGTCTATGTTTTTACCTTATAAACTGGTGCCTTAGTGTGCCCTGATGTCTCTCTCTTATTGTTCATAAATTTAAATTTTTAAATACTGTACTGTTTTGACTTGTGTCTATACATTTTTATCTAAATTTTCTATTAAGGCTACTTACCTTTTTTAACTTATGTCCTGTAATGTATGTCTGCCTCCTAAATTTGTCTGGATATTTTATGAATATTTATGAGCTATAACAGTTCACTAAAACCCTTGCTTTCAGTACTTCAGTTCTGTACCTTTGCATTTTCTGTTAGTGTCTTTTTTAACATTCTGACTAATGTACAATAATTATGTAAAGTGTACTGTAATCTGTAAATTAATTGACAAATTAAGCCTGCCATGTTATGCCTTGAGTATACTGAATAACTATTACTACCTATTATTTAGATAACTTATCTTAATAAGCCTGTAATGAATACTTCTGTCATTTTACCCTTAACTAATGACTGAATAATGTGAAGTATTAATTTTATATTCTGAAATTTGACTGAAATGTACTATACTGAACATGCATAACTGAGTATGAATGTCATATTCTGAATCTTGACTGAAATGTACATTAGTGTGATACATATTTATACTGAACATTTAAAACAGCTGTGTATATTCTGGAAACTAACTAAACTAATACTAAAAAATATATTTTGCCAGTGTTAACTGAATACATACAAGCATAACTGAAAACTAGTACATGTTATATTCTAAAAACCAAACTATTAGTATTTTTCCTGTCAGTATTGCCTGAACATAGATAAACTGAAAACTAGTACTGTTGTACAATTGTCTGAAAACATGAGAACATGTTGACAGTGTTACCTGAACACAGATAAAAAATAAACTGAAATCTGTTTTCCTGTCAGTATTGTCTGAAGAGAGATAAACTGAAAACTAGTACTGTTGTACAATTGCCTGAAAATATGAGAACAGTTTGTCAGTTACCTGAACATAGATAAAATAAACTGAAATCTATTTTTCTGTCAGTATTGTCTGAAACAATAACTACTTGCTTTAACTCATACATTTTAACTTTAAATAAACATTGAAGAAATAACCGAAACACAGAGACAGTCAACCTCTACATCACAGCTCTTGCCAAATTTTCATCTGAATTGTTTCAGTCCCTGATGAGGTATTGGAAGGCCTGATTTAATGTGCAAAGTGTTCTTTTTATAGTTAGGCCTTTTAAACCTCTCATTTTCTTCTCTTGTGCAAGGCTGGGTGGCTAAAGTTCTTGATTGCATTTAGTATCAGGCCTTAAAATAACATTTGCATATTTAACAATTATAAACTGATAGCACTGTTTGTTGTGCTGAATTTATTTACATTTTTCTGCATGAAAAAAAAAACATTTGCTGCCAATAAACTCTTGCAAGTCTGTAGGCAAACTGATAACCTCAAATGAAACTAAAGTAGTAATTTAACACTGTGCGTGTCTGCACCTGTATAAAATTAATCTTAACTGTGGAACTTTTTACATTTACTCGTGACCCTCAGATTTTAACATACTGTTCAATGAGTGAAACTCCACCCACTCTCTCACCATAACAGTTTCTTTAGCTGACGTCATTTAACTTTTCAGTACAACTGAATGCTGCATTTTCTTGGATAAATAGTAAAGCTTGTAAATGCATTAAATTGATCTTTACCATACTGCATTATGGCATACAGCACTGTCTTTAATTCAGCTAGGTAAACTGGCTGTAATCAGATATGGTGTACTGCAATTTCTGTATAAGATATATACAGTCTGAAACTGATTATGTACAACCTGAACTCTTAACTGTACTGTCACTTTTACTATGTAGCATTGACTTTTATATTCTGTAAAAAACATTATTTAATATTTGCAAATGCTTTTTTGTCTCTGTCTGTATTACAATATTGTTTATGCATTGCAACACTTTAATACAAAGCTCTTAACTAATGACTGCTAAACAAAACAATAACAAAAAATTAATTTGCTAAAACTGTAACTGAAAACCCTTTATTCTGTGAATTAACTTGACTGTCATTTCTGGTATACCCTACAAGACGTAGATGTATATGATTACCCTTTTTTTCTAACCGGCCACATCCAGTATGTCTTTAGCTGTGTCAGCTGAACTGGAATTTATTTTATCTTTAACCCATAAATCTGCATGTTTCTGCTGTAGCCAGTTCTTTAAAATATGTACATTTGCACAAACTACTGCATGCAAATTCTTACCAGTTTCATCTGTGTGCACTACTGTACATTCTGTAGCATTTTTATTTTTCCATAAAATCTTGTTACTGAAGTCTAAAACAACATATAACTTTGATGACATGTTCATACCTAGTACAGAGCTGTTACACATTGAACTATTAGCTGCTGTAATCTTTGACCCTTTAAATCCTGACAAGAATGCATTTGTGTCCTCTAATAAAGGTCTATTTGTAACTGAAGTTGACTTGTCTGAATTAATCAATACATTATTCCCTAATTTTCCTGTAAACACTGAAATATTGTCATTTCTTTTAACCTTAGACAATGACAGATAAATGTTCTGCTTTGGTGCTGGACTGCCACATCCTTCACAGATAGCTATGGAATATGTTTTTTCTTTATTTTGCTCTGAATTAGTAGTAATTGTAAGTTTCACTGAAGTCTGTTTTTCATTTATGCTGGAATTTACTTTACCAAAATCTGCACTCTGATCTCTCTTACCCCCCCCCCCTGTGCAATATTTGCACTTGCTTTTGAAAATAAGAAACTAGGTGAAGTAATGTGAGCTTGAGACATCGCCTGCATGTTATATACTTTGACTGTGTTGACATTTGTATGTTTAATACTGCAACATAATAATGTATTTTAAATTACATGTAAACAAGAATTTATTACATTTTGAACATTTGTATTTGAAACTGTACTACAACTTAACTTTGTATGTTGAATTGTATATGCTGAAGCATTTACACAAGAATTTGTGTCTGAAACAGTACTGATAGAAGCTGATTCATTATGTGAATGCTTTGCTGTAGCCTTCTTCTGTGATTTAACCCTTTTGCATTTAGAAATATGTAACATTCTTGAACTAATAACCTTTAACTTTAAAAAAATATTTCTGGAACAGGTTTTATAGACTGCTTTACCCAGTTATTAACTTTTAAAACAAACATTTACTGATGTTTTAACTGCAGAAGTATTACTTGACATGTTTATTGAACAGGTATGCAAATGAGTTTTACTGATGAATTTAAACATTTTTCAGCTGATAATTAAATATGCATAGAAAGTCTTACATAACTTTATGATTCTGGAAGAATGTGTCCTGTTGTCTGCAGTATTTTTAACCTTTTTTTTGTAGTGCCGCCATTTCTGGCTTATTTTGTACGGCGTTCACAGTCTGAAATTATAGAAAAACACTGGTGTGCTGCTGAAAAGTCTGTTATGAAACATTTGCTGTAATTACTGATAGACTGGAAAAAGTGTTAAGATGGCTGCTGCACTTGAAACTGTAATTGAAAGGGTTACTCACTGCAGCTGCATCTGTTGAAATTTGAAGAAATGTCGAATGAACACCGGTACCTGTAGTGTGATAGTTGATAAGGTTGCTCTAAAGAAAACACTTTTCCTGTAGATCGCTCTGTAAATCACACATAGTTGAAAAAATGCTGCTCTTCTGTAGATATTTCTGTAGAACACACAAAATCTGACTTCTGATGCAAGGCTGCTATGGGGTTTTGGGATTCACGTCAATGGTTTTACCCCATTCATAGTGGCTCACCATTGAAAGAATTGATGAGACTGTACTATACTGGAATTAACTGGAAATAAGACTGGAACAAAAGTTTTTATTGGTTAATTACCCAAGCTCATGCTGAACAGGTGCCGGTCTCTCCTTTATGGGCCAAGTCTTGTGTACTTTTCAGAATGAATTCTGCAAACACTGTAGTTCATTTAATAAGGCTTTATTAGATGTTCACAATATCCGAATACTGTCTTCATTAACAGTGCTGATAAAAAATAACAGTCTGTAGAAATGCTGGGATGCTAGTTAGTATTAACAGTGCTGCTAAATATATCCAAAGTTTCTACACATATATTCTGATTGTCCTAAATAATGTAAACTGAAACAGTCTTTGTTTGACCTGTCTTCTGTACTCAGGCTCGAGTGTCTGTAGTGTAGCTTCCTTTCTAAAATGCTGGCTATTTAATCTTTTCTGTATGTCAGGTCAAATTAACTGACTTCCCAAACTGTATCTGAAATATATTTTAATAATACCAAAACCCTGTAATGCTGTACACACCTCTTTAGCCTTGTTTCTCAGGCCTTGTCTTGTTTTGCAGTCTTTCAGGGGCCTAGCTGTCCCATTATCTAACATTTCCTTGATTCTTCCATTGAGAAAGAGAACAGTAAAAGAACAGTCTGCAGCCTTCCCTTGGGAACTGTTATCTCTTATGCTTGACCAGCAAGGTTATTCTTTCCATCTGCTTAACTGTCTTTTCTAAAGTGTCTGATGCTACATATTTTCCCTTTTAGTATGCATAATGCCTAATAACTACTTTAAAATGGAAGTCCCTAGTCTAACAATAAAGAAAACTAATACATTTTGATAAACTAAGATAGTCATAAGCTAAGCAATGTGACTTGTAGACAAGTACAGTGGGTTGACTCAGTTTGAGGAAAACTGTGTCATTCTCCTGACACCAAATGAAATTCTCTTCCTTTTAAACAAACAGATTCAAGCAGCAATTTGGCTGGCCCTTTGAATAATAAAGACTATCAGAGACAAAACATCTCTAGTAAGAATCAGAAATAGGGCCTCCATGTTGAGAGGTGTGTGGCATATAATGTCAGTTGCAATACCATACTGTCTTGCAGCCAAAGAAGACTTTCCCTGATAGGTGTTGTGGAAACTGGTAGTTGGAAACTATTTGAAATGGAGGAAACCACGTCAGTGATTCCTGTAATATGAAGAATGAATGGCTGAAAAAAACAGACATATATACAAAGTTCAAAATGACTTTTAAAAAAAAGATTAAAGGAAAACAACAATGTTCAACATGTTTGCTTCTCATACATTTTTTTTGTGACTCGGCACTCTCTGTTACAAGAGCCTACATTTCAAATGGGAGCCCTGGCTGATACAGAAGGAGAAAGCAATCAGAAATACTAAGTCTAGGGATCTGCATCTTTTCTACAACATCAACAGATACTAAAATTCTACCACATCTAATTTCACTCTCCATCTCATCACAATTAAGTTTTATCCAAATTCACACAAACTTTTCCTACCAATACCTAATACTATTTGCTAAAAAATGCCTTTATCTTATCTTTTTGCTGAAACACAAAACATGTTATACAGACTGATGGGATGGTACCACCATCTTCTAAGTACTGCACGTGCACTCTCTGCTGTTTGTGTGTTTTATTTTCTTTCAAGGTATGCTTGTTCACAGGATATGGGTCTATCAGTGGGGCACAGGGGCTGTACTTACTCTTCTAGCTCAGGTTCCTCCCCTACCCATAATCCCTGTGTAGAGAGTGAGCTACCTCAGATCAAGTTTGCCCACCAATAATAGGAAATTTAGAAATATGAAGGTTTTGGCAGCAAAAGAAGTATCTAACTTAAATGCTGAAGCATGTGAAAGGAGCCAAGGCAAGGTCAGCTACAGTCATCTCAAAATGAGAACATGATTAAAAAAAACTGTGCATACAAATGTAAGGAGCAGATGAGGAGAAGGTAGTTGAGGAAGGAAAGAAACAGACAACATAGATCTATTACGTATTATGGTTGAGTACATAACTTTTATATCTAATGTTGCCTTTTCCATCCATTCCTCAATGTATGGGACAGAGTCCCCAACTACCTTCTTACTTGGGAGACCTTATGGAAGGATATTCTGGAGCATAGCTGAACCAAAGCAGACCCTAGATCTGTACTGTTTATGCAATTCATAGTATTAGATGAAGCCATGTACCTTACACCCAGGTACCTGCAGTGGTTATGTCATCAGTTGGAACACTAGAGAAGAAAGTTGGAGATGAAATCCAGAGATCTGGTGGAATTAGCTTTTGGGGTCAAAGGAGATGGCAATCCTCTTTCTTGATAAACTAAAGAAATGCACTGTGACAGCTAGCACAAGAGGATAACTTTGGACACTACCTTTCTCAATTTAACAGTAGAGAAGGACAGAAATAACTGATCAGATTTCCTGAAAGGTTTTATCTGATATAAATAACAACATAACTGATGATGAACATCTAGTAAATGCAAAGTATATTCACTTGTTTGAAAAATTTGGGAAGAAGGGTTCCTATCAGCATTTCGAATGTTGAAAATGCCAAATTTAATTTAATCGAACTGAAATGCTCAAAATCTCAGAAGAGCGAACTGATGGAACATCGATTTCTTTCCCAGGGAAAGAAATCGGTGGGCCGTCATAGAAGTTTGCTATTTCCTCCACTGTGGTGCAGTCTCAGAGTTGGTATATTTAAGTAGGGGGGTGTGGGGGTGTGGGGGACAAAGCCCCCCACTTCTGTCAGTGTTTAAAGTATTGAAAAAAAATTTTTTTGCACGGAACACCAATTTCTTTCCATGGGAAAGAAATCAATGTTCCATCAGTTCGCTCTTCTGAGATTTCGAACATTTCAGATCGATTAAATTGCATCCGGCATTTTCAGCATTCAATATGCTGATATAGACCAGGGAAGAACACCAGAATATTTATAGACTGATTAATGGATGATTCAGAGGCCACCTTAAGAAAAAAAGAGGAGCTGGCCTTCAGCAGCACTCTGTTTTTATGAAACATAAGGGACGGTAGTTTTGAGGACAGGGCATGTACCACAGAAATTTTCCTGGCTGAAGTGTTAGCCACCAGAAATAAAAAAAAAAAATTCAGATCAATCCTAGCAGCCAGTTTGAATGGAAGGGGCAAAGAGGTTGCATTAAAGTTGGCCCTAACCGCTGAAAATCCACTCCATTACCAATGGATTGACATACCAGTCATGAGGAAGCAGAACAGATCTGCTCATCCTGTCCATAAGGATAATAGATTTCTCTGGGATATGTGTTGCTATTAGAAAGTACAGTGAGAAGATCAATATCACTCACTACTACACTGCAATGACTTCTCGATGCAATCTGATTCCTTCCTGTTTACTAATATGCAAAACTGCCAAGTTGTCTGTCTGAAGAGATATCACACTAAAAGGGAGAGAGTCATGAAAGGCCTGCAAAATTAGGAGAACTGCTCTCATCTTCAGTATACTGATGTGAAGAGGGGCCTCTGTTGTGGATCACATGCCTAGGACTGTCTTTCCTAGATAATGCCTACCACCCCAGATGAGAAGCATCTGTGGCTTGGTGGGAAGGAAAAATGAAAGGGCATGTGGACATTCTAGCCACCACTTATGTGAATTCTGCAGATGTTCATTAGTCACTAGAAAAGACATTAGGTTGTTTCCTGATTGACCATTGAATCACCAGAATCCAGAACTTTCATGTAGAATGTGGATAGTGGCACTAATGTAACGGTGACTGCCATGGAGTATAGAATCAAAAATTAGTCTCACTGGTGGCTTATGGAAAGATAAAAATTCTTGGGCTTGTTGGTGAAAGGATGAAAATTCATGTTTTATAGAGTGTTGTTATCTGAAGTTGTGTGGTCAAAAGTGCCCCAATGAATTCAAGAGACCGGAATGGTTGTAGCATGGACTTTTTTATATTCACTGTAATTCCTAAGTCTATGTGCAGTTGGAGAAAAGAGTCTCTGGCTTGAATGAGTCAATTCCTGGAAGGGGCGGTGATAAGCCAGTCATCCAATACCAGAATACCCAGAAACCCTGCAGTCATACATCAGCTGTCACTACTGCCATACACTTGGTAAACATCTGGGGGCTGTGGTAACACCAAAGGGCAAGGCAATAAATTGGAAAGGACTGGTTCCTAGCTGGAAGCAAAAGTACTTCCTGGAGCAACAGTCCATCTTTATGTGGTAGTATGGATCCTGAAAACATATTGAGCACATTCAGTCATTCTTCCTCAATAAGGGAAGAATGGACTTGTCTGTGAACATCCAGAATTGTGTTTGCTTCACAAACTTGTTCAAGCAGCTTAAGTCCAAAATTGGCCTTAGGTTCCCTTTTTTCTTGGGCACTAAAAAGAATCATGAATACATTCTGGATCCTCTCTAGCTTGTGGAGGGGTCCTCTTGGATGTCACATCTCCTTACAGTCTTCCTTATATCTTAAGTGGCTTCTTCCCTATTTGAGGGTGGAACATTGGGAATTCTTTTTGAGCATGAAGGAAGGATGTGGAAGGGAATGAAATAGCTTCTGGTTATGATCCTGTGCACTCATTTGTCTGAGTGATGTAAGTTCAGGCTGCTGGGTGCATAGATAAGTGACCCTTTTCTGCCTCTAGAGTGCAACAGTCAGGCACCCATTTAAGAGTGCTGGAATGCCTTCTCCAAGAAAGGACACCTGAAGCCTTGGTTTTGCAGGCCACCTCTGCCCCTTGGAAAATGTCCATTATAAGAGTTTCTCCCTCTGCCTTGGTTAGCTCTTTCTCTGGAACTGTCAGAAGCCCTGGGATTTAAAAAAAAACAAGTCTTTTTCCTCCCTTTTGGTTTCTGGAGAAGGTACTTTGAGGGGTGGAGAATTTGATCCCTATGGCAGATGGGCATTTAAGTACCTTCTTTATTCTTGAGATAGTCTCTTTAAGCTTGGGACCAAACAGAGTTGATCCACTATATGGGGCACTGATAAAAGACACACTGAAATGTTCAACAAAATTGCATAGCCACATTGAGGCTAACTTCTTATAGAAATACCTGTGCCAGGTGCTCTAGATGCATCCTCTGTGGCATTAGCGATAAGGCACATAAAGGCATTGAACAGTGACTGAAGGATAGCCAAATGTGAATTGATGGATTTTCTTTTATCCACAGGCAGTGTCCTTGCAAGAGATTTTATTTGTCAAATCCCTCTGGAAATGACTAACATGAGCCAAATAATTTAGCACTCTCACCAAAAAAAAAAAAAAAAAAAAAAAAGCACGAGTGCACACACTCACCAAAACGTGTCAAATGCGTGAGATTCCCTATTTGATGGATGGACAGAGGGACCTTCTTCAGCAACCTCCTTCTTAGTGGCTGCCTCCACAACCAAAGAATCTACTGTGGGACCCTTGCTCCAATGGTGACAGTCTTTGGGAGCAACCAAAAACTTGTTGGGCTTTTTAGGAATAGGCTCAGCTGTGTCTGGTTCCTTCCATGCCCAGGAGGAGATCAGGTCTATCACCCCATTGGCCAGGGGTACTACCCAAGAACTAGATAGGATCAAAAGTCTCAAGAAAAATGTATTCTTCTGAAGAGGGCACATGAAAGGACCAACCCCTTTCTGTCTGAGATATTCAAGAATCTCTTCGAATGAAATGTTCTCAAAGAGGGGGATCTTGGAGAACCTTCTCCTTCATCAAAATCTGTGTTGGTGATAGGAGATACCTCAAGAGAATCCATGTGTCTCCTCCTACACTTGTGTTTCCTGTGTACCTCTTCTGTGTGTTTTTCAGGAGAGGATTCAGAAACTGACATAGTCTCTCTTTGGAGACCAGGCTCAAGGCTCCCAGAAACTGTCTGTCCTGATAGGACAAGGTGAGCAGGCTACAGAACCTGAGAAATCCTATGGGAGGGGTCTAAATCAAGTTCTCAAAGGGTAGACCTCTTTTTAATTTGGGAGACTACTCTCTTGAATGCCTTGAATGTGGACCTTGGTATGGATCTCACTGTTGCATCAGAAACTTGCAATGGTGGCTCGGCACAGAAGCCATTCACCTGGGATCACTGGAACCAAGCTATCAAGAGCTGATGCTCCTACAGGAAGGAAATATCAAAAAAACATAAATCTTATCCTGCCCTGTTGAAGGCAATATCAACAGTTTGGCTCCGAGATTCTAATGGGTCAAACACGGCCAGAGTCAGCTTCATCAGAGAACTCATCAGAATTGAAGCATGGAGCCTTGGCTCAAATGTAGACCCCAAGGCCAGAATTGGAATCAGGGGCTTTGATCTGAGAGGTCAGATTGGAGAAGGAGCCATGAAGAAGTGAGGGAAGAAGTGTTTCTTCTGGATCCAACAGTCATTGGAGCCTGAAGGGCCCCCAATTGAATTTGGGTCTGAAGGTATCTCCTCATCATCCTGTCCACATCAGTTTGGTAAAGCTCTGAGACAACCTACCTGAACTCAGAGAAGACATTAAGGAAATAGGCCAGGGGTCTGTCCTGCAAAATTGGAGATCAATGCCTAGGAGAGATAAGAGCTGAAGAAAAGCTAGGCGGTGTAAGGGATCCAATAACAATCAGATCCAAAAAGAATGTTTAGATCTGGAGATCTTTTTTTGCTGGTTTTGAGTCTTTTTCTTTTTCTCTTTCTGCCTCCTTTTGCATCTCACTGGGTTTAACAGACCCCTTTTCTGAAGAAGATGGAGATGGAGAAGAAGAAGCAGCAGACTTTCCCGATCCTGAAGTGGGTTTTTCTCCTGTGGTAGGCCCTTCAGAATGAGTTTATTTCATCTTTCCACAATACCTCACTCACCGAAGACTTGACCGATACAGCAGGTGATGTCCAAGTGTGAAGACTCTAAGCAATTGACCCATTTATTGTGTGCATCCAAACTTGGTGGCTTTTGAGAACAAGCTGTACATTTTTTGAATCCAGAGGGCTTATCTGCCATCTTCATGGATGACAGAAACAAAGGGAAAAAGGTAAAAGATACCAATTACAGGAGCAACCCTAAGAAGAATAACAAAACTATGGCATATCTTTTTTTAATTAAGCTCCAGAAGGGTGCTACAGAAAAGGGATCAACATGGTAGGAAGTGCAAGCCCTAATATGAAAGGAGAAATATAAATATTAACAAAAAGTTAGCCGCCATAAAATGTATTTATCTATTTAGAGTTTTTTTTCTGACATACGATCCTAAGCACCATGACCTGTCAAATGCTTTTGGCGGCAAAAGAGATTTGGGGTAGCTCGCTCTCTACAAAGGGATTATGGGTAGGGGAGAGGAGCCTGAGCAAAGCTTAGAAGTGGCCGAAGCCAGACGCAACATCAGATCCAAGACCCAAAAGTTGAGGAATGGATGGAAAAGATAACATCAGATAAGAAGGTAGTAAAGTAATGATTTATTGCACAACAGGGACACATTTTAATAATTATTCTGCCTATGGATAGTCTAGACTGTTAGTTAATATGATTAGTTGCATAACATGTTATTATAAATGGCTGACATTTTCTTTTGAAGCTTATGTATATATCATAATGTGCCATTTTGAAAATATAGTTTTCTCTGCTCAGTTTGTAGTTAAAACCATGCGCGTTTATAGCTGTGTTAAAGTTTGAATATAGTTAAATATGATACTAAGAAAGCAGAAATATAAGATGATGCTGGGTATGCAGTTATTCATTCTGTCAGTCTTCCTAAATGCCTTTGAAGTTTTTTATGCAAGTTGTCATGCTTAGAGTACCATCAAGAAGGCTGAATGAGGTAACAGTGAGTAAAAGTATTTTTGTATTGATACTGTATTATGATTGTTTAGCAAAGGTCAGAGGAGAGTCAACTGTTATTATTTGCACTCAGGATTGCTATACAAAGCTGTCATTTCTCTCCTTTTCAATGCTTATGAATCTATCGCAAACAATGTTTAACTTGAAGTAATGGCTTTGTTTAATTTGTAGTTTATGAGCAGGTTGCCTGTAAACATACTGAATGTGCATACTTAAGTGGACTATGAGGATGTCACAGAATTAAAAGATGAGAATGATCATGTAGTTGTTCAGTTACATTGCCCAAGTGTCTATAACTTTTTTTATTAAATGCATGCTGTCATGATTAGAGACAACTGTAGCCAAGCAGAAGTTGAGAATGAGAAGAGCAGGAATACCCAGAAGGAAAAAGACTAATCACATACTCCACATCTGGCTTAATTACAGATGCATTTATTGGTGAGAGGAAAACAATAGCCTTTTGCAGGACAAGGGTAGAGTAAGTCCACTGGACATAAATGTCCTGTTTTGTTAAATCAATGCAGAATTACATAGTAGGCAAATGGAGTTGGAAGGAATCAAACTCTGCACTGTTGAAAACAGGAAGTGTCTCAGAGTGTTAATATAAATGCCATACAACTCGGAAATTTGGTGACTACCTGCATCAAAGATTTATAAATATATAAATATATATAGGTATGCATGTATGTGCATATGTACATAGATACACACACACACACACATATATATATATATATATATATATATATATATATATACACACACACACACACATGGGTTCCATTTAGATCAACTGATCGGAAAGTCAACCATATGATCAATTTTTCAAAAAAGCCAAAGCATTTGTATGGAAATTGTGGTACAGTTGGGGATTGGGGAACTTTCCCTTTTCTCTTCACAGTAGTGCAGTCTTGGGACTGATATATGCAATTTGCAGGAGGTGCAGGCGGGCATACCCATGCATAATGTAGATTTTTATTTGAGTTTTTAGAAATGTGAACATCTGGTCATGACCATATGAAGTTCAGCTTTTCGAACAGTCAATCTTCTGAGATAGATAGATATCTATATCTATACCTATACCTTTCTATATATATATATATGGGTCTAGGTTACAACGTCGACAGATGGGAAGACCGACAGCGAAATCACCGACGTGAGAAGATCGACGGATGAAAACACCGACGCGGAGAACACCGAGATGGGGAAAGGATGTGTAAGTATGCGGCAATGACGGACGTTAGGGTGCGAGTAAGGTAAGTGTGCAATGTTGGCGGTCTGTAGGGGCAGGGGTAGGTTAAGTGAGTTAGGGTTAGGGCGCGAGTTAGGTAAGGGTGCAGTAGTGAATGTTTTGGGTTAGCGGCGGGTTAAGTGAGTTAGGGTTAGGGCGCGAGTTAGGTAAGGGTGCAGTAGTGAATGTTTTGGGTTAGGGGCGGGTTAAGTGAGTTAGGGTTAGGGCGCAGGTTAGGTAAGGGTGCAGTAGTGAATTTGTTTGGGTTAGGGGTGGGTTAAGTGAGTTAAGGTCAGGGAGCGGGTTAGGTTAGTGTGCGATAGTGACGGACCTTAGGGTTAGGGTTTCGGTTAGGGTAGTGGATAGTTGTGTATGTAAGGTTTAGTGTTTGTTTGTTAGGATTTAGGTGTGCTTGTGTTGTGTGTGTGGTTTTTGATCAGGGAATTTGTTTTGTTTATTGGTTGTTGCGATGATGTGTTGAGTGTATGTGGTGTCGTGTTTGTGAGCTGTCGGTGATGTCGTTGTCGATGTTGTGTGCTGTCGGTGTTGTAACCTAGAACCATATATATATATATATATATATATATATATATATATATATATATATTCCATATATATATTCCATATTATCAAATGTTGATGATACTGAGTGTTTTTCTTGTTGGGAAAAGTGAATGAATGTTCATTTGATTTACTCTGCCAGCAGTACTTTGTAGAAGACTGCAGAACAGCAGGGATTTGGAATTTACCCTTTCCCCACTGTTGTGCAATCTTGGAGTTGGTAATATATAATTAGTGGGGGGTGTGAAAGGCACAGGGGGACTTGCTCCCCTGCAAAAGATACGTGTTTGATAGTTTATTATTTTTTCGGTGCTTTGACTTTCAATCATGTCAGATCAAAGTTTTACTGTTTCCTATTTGTGTACTTCAATATTTCAAAGTATATATATATATACATATATATATATATATATATATATATATATATATATATATATGTGTGTGTGTGTGTGTGTGTGTATAGGTCTACTTTGTTGCATTGAAAGCTCATTTCACTGAATTTCAATTCACCCTGACCAAATTGCTGAAACCTTAAATTACTGAAAACTCATTTCAACGAATCTCGTTTCACTGAAATGAAGTACTGGCACTGTGTAGAGTACTGTAAGGCAAGTAAAAGGTATATGTCCTTTTCCCCACTGTAGTGCGATCCTGGAGTTAATATATATAGTTGGGGTGTGTGGGGGGGGGAACAGTTTGGGTATATATTGTCTTCTGGAAAGAGTTAGTCATTGGTCTTGTAAGTATGCATGTCTATGGTTTAAAATGTATTGTTTTGAAGCTTTCGGTGAAATATAATATAAAATTAAACTAGGTGGTGGGCTATGTCCCCACACCCCCCCAATGTGGGGGCTGTGCCCCCCCATCTGTATATTCTAACTCCAGGATTGCACTACAGTGGGGAAAAGGGCATATACCTTTTACTTGCCTTACAGTACTCTACACAGTGCCAGTTCTTCACTTCAGTAATTTGAGCTTCAGCGATTTGGTCAGGGTGAATTCAAATTCAGAGAGAGAGAGACAGATAGATAGGCAGATATAAATCAGAGTACACATTCTGAAAAATTATGACCCTATTTATTTTGTAGTTGAAGGTGATAATTGGGTATGTTTGCAACAGTGGTCAAGCTGAATATATTTAAGGTTAAGGGGGCCAATACAGCAAAGTAAGTTAATGGTTACTTATATGTTAATTCTGTTGTTTCCCTTACTGCTTCATTTTTTTCTGAATGCAAACTGTTACTGACAGAATCCCTTCAGGTGGTCTGAATGACATAATAGGCAGATGAGCAATATTATGTTAGTAATAGGTGGTTACCTTTCAGTAAACTTAAGACGATTGTTATTTAGCACGTCTGACTGTATTAATGATTGTGAAGGTAGGCCACTACTTATTAACATTTGTATATACTGAAACATACGACTTGAAAGATTGTTAGCTGCTCTTCAAGGGTTATTTCCTGGAAGATGTGAGTAAGCTGGCAGTAGTGGCCTATGTTCAAACTTATAACACATGGTCTGTTAATATTGCACGGAATTAAGTATTATGATGGACTCAGGCTAACAATGTTCGCAGATAACTGCAAACTGGGAGCCATTATCGAATCCCCGAATGATGTGGATATTCTACAAAAGGGCCTTACAGAAACAGATGCTTGGTGCCAGAGCCATGGGCTCAAGCTCAATGCCAAGAAATGTATAGTTATCCCCTTTGGGAAAAAATATGTACCCGTGAATTACCACATAGGTGGCAGTACACTAAACACCGAAAGTGTGATAAGAGACTTAGGGATACAGGTGGACAGTGGTCTCACCTTCGATAACCACATCACCACAATAGTCAGGAAATCCTTCTTTGTGGCACACCTCATCACTAAGGGCTTTTCA
Organism: Protopterus annectens; assembly: GCF_019279795.1. Taxonomy (NCBI): domain Eukaryota; kingdom Metazoa; phylum Chordata; order Ceratodontiformes; family Protopteridae; genus Protopterus; species Protopterus annectens. Next base: position 1,125,228,785 of record NC_056743.1, read on the forward strand.
TCCAGAAAAAAGGAGGTCATTGTCCCACTGTACTCATCCCTCATTAGACCCATTATAGAATATAACGCCCTGTTTCGTACATACCTCTCAAGACATTTGCAACAACTGGAAAGGTCACAGAAATGCCTCACTAAAGGAATCACAGCCTAAAGCAGATGCTATATGCTGACCGTCTAAAAAAACTCCAGCTATACTCTGTCGCATATCGTCTACTTGGAGGCGATCTCTGCTTAACATACAAGGCCATGTCAAACCCTGGACATGCTACACTTAAAGAAATCCCAATCCCTCACAGCCACACAGTCCAGGGATCTAAACCCTGTCATCACAATGAACAAAACATGCTGGAGGGATAGGTTTCTGACCCAGAGACTCCCCAGACACTGGAATAGACTGCCCATACATGTCAAGAAGAGCACCTCTTTGGCCCTCTTTAAAAGGAACCTTGACGATTGGATGGGCGATAGGAAATTCACCCCGGGGATCATGTCAGTCACCCTGCTAGACAGGGGTCCATGGAAATAAATATTGTGGGAAGAAATAGCCAGGGAATTCTTATGGCTAGGCTTGTATAGGCCCTGGGGCCGATAGCCTAGTATTAACCTATGAACCTATGACAAAATAAAGGTAGATAATGCAAGACCTTAACTCTTTCACTCTAACAGAGTTCAGAAAATTTGCACTGTAGCTTCAAATGGGTGAAGTCTAAGCCTTTTGACAGAATCAAATCATGTCCTCACATTTCAAACAAATGTTCATATCTCTGGAACCATAGGAGTTATGGAAGTATGAATGGCAAACTTTTTCAGCTCAAACTATTTTTATAGCGGTGGTACTATTTAGGTTCGTAAACAGAATTTTATAAGTCACAGTAAACCAAGTAACAATTACATTTGCAATTGTAAACTACTTATAATATCTCAGCAACCACTCAAGTTGCCTACATACTGTCAGCAGCATTTTATTCATCTAGCTGAGAGATTTCATATGAGGCTAAGTAGTTCTGTCTGTGTTACTTGGTTGTTGAGATATTTAGAAAAATGTGAAATTATATCTATATAAATTAATATCATAAAAACAACAGTTAATTTTATATTGTTTATTTTTAATACTTTATGTCCATGTTGATTAACAAAATTTTATAAAAATGTTTTTGGAAAAAAAAAAAAAAACAACAGTTAATATCTAAATACCTGCACTAGACAGAGGTCAAATATTAATGCAGTTGTTTGCCTTTGTGTATGCTTTAAGATGAAATCTTTTAAAATCTTGTACATAGCATGGTTTTGGAATTTTTGATGCAAATATGAACAACGAATATTTGACGTCTAGAGGCGTCAGTATTAGTTAACTGCAGATGCACCTGGAGGCATCACTCGGATCTAATGAGTTAAGTTAAATGGAAGTAGTAATGTGCTGACATCAGTGTAGAAGATGCAAATGATAGATTTTGAAGTAGTTTTCTCCACCCCTCAAAGATTATGTAGAAAGTGCAATGTATTTTTGCTGTCCAGCCTGAGGAAAGCTGCTCTCCATAGATGCCAACAGGATACACGTTTGTAAGGTATGCTGCTATATGGTGATGTGTGATACTTCATACAAGGAATTGTGGGCAATCACGTGGTGGAGTAAGAATATAGGAACAACACTAGGCAAGCAATCACAGGGACAATAAGAGGATTAGCCACATATGTCATTAAGCAGACAGACTTAAATGTTCTTGGCACCCTTTACGTGTATTTAACAGTTCCCAAATCAAGCAAGGAAGTACATAACCCTGATGCAAATATCTACCTACTCAATCATCAAGACCAGCTTTAAAAGCAGATATAGTACTGTTCTTGACCTCCTATGAACATATCTCTTCAGCAAGTCTTGTTTATTTCTTGGTATAAATTTAGGTCTCTAGTACTGGTTTTGGAAATTCACTAGTTTTGTGAAGAAACTGAAGGCCAGACAGGACTGGGTTTTTCACGGCTCAAAAAGTGAGACACAGGTGAAGTCAGAGCCACTGGTAGCCAGCTGAGAGTATGGATAGTTGTGCTAATCTATCAGACTAGTTGAAGTATTTAAGGTCTTTAGTTGTCTGCAGTAAAAAGTGTAGGGACCTTTCCATTTGAGCAGTAGGTCAGATTTTTACATATGAAAGGAGGCAGTGTATTAAATTATGAGTCTGATGAGGGACGATTACACAGCTATAATGACTTCTTTCGATCCTGAGGATATTCTCTTGGAAATTAAATGGGACAAATACAAGGATTACTGACTGCAGTGGAAACATGATATATGAATATGAGAAAGAGCATTGCCCACATAAGTACTTAAGTCTCTTATTACTTTATTTGTCTAATGAGGAGTGCCACTTATGCAGGGTGGAACAGCTTTTTGTGCGTTTAGCTTGAAACCATTTTCAATGACACTGGACTGGGTTGCCTGTTTTTTTTTTTTTTCCCCAGTGGTCCGATTATAATCCTCTATATTTATCAAGAGATGGCTCTTTTAGAAGTGGGATGATTTTTGTGATATGAACTGGACTGGTAAGGGTGAATATATACAAATGTTAAATAATGTTAAAATGTACGGCATTTTACATGACTCAGTTGGAGAAGTTCTCCAAATTAGTGAGACTGGAACAAAAAAATTTGGTGCCCTTGTTGGAATAAACAAACTGTGAAGCCAAAGAAAGCTTAAAAGGACTAAGACTGATGCATGTATGAATATCCAGAGCAATGAAACTGTAACTCAGTCAAACTGTTTTGTATTTGTTACTGAAATTGTGTGATTTACTCACAAAAATAAACATCAGCTTTCTTGTTGGCTTAATAAAGGTGATGTAGTAAGAGAAATTACAAACACAAGTATTGACAAATGGCATGCAATAGTATCATAGAGTATACTTGCCTAACTCATAGGGTAATCCAAATGCAGAGGTAGGATTTACAGAATATCCACACATGGAAGGAAATTCTAAGATGGTAATAAGCACCCAGTGTAGAAAGATTCCTCACAGTCAGCTGATATATTGAGTTACATAAAAGTTAATTGCTGAATTCCATTGCTTTCTCAGTGAGTGCCTGTTGGGAAGAATCATGTGCAACAAAAGGTATATTGTTCAGGAGGGTGGAGTTAAAGAAGGAATGAAATGTGTGGACTCAGAAGGCCAAGTCCTGTCAAAGGAAGCACAACTTCTAAAATGACAGTTGTCGCTTTTGTGCTGGTACAAGAATAAATGAATCCTCATGGGTTCTATTTAAGCAGCTTTATTCTATACAAAAACATTACTGTAAAGCTTATTTGACTATGACTAAGTAACTTATATACAAACTAACTGCTGTGGTCATACATGGTTACACACTGACTGCTGCTTCTTCAAAATAGCACTAGGGATTGCAAGCGTCTGGAATTTATATGTGCACGCACAGTCTCGCATGCTACTTAAAGACATAGTGCACACACTATACTCTGATCTACAACAGTCTATACAGCATGCTTGTTAAAGGTGCAAACTGATGAGTCCATGGATATGAACAAACCCCAATGGTAATGTTTTTGAAATAGGAACTGAACGTTAACACAACTACACTTGGTGAAGGGTCCTTGGACAACTACATTCTCTTATGCTTAGACGTCTGTTGGCAGAACATGAAGTAATTTGTAATCTGCTTAGAAAGATTTTGCTTAGCCACCTCAAGCCCATCTCTATGCGAAGCAAAGGAGAATAACAGATTTCTGTAGTTTAAATTCATGCATGCTCACGAGGGAAAACCTGAGTTGTCATTGCACATACATGGTACAGAGCACTCTCACTCCCGGATTCTTTCTCCCGAAAAAGAAATGGAGCAGATGAATTGTCTGGTATCAGCAGAATTTTAATATCTCTTTCAGAAGAATATGTGGAGTCATCCTAAGGGACACCATATATTTGTGAATAAATAGGTTTCCATAGGGATATGGCCCTGAAGATCAGTTATCCTTCAGGCTGGGGTGATGGTCATGAAGACTACCTTCTTCTTTCAAAAGAGACAATTTTTAGCCACAAAAAAAGATTGGCTTGAGTGGCGGATGGGCAAATCCATTAATCAAAACAAATTCTAAAAAAGGAGATGGAGTTTTCAAAAGTGAGAAAAATGTACAACTCCATTGATTTATTTCTTAATCAGCCAGTGCAGGGCTAGGAATCTGTCATCCACAAGCTCACAATGCACAAAAATGCCTAAAATATGCATTAGGATGTAAAAAAACAAGACCCAAGTCATACAAGTGTCTAAGGCAAGTCAAGACCATTTTTGCAGTGACTGACAAAAAAAAGTGGCATGGAATACTTCTACATTCAAATGAAGAATCTGTTATATTTCAGTAGACTATGTTGAACAGTGAGTGCAATATTTCTGGTAAGTCTCCATCACCTCCTAGAATCCAGCAGGAACAACTGATGTATTTGAGACCTTGAGGTGAGCTCATCTACCATCCCAAATACAGGAGGCCTTCTTTAATTTGTTCAGAGGAAGTTTCTTGCACAGACAGGGACATGTAAGTCTGAAACAAACATATTCTCTCTCTTTTTTTTAACCAACCCCTCCTACAAGACTAAAACCGATGGAGTTGGCCCATTCTTTCAGAGGTTGTGAGAGCCGGAGACTCCTATACTGGAAGACAGCCCTATGTTTCATTTCTATCTGGAAGGAAATTCCCCATGTGTTCATCCACTCATGGGAAACGTCAGGTGGTAGGGAATGGGGCAGCTTGCTGGTCCACTGGGGATGATTATCCTTTCTTCCAGCAAAGCATATTCCTCCTCTCTATCCATTCTTCTGAGTTCTGATATATTTAGCCTCTGAAGGGAAGTGTACATCTGCACACTTAATTCCCCTTGGGTCATTGGGCAACTTGTACACCTCAGCACATTCTTGCTAGACTTGAGGTCTATCCCATAGAGTCCATATTAGGTATCACACATGTGGTGAGCCAAAGCCACTTCCCTCCTCTAAAGATGGACATGCCAGCAAATGCAACTCACTCTCATCCTTCTACCACCAGCTCCTACAGGCACCTGAGATGGTACCTGAACTGAGGTTACCTGCAGCATAGTCAAGGCTTCATCCCTGTATGCCATAGAGCTGGCTTGAATCTAATACCGCCTCTGTCATCATGGAGCTGCAAAGATGGCTTTTCTTTCCTCTTTGAACTTCATGATAACACACTGAATCTGTGATCACAGTAGACAGACAAAGGAATCTTCCATGCCAAAGGAAGAAAAATGTGTTCATCATGAATAATCTCATGCTATGGTGAACTGAGGCATAAAAGTGACACAATACCATCCTTTGTGGTGTGCAAGTTAATCTGATTGATAACCCAGTACTGGATAACACTGAATACACAAAATTCTTCAACTCTTGGGTTTACCAGAGGATGAAGTTGCAGCTCAGGGACTTTGTCAGTATATTCTCTTTATCTTGTGATGTAATGAGCTTTAGGAGTGATGATGCTATTTAAGTCCCACTGCCAAATATTCACTCATCTTTGCAAAGGAGGTACACGTTCATTCCTCCCTGTTTGTTTGGTGTACCACGCCATGAACTGGTTGCAAAAAATGAGCAAGAGAGAACATGTAGTAGCTCTCCTTCCATATATTTTAGTGTAGGAAAAATTGCCTCTAACCTTAGCTGTGATCTTGAATGACTTAAACTGGACTCACTAACCCACCAGCAAGGCATACATCATTTGGGATTGTTTTAGGAAAGTAAGGCCACCATTAAGACCCATGTGAATCTTCATCATTCCAAAGCTCAATGTCAGGGATCAGACAACAGAAGACCTGTGAAGCTGTGCTGACTTTTCAGCTACTGCTACCTCAGTGTCCATTACAACCACCACTCATCAGGCATATCATACACAAGAGGTGTAGAAAAGGTCCTGATTTTGAACCTCCTCTGTATCCTCCTTATGGAAGCCAATCAGAGGACTTCCTGGGCATTCTCTGTGGGCAGAAGGGATGACCAATGAAGAGTGTCCAAGCCCACCTCACTAAAGACAGTCCTCTGGGTCAAGCTGAGAAATGACTTTTCATAGTTAGCAAGGACCTAAACTAGAGTTGCCAACCACACAGTGGCCAAGCCAAGGGCACTAACAGAAAATATAACTTGGCTACAAATACAGAATTGTCCATGGGACAGGATACATTGATGGTCTTCTGCAAAACCCCTGTCATATCAATTGGAACCCTGATAAACAAGTCCTTGGTAATATTATAGGACCAATAGTAGCACTCTGTGTAGTGAAACTGGTGTCCAATAAGAGCAAAATGATGTATGGTTAGGTCTGGACCATAGAGGCTAACAGAGGTTCCAAAAAGCATTTGTCATGTTTAGCTCCACTATTCAGGTACCCTGCAGTAGCACAGGCATGACCTCATAGTCACTATCATAAACTTGATAAACTGGATATGCCTGTTGAAGTCATTGAGAACCATATCTGGAAAGATCTTCTCATTCTTTAGAACCAGAAAGAAATGGGAGTAAAAGCACTGCTCTCTCAGTGATGATCAACATTTATGGCCCCTTTAAAGAATGGATTTCAAGGCATGTATCAAGCACTCAGTGGAACAGGCTTAGTCACCAAGGGTAGATTGGAACAGAAGACTAAAAATGTGCATGTCTTGACCTACAGTAGCCACATGTACAACCCAACGACCTCTCAAGATGGTTCACCCAATTGGCTGAACTTGTGCAACTTGTTTCCCATGAGCATTTACACAAGTTACTTAGAATTGTGAATACTGGGCACACAGAAAGACATTTTGCAAAGTGTTAGCAGCATTGGTAGATACAACACTTGGCTGGGTACTCTTCATTCTACAAGCAGTTTTTTTCTTCCTAGAAAAGTGGTCTGCAAGAACCAGGAAGAGCCAAGCATTTCATACTGAGTCCTCAATGTTATCAATGCCCATTTCCTCTTTTTGAGGTCCTTAATCAGGTCTTGAGAGATTCATTGAAAGACAGCTTCTCCCTCAAAGGGGTATTCAGGGTGGTCTATCTGAGCCTATCCTTGAAGGATGAGAATCAATGCAATATCATCCTACACTAGCACAAACCTAAGCTAGCAGTCCCAGCCAAATTATCAGAGTTAAAGTTACAGTGGATTGCACAGAATCCCACTGTTTTTATCTTGATTCCTTTTGATACCACAGGACTGTTAGTGTGATCTACAAAAGAGGAAGAACACTTTACAGGTGAGGTAAACAGATGAGGTACATAAATTCCAAATGGAGGAGAGATTATGCACTTCTCTACAATGTCTAAAGCCTTGGACATCCTAACAGTAAGATGGAAAGTTTCTGTTATCTCCAGGACCTATGTTGAATTGAACAGCTTATAAAGAAGTCTGTGTTAGGATTTTTACTGTGAATCTCAAAAACTTAGCTGGGAGATTATAGAAGGAATCATCCTTCATAGGAACAGAAGAAGCAGAATTTTGATGCTCATAGGCTACAAATATAAAACTCTTAAGAAGAATCTCCACAAAGGGCTGATCTAAGTATTCTCAACTTTCTTGTTCAGTAAGAGGCAAACACTTTCTTTGGGGGGAGAGTCACAGACCATACCAACACAGACATTAGCATCCTGAGAATATTCCCAAATAAACATATTATTTCATTGTGGGTGAGTTAAAGGGAGGGGAGGACACATTTATTTTATTATTTATTTATTTGACATTTGTTAACCAGATTGATCCAACTGGGCCAGGAGCCCATTTTCGGTGGAGACATGAGGAGAAAAGCTCCAACTGCTAAAACAAATGAAGATAAATACAAAAAAAGAAGGCAATATAAGAAAGTAGTTAAGCAGTTACATGACCAAGAGAAAGCATTAACAAAGTATTCTTAACTAGGACAGGCTCAACAGGTTACATGTAAACACACTGTGTGTTTCATAAAGACATCCTGCTTTTCCAACTCCCATTCTCAAACTTTGAGGGGAATGAAAAAATCCTCTAATTACTTAATGAATGGATGGTCCCCACACTCAAGGGATATGTACAAGGTTGAGCATGCAACTGCTGATATTTGCAAGATGAATGATAGAGAGTCCAAGGCCCAGAAGAGTGGTCACTGGGGCCAGCACTGGGAATAGAAGAAGCCTGCATAGGACCTGGTGATTGGATAAGCTCTTGTTCTCTAAGAATGTACTTTTTTACTTCTGAACACAGGTCCCACCAGACAGGAAAGAGATCCTTGTATGGGGGTATGCCTCATGAGCTCTGCAGATGTGGAAGAACCAGAAGAAACCTTTTTGACCATAGTAGGCTACATTTGATAAACTTAGGAAAAGGCCTGTGAGAGGATTCCTTGGTTCTGACACACATTTCTAAGCATTTGCATGACAAGCTAGGAACTGCAGCACAGTAAGAGGTTACATGTAAACACACAGTAGACATTTGGCAATGGGAGAGGCAGAGAAAGTACAGTTGTATACACTTACCATAAATGTAGATGTTTGAGTGTATTCACTGTTGCAGTCAATACCTGTGGGTTATCCCTGCTGTGGCAGCCCTCGGTCAGCCCGAATACCAGAGTCAATGTTTTTCTGGGTCAGCTGCTGTCGCTTGCTGGCTGACATCAGGTCATCAGTGCTATAAAGGAAGGCAGCTGACACCATTACATCAGTTTTTCTTGCCCTAACCAGTCAGAGGCCCAAGTAAATACAGAAAGTGGTCCTGGTGGCTAAAAGCCACCATTAGAAACTTATGTCTCCCTAAAGAAAAAAAGATATAAGGGGGTGGGAAACCAGGACTGCAACAGTGAATATACTCGAACATCTACATTTATGGTAAGTGTACACAACTGTACTATGTTCTTCATGTTTCACTGTTGCAGTCATCACCTGTGGGAGGATTCCCAAAGCTAGGGAGAGGGGTGGTAGAATTAGTAAGAGACCTAGGAATGGGTCAGCATGCCCTGCAGAATTGCAAAGGCAAACCCTGCCCTAGCCTTAGAAAATAGAGGTAGGTGGTAATGCTTGGTAAAGGTATGGACAGTAGTCCAGGTGGCAGCTTCCAGGATGTCTCTGGTGGGAACTCCTCTTAGGATTGCTGTGGAAGTGGAGGCTGCCCTAGTGGAATGGGTTTGAACAGACTTGGGGGGGGGGTCTCATGCAAACTGTAGCAAAAATGGATACAGTGTGATATCCATTTGGAAATGGTTTGTTTGGAGATGGGCTTCCCCTATGCCGCTGGGGCAAAGCTGAAAAGTAGTTTATCTGTTTTCCTGACGGGTTTAGTACAGTCCAGATAGTATCTGAGCTGTCTGTGCACATCCAGTGAGTGTAGAATTCTTCCCCCTTGCTTTGAGGGTTAGGAAAGAAGGTGGGTAGATGCATGGCCTGGTTGAGAGTTACATTAGGTACCACCTTGGGCATAAAGGAGGTATTAGACCTCTGGGAGACCCTGTCTGCATGGAAGATGATGAAGGGCTCAATGTCCATCATTGTCTGAAGTTCTGAAACCCTTCTGGCTAAGGTGATAGCTAGGAGAAAAACAGTCTTCCAGGAGAGGTATCTTAGTTCTGCTGAAGCAGCAGGTTCAAAGGGTGGTAAAGTTAGTTTTTCCAAAACATAATTCAGGTCCCAGGCTGGAGTGGGTGGCCTTGTGGGAGGTCTGATATTAGAAGCCCCTCTGAGGAATTATTTAATCAAAGGATGGGAAAACATGGGCTGTTCTGTATCAAAATGAGCTGAAATGGCTAAGGCATAGATTTTAATAGAGGAGGAGAGGCCACTATTAAGTAGCTCTGCTAGGTAGTCCAGTATAAGAGGGATGGAAGGTTATGAGGTACTGCCCCATCTGGACTGGCTACAGGAACAGAATCTATTCCATTTTCCTGCATACGATTTTCTGGTGCTGGTCCTTCTGGCCTCTGTGATAATGTCTAGGACCTGTTTGCTTAACAAGGGCCCCTTGCTTGCCTTTAGAATAGTATCCATGCTGATAGTTTGAGTCTGCAGGTCTGAGTGCAGTACTCCCCCCTGAGTTAAGAGGTCTGAGATCAGGGTAAGCTGCCTGGGAGGCTGCAAGGTCAGGCTGCGTAGTAAGGGGTACCAATGCTGTCTGGGCCAATCTGGAGCAAAGAGGATGGCCTTTGGTCTCTCCTCCTTTATTTTGATCAGTACCTTGGGGATAAGAGGCAGATTAGGGAATGTATACACAGAGGGTGTTCCAGGGGAAGATCAAGGCATCTACCTTCCATGCTAGGTGGTGATACTCCCTTATACAGAATTTTTTTAGCTGATGGTTGGGATGCGAAGCAAAGAGATCCACCTCTGGAGTCCCCCACACCTGAGTGATTTGTCAAAAGATTGCTCTGTGGTGATGCCATTCATGGGGGTCCAGTAAGTTTCTGCTTAAGTGGTCTCCCAGGGTGTTGTTGATCCCTGGTAGGTATTGTGCTATCGTGTGTAGCCCCATGCAAGAGGCTGCCAGCCAGAGGTTCATGGCTAGCCTGCACAGAGGGTAAGATTGGGCCCCTCCCTGTTTGTTGATGTACCACATTACTGTGGTGGCGTCTGTTTTGATAAGGAGAACCCCTAGCTTGAGATGGGGTTTGAAGGATGTCAGAGCCATTTGTACTACCATCATTTCCTTCTGGCTGATGTGTAAGGGAATGTGCTGGGCATCACAAAGACTTTGGGTGCACCTGCCTTCTAGGTGAGTGCCCCAAGCTATGTCTGAAGAGTCGGTGGTAATGATCTGCCCAATTGGGCGGAGGGTGAAGGGAAGACCCTTGTTCTGGGCACAGGCCCCTAGCCACCAGAGAAACTCGGCACTTATGCAGGGGATCAGAGGTAGAGAGGTCTCTAGAGGCTGAGAGTGCTGATACCAAAGGTTCTTTAGGCACCACTGAAGTTTTCTCATGTGAAGCCTGGCCAGATGAATTAGAAGGATGCAAGATGCCATGTACCCCAAGGCTTGCAGGCACTTCCTCGCAGTGAGGTGACATCTGGAAGCCAGCTGAGTAAAATAGAGAGGCAGGAAGTGCTGTTTTTCTGGGGATAGGAAGGTCATTTGGGATGCTGTGTCCAGCACTGCCCCCAAGAAAATGATCTTCCTGGAGGGTGTTTGCCTTGATTTCCTCTTGTTGACGGTGTACCCTAAGGAGGTTAGGAGGGTTTTGACAAAGAGGAGGTCCTTGAGGAGCTTTTCTTTGCAATCTGCCTGAATGAGCCAGTCATCCAGATCAGGGTAAATTTGTATACTTTTCTGTTTGCAAAAGGCTAGGACTGGGGCTAAGCATTTAGTGAATACCCTGGGAGCAGTAGATAAGCCAAAGGGTAGTGCAAAGAACTGAAAGTGTTTTGAGCCTGCTCTAAAGTGAAGGAATTTCCTGCAGGATTCCATTATGGGGATGTGGAGGTAGGCATCTTTTAGATCTAGGGTAACTAACCAAGCATTTTTTGTCAGCATAGGTAGCAGCTGCTGCAAAGCTAGCATTTTGAATTTGGGGACCACCAGGAAGGTGTTCAGAATGGATAGATCCAGGATGGGGTACCAAGTTCTCTCTTTTCTGGGAACAAGGAATAGTCTGGACTAAAAGTCTTTGCATGTTTGGTCTGAGGATACAGGTTCTACTGCCCCTTGGGATATGAGAGTTTGTACTTGTTTTAATGCCTCTGCCCACTGATTTGGAGGTAAGTCTGGGTACCCTCTTGGAATTGGGAGTTCATTGAAGGAGAATTTGTATCCCTGAGAAATGATCTTTAAAACCCATTGGTCCTTTGTTACAGAAAGCCTATTCTCTTTGCAAAGGGAGAGCCTTCCTCTTAGTTTTTGGTGAGTGAAAAGAGGGCAGAGGGGAGGAAGAGGGAGTCATTGAGAGTTTTTGCCATAGTGGGATGCCTTAGAACTCCATGCCTTTGGACTGGAAGTTGTCGACTGTTTGGTTCTCTGCTGTCCCTGGGATAGGAGTCTGGGTGGTCTGTCCCTGCAGGGCTTACCTTGCCCCTGTCTGCTAGGTGCAGGAAAGGACCAGTGTTTTTTGGGAAAATTCCTGCTGAACCTAGGAGGTTGCACCTGAAGGAAATATTTTACTGTTTGCATAGATTTTGCTTTGTCTTCCATCTTTTTAAGCACCTCTTCTGCTTTGACTCCAAACAAGTGGTCCTTATCCAAGGGTGCATCAAGTAATTTAGATTTGACATGATCAGGGAAAGGTTGTTCCTTCAACTATGCATGTCTCCTAATGACAGATCCTGACACTGCTGCCCTGCTTGAGGCTTCTAGGACATCATATCCACAGTGTAGTGTTTATCTACTTGACAAGTAGAGTACAGTAAATCTGCTAACTCTTTTGAATTGGCACAGTCAGGAAATGTTGAAATCTTTTGTTTTAATAGTTCCAAAATGTGTTGTTGATATTTTAACAGGTGGAACTGGCAGTTGAGCACTCTGACAGATAAGGTTGCAGAGGTGTGTACTTTTTTACCCCATCTGTCCAGGTGTGAAAAACCTCCTCAGAAGTCGGTGCCTGTGTCACGGCTCCAGACCCAACCAAGGCAGAAACAACCAAAGGCTCGGAAGACGAAGTTGATGTCTGCAGCATACCAGACTCTGAAAGGGTCTCAGTAGTGGCCTGCGAAGGTATCTAATTGGGCAGCAGAGGCTGCAAAAGCGACTCACTGAATTCCGGAAAACCGACAACCTGTTTAGCGGTAGAGTCGTCGGAAGGCTTAGCCTTGTGTGGTCTGTCTCTATCTCTCTATCCTTACATTTTTTTGGAATGTCTACAGATTGTTGACTGATGGATGCCATATCAGAATGCAAAGATGGAAGACGAAAATACCTGGCTACAAAAAGAGCTCTACAACAAATGGTTCTCACGTTAAAGAGGGCACAGAACCGGCAACGGGGGACATCGTGGTCTGGGCCTAAACAAATGAGGCAGTATGAATGGAAGTCTTGGTCTGGTATTTGTCTTCTGGGCAGCATGTCAGGGGGAGAATGTAACAACTGTCATTCTTTCTATCCCCACTCAGTCACTCGTCGTGTCCTGGCACTGGCCTGGGCTCAACCTAGGAAACATGCTGCTGGTCCTCACATTCAGTGTCTTCAACTGCTTTGGTCTCCAATGATTAGACAAATGTCTCTAGTTTCTCTTTTCTTTAACTTTAGGTGGAAGCTAAAAGACTTGGACATATGTAAATGCTTAACATTGTGCTCCAAACACAAGCAACAGAAGCAGTGCCAGTGCTGGTCTTGGATTCTGAACCAGCTACCACATGAAAAATTACATGTTTCAGCTTTCTAGGCATCAAGCCTGGAAAGTTTCTGAAGATAAGCATTATCTATACTTTACTTGCATATATTATCCAGAGAAGAGTACTATTTCACATGGACCCTTTTCAGATTCATTCCATGAGCATTATCTAGTTAACAGATTACTCTGTCCAGGAACCAAACCTGGACTACTGGAAGCAGTTAATTAACAGCTCATAGCATTAATCCACTGCTGTAACTCTCAAACATTCTCTAAATCCAAACTCAGGAAGCTATAGAAAACAACCAAAGACAGCTGTGAGAGTAAAAGCATTAAACTGGTGTTAGCAGACAAGGAAATCCCCAAAGTTATTTGCCACATAAGGCTAGTTACCTAAACAACTTGGAGGAAATATTACTTGATTTTTTTTTTTCTTTAACAGAATACTATGAACTGAAGGCACTGGTGGAAATGATTATGGCAAAATTACTCTTACTGTGGTTTCTAAACATTTAAACTCTTGTGGAAGGTGACCTAACTTTTGACCAACGTGTCTATTGTTCTAAAAAATTCCTTGTATACTGCACAGCTTATAAACAAAGGGATTATTTCTAGATCTAAGCCCTCATTAGGCCATTCATTAAATATAATGCTCCCTTTAGCATGTATCTGTCCAGACACATGCAACAACTGTAATGCCCTTAGAGATGACTTACTAAATGGATACAAGGCATAAACATGTCCTACATGGACCGACTCAAAGCCCTGTCACTATACTTGGTATCCTACAGACTGCTAAAAGGTTACTGCTGTCTGGCATACAAGGCATCCTCCAACCCATTGCTGATGAATTTACTGAACATCAGCAAGTCAATGGCATCAGAAATACTTGGTCTAGGGATCTAAACTTCTTCTGTAACATCTACAGAACAGTTTGGAGGGGAAGGTATATCACATACAGGATGTCTCTGCTGTGGAAGAGATTCCCCATCCACATAAAACAAAGTTCATCCCTGTTTTTTTGTTCTGGGTAAAAAATTTGGGAGATTGATGGCTTGATGCAAAGGAAACTGAAAACACTTTGGCAAATCAGATAGGGCTCACCCACCATGAGAGCTTGCAGCTCAGATACTCTTCTTGCAGATGTCAGAACAATGATGTGTAGAGTTTTCCAAGTTAAGAACCTTTAATCAACTTGATGGACAGGTTGCAAAGGTGACACAGTCAATTTCTCCAGCAAAAAGTTGAAATCCCAAGGAGGAACAAACTGTCTACAAGGAGGTCCCAGATAAACTCCTTTCAGAAACTGTTTCAGAACAGAGAAGAAAGAAAATCCATAGACAAATATTCTGAAATGGCTGCAATTTATAAAGGAATAAGATAGGCCTGATAGGTCCCTGGTTATTGGTTAGTTACCAACTAGCAAATGAAGGCATTGTTTGGTAGTGTTTTTTTAGATTCTGTAAAGGTGATTATACCAAGGCTCTAGAAATTTGTTCAATAAAATACTGGATTGCCTTTTTTTGTATTCTTGTTACTGTTTCTGGTGGCATTTACAGCTGGATCTTAGGTTGTATCAAACCAAGTTGAAAACTGCCTCCACTCAACCAATATAAGAATTTCTAGTAGCAGGCTTTTTTGCCTCCTTTAGTATATGCTGCACACCTTCATGAAGTAAGTGCCTAACAGGTATCAGAACTGAATCACCTAGGCAGTCAGGTGAAGTTGATTAATAATGGGTGTATCTAATGCCCCCTGTCATGTGAATATATCTGGTCTGTGAGGTAGATAGGCATAATTCTCCTTGGCCAGCTGCATAAGAAAGAACCATTGTTGCCTGGGCAAAAAGGGGGCCACCACAATGATTTTTGGGGTGTACTTTTGAATCAAGCACATCATGGTCTGGGCCTAAGCAAGTGACGCAGTAAGAATGAAAGTCTCGGTGTGGTATTTGCTTTCCACAGGCAAGACAATTTTGTTAACTTTTTCTGACATTGGTTAAAGCAAGAAAAAAGGGATCCCCAATGGGGTATTTAGCTTTAGAAGACTTCAGCTTCAATTCGGAAGACGAAACTCAGGTAACAGCTGACTGGCACTCATGCGAACTGCTTCTGCTTTGGGCTCCTTGGCAAGAAAGACTGATGTAATGGTGTTGGCTGCCTTAATTTATACTACTGATGACCTGACGTCAGTCCTGAAGTGACAGCAACCGATGCAGAAATACTAAGCCTCTGGTATTCAGGCCGGCCGAGTGATGACTGCAACAGTGAAACACGAAGAACATCCATTGTTGCCTGGGAAAAAAGGGGGCCACTGCAACGATTTTTTGGGGTGTACCTTTGAATCTTCACAATTACCGTAGATATCAGTGTAAATGGTGGAAACTCAAAGGAACACTTCCATCCAAGGGATTGAAAGTGCATCACAAGGAGCTGTGAAACAAAATGTGTTAAGCTGTATGTTTTGAAAGGAGGCAAACAGATCTACTTGAGGCACTCCCCACAAATACCTCCATTCCTGGAAGACTCCCTCATTCAGTTTTCATTAGTGAGGGTCTGTCTTGGTCCTGATCAGCTTGTCTGCCACTGTCTTTTAATCTGATAGAATGTAAGATACTTGGACGTTTAAGGATTGCTGAAGAGCTAACTCCCAAACCAAAGCCAGCCTGCACAGGGGATACAACCTTGCACCTCCCTACCTATGTATCACATGACTGTGGTATTATCTGGAATCACTTGAAAAGGTCCTAGGGACCATAGGTGATGGAGAGAATTCAAGACATGGATGTCAGCTAAAATCTCCTTTAAGCTGATGTGCTTTGGTCTGTCTGAAGGATGCCACAGGCCTTGCATTTCTACCTCCATGGAAATTGCTGCCTAGGCAAAATCTGATGCATCTGTGGGAAAAGACTGGCTTAGGGTATGAGGAAAGATGGGGAGACCTGGGTTCAGTTGAATTTGTCTCCATCAATGTAGCTCCATTTTTTTTAAAGCCCACAACTGAAGTGGAATATGATACTACAGATTACGCGAATACTCGGTACATGTGTGTTTTAGAAACTATTACATTTTTCTCTGGTGTAATCTGGCTACAGGAATCATGCGAAGCACCTGTCATGAACCTAGGATACTGAGAAATTCTCTTGCAGAAGTCTGAGGGTGATTTGAGAAGCTCAGGAAAAATTCCAGATAAATACCTACCTTCTCATGTCAAATTTGAAGAGAAGTTTCTTTAAGGCAACCCAGAAACACAATCCTGTGAGACGGAGTCAGGTAGGATTTTGCAACATTTATTTGGAAGCCTGGATGGCGCAAAAGTGACACAACCCAAGTTAATGACTCTTCACATCTAGATAAAGATTCTGCAACAATAAGCAACTCATTGAAATAGGGAAATATGTAAATGCCATTCAGTCTACAATAAGCTGTTACTGGGGCTAGGCCTGCTGTGAATACCCATGCCATAAAGTTGCAGATGAACCAAAGGGTAATATAGAGAACAGATACTGTGACCCAAAAACAGAGAACCATAGAAATTTCCTGAAACCAATAGCCATAGAAATGTGGTAATAAACATCTTTTAAATCTACAGTTACCAAGTCACTCAAGGAAAGAATGAGAGGTATAGGTTCTGTAAGGTCAACATTTTGAATTTTGGAACTTTCACATACAGATTTAGAAATAAAAGATCTAGAACTGGTCTCAAAGAGAGCTCTTTCTTTGGTACCAGAAACATTCTTGAATACAAGTCTTTGTCTTTGACTTATGGGTATTGATTTTGTGACTCAGTGGGTGTTTAAACACTGAAGAATCTGAGAAAGATACTCTGTTTGGTTCGAAAGTGGGGAGGTATTCCATTGAAAGGAGATTTTTGTATCCTATGCCATCTGTAACCCACAGGGCACCACTTTTAGCAGCCAAGAATTTAAAACAATATTTTGCCAAAGAAAAATGTTAAGGACCATTTGAGGGGAAGATTTGTAGAGATATTGGCCAGAAGAGAGGGAAGAAGGTAGAGAATGTTGGCATTGTCTTTCTGTAGTGTGGGACTGATAGTTGTTTCTGAAAAAAAAACTTGTTTTTTGTTGCTATTACGCTCCAGCCATCTCTTTTTTGCATATTGTTTGGCAGAAATTACTGGTTTTATTTGGCTTTTTTTATGAAAGAAGGGGACTCTTAAAATTTGTATTAGAGTACATGAAAGATCACTCAAACTCCCTGAATCAATGTCCATCTTTTATCATATTGCTTGACAATCTGGGTAGCAGAAAGCTAAACAATACCTCATTATGTAAATTATGTAAAGCAGGGTGTAAGATTTCATTTCAGACTTTACCTAATCAGCAAACTTTTGGTTACTTACCCAAACATACTTTCTTAACACAGTAGCAGTAGTCCTTGCTACAGTATTAGTACAATCATAAATACTTTCAAAGCATATTTAGGTGCCTGAGACAGAGTTTAAATTGTCTGGTTCAAAACAGATCTTTCTTTTATAGGAAGTGTGGGGTCAAATCCCTCAGACTGTCCATATGACAAAGTATACATTTCCACATATATGCCTGGTAATTCAGAATTCTGAGGACTAAAGTGGAAGAAAAAAATATTCTGTCGCTCATATGGTTCAACATTTTACCTTCTCTGTCAGCAGCTGAAGGGTTAGACTTAGAGACCAACCTGTTGCCAGCATGAGATGCAGTTGAAATTGCTGCTGGGTCAGATTTAACGTGAAAAAAAGAAATGTATTAGCTGAAGATACCTTATGCAGCCTATCTGCTTTTTGGGGGACTGAAGGCTGGATATAAGGATGACTAGGCAGGATTCAACAGATAGTCCCTAGGAGGGATAGGAGAAAAATGAGGTATATCCACTTGTAATATACTACAGTATCTCCTCAGTTCAAGGGGAATATATATTTGTCCTATAAAAACACCTTGCTCATCCTAGTAATGGTCTGATTAAAAGAAAATTCCTCCACAGGAAGATAAGAATTAAAATGTTCCTCATAATCTGACTTGGATTTGGAAATACAGAAGAAAAACGCCAACAGCAGCAGCTGTAGACAGATGTTTTTACTAGGACCAAAATTCGTCTGGTACCTCGGCCTTTCACCTTCAAGGATACATTATGCAAAAATCATTCACTTTTTATACCATGTGAACCCACATATATTTAAATATTATTTACACAAGCACAAATTGATTTTTATTTTATAAATATCCTAACATCCTATATAAAATATTTTTTAAACAAAATTTACTTCTGAATTAAGTCCCCTAGGGGTTAAAGTACCAAAATTCAAAATCATCTTACTCTCAAGTGCATCTAACCTGCGTTTAAGCTCACCATCTCTCACAAGAAATGGACTGGCAAGAATACTAAAGAAGAATGTACTATTGCCCCCCCCCCCCCCATGTGTACTACAAAAATGTTATCCCACTGGACTCCTGAAATTCCTATTACGAATATCACCTAACAATTTGGGACTTAATTACCACACTTAGCAAAACCACATCTTGTTACTTCCCTGCTGGTTCCTGGAAAAGGTCTGTTGTGGAGTAGAAAAATGGATCCCAGTGGCAGACAGGGTCTTACCATCTTCCTCACTCTGGGTTAAAGTGTCAGACACCGTGGGCCCAAACAAGGTGGAGCCATCAAAGGGAGCATTAATAAAGGACTATTTGAAAGGATCTGCAAAATTGCACAGCCTCATTCAGTCATGGTGCATAATGGTGGTGCCAGAACCATCCACTCAAGGTACCCTCATCAGCGTGAGAGATAAGCCTCATGGATGCATTGGCTAAGGAGTGTAGGGTGGCCAGCCTACAGGAAAAAGACTCCCTTTCCTCGGTAGGTATGGACCCTGGGACCGAGCTAGGAAGTCCCTTTGTAGCCAGGTAAAATGCGACAAATATTTCAATGCCCTAAGCGCAAAGTTAGATGAGACAGATTATTTTGTAAAATCTGTCCAATGACTGGGATTCTCTATTCGGGGGATGGATAGCGGATCTTTCCTAAGCCAGCTCCTTCATGGTGGCTGTGGCCACAACCTTGGCATCCACAGGGATTTCCTTTAGTCCAGAAAGGATTGTCAGCTGCAGCACTCAAAAGTTTGTTGGCAAGTTTGGGAATTGGTTCCACTGTATCTGGCTCCTTCCCCTCAACAACACCAGCTGGATGAGCAGGCCAGCCAGGGGGGGGGGGGGGGCATTCAAGTAGTAGATGGGCCAGCCTTGAAAGCCTCCCACAGTACCAATTCCTTCAGGGAAGGGCTTTGGACAGACCAACCACCCTTCTGGTGAAGGATTTCAAAGATGTATCTGAAGGAGACCTCATCAGGTGTTAATTTGGGATACCCTTTGCCTTCCTCTAAATTAGTATCCATAGCGAGAGATTCCGTAGGGGAATCCACATGGCTTCTTTTACATGGTCTCTTCCCAAGTGAACTCCTTGGGAAAATGCTCCAGGAAGGTGTTGGAAGAAGCTTGAGGATCCACTGAGGGAACAGTGTGGAGGCTTTCCGGAACTGGCTGTCCATGTGGCAGCTCAGAGGTCTCAGGCAATGTTACAGTATGAGGCAGGGGAACTTCTGTTGAGATAAATGCCAAGGATCTCCTAGGAGTGGAGAGGACCCTCTCCACAACCTTGAATGCGGAAGGACTCCAAACCACCTGGAGCTGTCTCACTGGAGCTGAAACCACTGAAACAGACACCTCCCAGAAAGAACAGGCCTCCCACACTGAGGGGGCTATCAGAGCTAAGCTGTCAAAGTCAGACACAGAGGGGAAGAAATTGCTCCAAAAGCTTTGAAGTCGAGGTCAAACCCCGGAACTGACTTTGATGTTACAGCTGCAAGACACAGTCAGAACTGAAGCAGCCAGAGCCGAGCAGGTTGGGGAAAACATCAGAAATGAGGAAGAGATCTGAAGTAGCCAGACTCAAGCAGGTTGGGGAAAACATCAGAGATGAAGAAGAGATCTCTATTGGCTCCGACACCCAGCACCAGGACCCAACAGAACCGACAACTCTGAAACTAGGGGTCGAATCAGAGAAGAAGCAATGGGTTGGAACAGGGAAACCCTCACAGGTCCAGATGTGGACAGAGTGGACGCAAGCCCCATCTGGATCTGTGTCTTGAGAAATTGCCTCATGAGCTTACCAACATCTTTGGAGGACAAACTTCTGGAAGATCCAGAAGAAGTAGTGGAAGGGGGTCTGGAGGATCTCCGTGGGGAAAGGGACAGAGACATCCTAGTAAGGACAGGCAAGGAAGACCCCAGCACTGACACTGTAGGAGTAGGAGCCAAATCCATGGGAACACCACTCAGTCCCGTAGCAACAGAGGATGAAGGGGGTGGAGGAGAGGTAGTGGTGACCAAGCTCAGAACCAAGCAAGTCGGCTCCAAAGGGTTTGACTTTTTCCTGGGCAGTTCCATGGAAGACCACATGGCAGATGGTCTCTAGGACTCTCTGGGCTTTTTTGAAAGGGGTTGTACCCCTGATGTTGAAGGAATCTCCAATGTAGCAGAAGGAAGAATAATCCTTCTAAAATAAGTTTGCTCCTCCTGTCCACCAGAGCCTGAGGATGGAAAGCCCTGCAAATCTCACAGGGGGTATCCAGATGTTGAGGCCCCAAACAGTACATGCACTTCCCATGGGTGTCAGAAAAGGGGATCTTCCTCTCACAGGAAGTGCACTTCTTAAATCATAATAGCTATTGATCGGCCATGAGGAAAGAGAGAAAGCAAGAAAAGGCAGAAGAAGAGAAAATATTTTTTTTTTTTGTTTTAAAAACCTGATGGACAGAAAATCTGAAAACTAGACAGGAAAGTAGAGAAAAGAGAAAGGTAGCGATCAAAACAAGTAAAAAATCACTCACCAACACACTGTGAAGCTCAAGCCAAGGAACGCAATGTGAATTTAAAGCAAGACAAATGAAATCTGAGGTAATGTGGGGAAGCTGGGCATTGTGGGTAGGGAGGAGGTGCTCAAGTCAGGAGTCTCAAGCTAGTAGAAGGTGGCCGCTTGGTTCCGACAGGTTAATGGAATGAAGTGGACATCAGATACAAGAAATATCTTGAATTATCAATTATGTCATAGGTAACCATACATTTGTATAAATAAAAAAAAATATCAACATATTTTCAGTTGCAAACATTATACATCACATACAATCATCTATACAGTCATTGTCATTCGACCATTACACAGCTCATTCAACCCCTGTCTTCCCTTAAACCTCATTCCTACTCCAAACAATAATTCTTCATGTATTTCTCCCACAGTTCCCTTTTTTCAATGTAATTTGCTCCTACCATTTTCTCAAGATCCAACTTCCTGTTCTTTTATCTCTGTTACTGTATTCACTACTTCTAGTAAGTTTGGTTTAGACTTTGATTTCCATTTTCTAGTAATTGCTTTTTTGGCAGCCACCAGAATTAAACTCAGTAAGGCTTTATTATATTGAGGCAATTCCAATTCTGTATCATAGCTCAAAAAAATAATTTCCTTAGTTACTCAAATTTACTCACCCAGTATTTTTGACAGAGCAGTCTGCAGGGAATTTTTTAAGCACCTTTATTGAATTATCACTTTTGACATAGGAAAATTTACATTTATATAAAAGCAATCAAACCGTATTAACAAGTTCACGTTTATAAACATTATAATTCACATATATTGCTATATATCATATAACCTTAGCAAAATTATATGTTATTGAATTCCTGCCCTTTTTTTTTTCAAGAAAACTTTATTAAACCATTACTTACCATATAGGCAATTATACATGTATATAAATTAAAACAACCCGCATCACCACAGTCCATAAACCATCCATCTGCAGGTAATTTTTTGTCTGCCAACTCATTACACTCCCAAAAATATGCTCCCAGTACCACTTTCTTCCTCATCACACCTTCAATGTTTGTAATCTACCAGAGTCTGCATGGGATATAAAAATATCTACGCAAACACTTCCAAGCAAAAATCATAAATCTTCTAGATTTTGTTGCATATTCAGGAGCCATACATATATCCTTCCATTGATTCTTTGTGAATTGCTTATCCAACCTTTCTTCCCAATCCTTTCTAAACTCCTCTGATTTATTCCTATATTTATCAGGCAATATTTTATATGCCATACTAACAATCCCTTTTTAACAAGTAGCTTCTGTTGTAGACTCTATTAAAAATGCTACCAGATTCCCTTCTGTTTCCTTATACTCTGATATCAATCCTTGACAGGGAAGGGAATCTCCAGACTGCAGTCCAAATGTGTTCTTGGCCTCTTCCCATTCTATTACCATACCCTCTCTAATTATTTGCTCACAATACCTAGGTTCCTTTGCCAGTTTTCTCCAAAAATTCCCAGCCTCCTCTTGCCTATTCTCTGTACCCCTAATTGCAGTCACCCCTATAGACAGAATATGCTTTCTCCATTCTTATTTTTAGTCCCTTTAGTTTTATACACAGGCCAGGCATATTTTTATCAACAAGAGGAGAAGTTGTAGATAGCAATAAAGTGTTGAAGGATTTTGTCTGGGTGGGGAAGAGGGCAAGAGTTAAGTGAGATAAGCTGATCCTTCCAATAGAACATAGTGGTTTAGGATTACCTGATTTGATGGGTATTTCAGAGCTACAAAGTTAAGACTTCTATATATAGCACAAGCAGAACGTTATAATTCAAAGTGGAAAGGGATGATGATGAAATGGGAAGGTCAAGAAATGAGGAGAGACTGGGGTTTTTGATGCAGAGGAGAATAATAATCATACAGAATATTATGTTCAAAAGATAGCAGAAAGTATTTTAAGAATTAAGCAGCCTGGATATTCCAGAGAAGCAAGCTTCTGAACATAGCCCCCCAAAATAAATAAATGTGTATGTGTATATATATATATATATATATATATATATATACACACACACACACACACACACACATATTTGTGTAGGACACCTGATCAAAGAGATACAGCACTGATAGTGCTGACAACCACGAGATATCAATCTAAAAATGTTATTTGTTGACTCAATGTTTTTGTCAATCTCCTGGCTGTCAGCATTGTGTCTGTTCGATCGGGTGTCCTACACTATATATGAATAGCAAATTAGTTTATAGACTGGACTTTGTTCCTAGATGTTAGGGCTGTTTTCAGTATTAATTTTAGTCTTCTAAAATATTCCTTACTGCGTTTTTCTCACATTTCTTCATGATTTACTGTCGATCCTTCATCAATACCCAAATATTTATACTCCCTCTTGCTCAAGTTCCTTTATATCACATTCCTGTCCCAGACTAATATTTTCTTGGTACTGCAGCTTTCTTGCTTTAAATGTTTCTTTTGCACATTTATCAAGACCAAATGAGTCTTGTATCATCTGAGATTGCTTTGACCACACCCAGTTGTGCTTTCAGCCCCTCATCTGATAAATCTCAGAGTTTTAAATCATCCACAAAAAGAGGATGAAAAGTCTTTATACTTTGTTGTGTTATGGGAGCCAAATTTTAACCATGGCTTAATTTGTTAAGTAGATAGCTTAATAAGTTAAGGAAGACTCAAGAGCAGCAGTGACCAAAAGTCACCATGGAATATTCCCCTTTCAATTTCTATCCCTGGGATAATAATTTATCCTTTATTATGGCTTAGCTGCAAAGTGGTTTACCACTGTTTCATGGTCACTGTAATGTAATTGATCAATGTAGGGTGTACTGTATACATCTGTAAGCACTATTTTATCCATGAATGTGGCATACTGTCATATGCTTTTTTGTAGTCTATCCATGCCATATTTAGATTCTTCCCCTTTTTCAATTCTCCATTATGACTTCATTTAATAACAAATGATCCTTTGTTTCTTTTGTTACCCTTCTATTGCCATGATTAAGTTTTATTCTAAATGATTATAAACTCTGTTGGGGTCAATTCCAGTATATAGTTTACAGATAGAAGGCAAGTTATTGGTCTACATTTTTGAGGAAAGCTTTCGGGTTCACTTTTAAGGAGGAGTATTATTTTTCCTGTTGCTAACTAGGTTGATGTCTGTTCGTGATGCGGATATAAGTAGTTCTTACTCGGGGCTAAATTTTCAGATGTTAATGCTTTTAGCCAGAAGTTAGATATTGCATCCAGGCCTGGGGTTTTCCAATTAGGAGCTTTTCTTAATGTTGTTTCAATTTCTTTGGCTGTTACTTCATCACATTTCATATCCTATACATTTAAACTTCTCATTCTTTTACTTCTTCTATCTATTTCAGCATCTTTTTTATGTTCCAGAGGGTCTTCACAGATATTTCTCCCCAATGTGTCTATTTCTTCTTCTTCTTTTTTTTTTTTTTTTTTTTTTTTATGGTGTTCTATTCTTTTTGCCCCCCCCCCCCCCCCAATTCTGTATAAAACCTTTTAGATCATAAATGAATTGCTTATTTTGAACTTTTCCTTTATATTTATCTGCATGTCCTCTAAGTTGTTCTGCCTGTGCTGATATCTTATTTTATTATTTGCAATAGTGTACAACAAATCCTGGTCTCTTCTCATACTGTGTGCTGCCTTCATCACGTCTCTCTCTCTCTCTCTAAACGTTTTTGTTGATCTGTTCTCTGCTTTATACTCTTCTAACAGTGACACTTCTTGCCTTAATTACTTTACAGTTTTCTCTGTTTGATAATTCCATGAAGGCATTTGATTTTGTCCCTTCCTTTCCTGTATTGACCTAGGTTTTGTGGTATGACTATCTGTTATTCATTTAACTGCACAGTAATATATCCTATTTACTTCTGTTATAAAACACAAATTCCTGTCAATAGTTTTCATTACTGTGTTCATTTATTTTATCAGACTTCTAACATTTTTGGGTCCTACTGACTTTCTGTAATCGACTTCTTTCATCAATCTTAATATGTCTCTCCATCTCTATTACATCAAGCAACTCTTTCCTTAGAACATCTTTTTCATACTGAGGGCACATTCTTTGTTCCCTGTGGACATTCTACAGAAAGCTCCAGAACATCTCCCCATGACATAGTCTCTTCAGCTGCGTCCTGAATCATCTGTTGCTCTTTCATATGGGAAGTGATTGGCCTATGACTTTACTACATTGAATTTGACAGAGCTGCAACTGTTTCCAGCTCCTTCCCTTGCTGTACAACTCCAACTGAATTTTTGTACTAGTTTCCTACTGAAGGCTCCACAATATCTTCATGTGGCAAGCGATCAGATGGTTCCCATTCCACCTGTTTCTCCTTAATTTGGGGACTCAATGTTCCATCATGACATAATCTGCGTTACACTTTCTACACTAAATCCTTCACCTTGCAGGTATTTCATAACTTCAGCCTCTGTTTGTTTAACTTCTGCTTTACTAATCTTCTGTTCTATGTTCCCACTTTATTATCGTTTCTAATTTGTATTGGGAAATTTTCCATATCTGGGTGGTTTTGCCCATATTTCTCTTCAAATATCTTTGGGGCTGCTTTTTTGTATTGATTAGTTTGACCTTCTCCTTTGCATAAATATTGCACCATATCAGAACTCTCTTTCTTTCCCACGTTCATGTTTCTTTTTTATACCTTTTAAAAAAAATCTCCGTTTTGTTCTCCTTAGTCACTTCTTTTTCCAACCAGCTTAAAGCTTCTTGGTCTATATAATATTTTCCATGGATGTGCTGTACTAATGAACACACATTTGCATTTGAAGCATTTCAAGGTTTTCTTCTGCAAGTATTTTTTTCCTCTAGTTTCTCTCCTAATCTTTTTGAATATCTTCTATCTAGAAACCTGGCTTCTTGCATAATAGTTAAATACATAATTTATTTCTTATCCTCAATAGTCCACTTTATCTTCTTTATGGCTCTTTTTTGGCCTGTCAGTTTTTGTGTTTTTTGTGGAGTACTTCCTTCTACAATGGTGGTGGTGGGCATTCTACCCTGAACCTAGCCTAAACCCATTGCAGGAGTGTTTCCATGTCTTGAGGATTCTACACTATTAGTTTTTTCCATTCCTGGCACCAGTGTGCATAGCAGGTTTGGGGACTTTTTTTTATCCTGGGACTTGTGCACTCAGCTGTCTTTTTATTTGTTAACCTACTTCTGTTTTTTGCTTATTTGTACTACTTACTGCATTTTTATTGCCTGCTGCCTACTTTTATACTGTACTTAATATGTACTAAACTACACTGTTGAACTGCAATTGTCTGCTTTATTGCACCTGTTAAATCAAATGTTATTGCTGTGTTCACTGTTTACAGAGCTTTTTTAGTGTCACCATTTACTAATATTTTTCACTGTTTTAAAGCTATCTGTTCTGCTTTTTCTGTTTTTCCCACCAAGCAGTGGTTAAACAATGATCTGTTAATGGTTTAAAACATTCTTTATAGCCTCCTTGCTGATTTTCTGCTGTTTTAAAAGTTTTTTTTAGTATTTCACTGCTATTTTTCAGCAACGAGTTCCATTCTAACTCTGTCATAGTTCATGTTGGTGTGAATGACCTGAGACGTACCTCACTGGACTATATGGAGAGAGATATGGTTGAACTCTCTGAGTATGTGTCCCAGGCAGGTATGTCCCTAGCCATGAGCAGCATACTACCCTCACCTAGAATGATGCCACAGTATAAACAAAACATGACTGATTTCATCAATTGGCTCAGTTTTTGGTGTCATTCAAAGGGGGGGGCCAGTTCCTGTCAGCCAGGGAAGCCATGGTCGACAAACCTCGCTGCTTTGCCAGAGACGGTTTGCACCTGGCACCTCAAGGCTTTTGGCTGCTAGGAAAGGCTCTTGCTTCCCCCATAGTGCCTTTTTTAGGCAATGTCTCAAAAACAATATTACCAACATGAAATTAACTGATCAGAATAAAATAAGGGTCATGCTGCTAAATGCTAGGAGCTTAAACCAAAACTGCACTTCTTAGAAGCACTTCTATCACTAGAAGATGTAGATGTCTGTGCAGTCAAAGAAACCTGGTTCAAGGCCTCAGACAGTACCCCAGCCTTGCAAGGCTACAATGCCTTCCACAACTTTAGACCACAAAATGAACATGTGAAAACCAAAGGAAGCAGTGTTTCAATCTATATTATATATAAACTTACCTCCCCCATCTAGTCAGACTGGACAACTTCAAGGAGTTACTCCAGGTCCAGGTTATGGTAGGTAAGACCTCCATTCAAGTCATAGCCAGTTACTGATCCCCCCATGGGACATGATGCCCACGAAGCCTACTTGACCAAACTGAAGACAATCCAAATTTTACCGAACACACTGGTTATGGGGGATTTCAATTATTCCCCCATCAACTGGGAAACCTACGCTAGCCCTAACTCACTAGTGCAAAGGTTCCTTGACTTTGTTAATTCAAATGCCCTGGAACAAATTGTCTATACCCCAACAAGGGGAACAAACATTCTGGATCTGGTCCTCATCAACATGTCAAACAGATGCACTGCCACAACTGTCAGACGCTCAGTTAAAAGTGACCACAAATCAGTCACCTTCAAGCTGGCACTAACACCAGAACTCAGGTCTATATTATATGAATGAATGTTCATAATTTTGAATGCACTAAAGAGTGAAAATGACAGAACTCGAAGTGTTTCTTGTTGGCTCGCAGTACAGCGAAGGTGGGTATAGTTGCCCTTTCCTCATTGTAGTGCGATCTCAGAGTTAGTGTATATATTTAGCGGGGGGGGGGGTGCAGCCACCCACAATAACGAGTTTGAGGTTCGGCATTTTCACTCATTAGAGCGTTCGATATTATGAATGTTTGTTCATATAATATAGACTCCCAGAACTCATAAAGGGTGAAATCAGACTAACAAACTTCACCAAGGCAAACTATACCCTCCTAGGTGAAGGTATAAATGCATCCCAGGTCCCACCCCAAGCTAGAAGTGGTAACTATGTCAAAGCTTACACTAAAGCCCTGTACAATCACTTGCATAAGTGTATAAACTCAAATCATACCAGAACAACAAGCTTTACAATAAATGCAAAATGTTGCTGTCCAAGAAAACAAAGGCAAGCCCCCCCCCCCCCAAACAATGGTAAAGCACCCTCCTCAGCCACAAAAGGAAAATAAAACAACTTGTCAAATCCTCCAAGGGCTCCTTTGAGAGAAACTTAGCAAGTACAGCCAAGGATAACCATAAGGCCTTTTATAGCTACATACGTAACCTAAAGGGTAGGACCCAAGCATGTACAGAATTAGTGGCCAATGGTGTCACTCACACTGACCCCACAGAGATAGCAAACCTGCTAATGGATAGGTTTGGTGAAAATTTTACTCCCTTATCCCCTAACTTACAACAAACCTTCCCCCAAACTCCACATCCCCCTCCCACACACTACATATCTGAAGAGCAGGTCCTCAAAGATTTGCCCACGGCAAAAAAACACAAACTCTGTGGGACCAGACAACATCCAAGGCTGTCTTCTAAACAGGCTAAAACATGAACTAGCATCACCACTAAGTACCTTTTTTGATCATTGCCTAACCACAGGCTTTGTTCCTGTGGAACAGAGAACAGCAACAGTTATTCCTCTCCACAATGGTCGCATAGCAGTAGACCCATAAGCCTGACCAGCCTCATCTGTAAGGCCATGGAACATATCATTATGGACCTCATAAATAAAGACATAGGTGACCTCCAAACCCTGGATCCTACCTGATTTGGCTTCGTAAAGGGCAGATCATGCCTGTTAAATCTGTTGGACTTCTTTGAAAATGTGACCAAGACCACTGATGATGGCAAATCTGTGCACATAGCATAACTCAACCTGGGAAAGGCTTCTGACAGAATCCCACATTCAGGCATTACCAATAAACTTAGCAAACTGAATGTAAGGTTGCAAACTGGCTCACAAACTGGACACACTATCAAAGTGAGTGACTCCAAATCAACCAGGAGACCTGTTATCAGTGGGATGCCACAGGCGTCATTGCAGTGGCCCCCCTACTGTTTGGTATATACTTCTCAGACATTTATGTCAAAACTAAGGGGTTGTGGCTGACCAAGTTTGCAGACAACTTCAAACTAGGTGCAATCACCGAATCCCCAAATGATGTCAGTATACTTCAGAAGGGTCTCACACATACCAACGACTGGTGTATTAGTCAAGGTTTCAAGCTGAATGCAAAAAAATGCATTATCATTCCCTTCCGCACAAACAATGCTCCCTCACACTACCAAATCAACAACAATACCCTTAAGTACCCATGAAGTGGTAAGGGACCTGGGATCACAAGTTGACTGCGACCTTAACTTCGACCACCATGTGTCTACTGTAGTAAAGAAAGTTTTCTATGTAGCACACATGATTAATAAAGGCATTGCCTCAAGAGCAAAAAAGAAGTTATAACCTCCCTATACTTGGCACTTATCCAGCCCATAATTGAGTATAACGCCTCATTTGGTGTGTACCATACTAAGCACCTGCAGCAATTAGAAAGACCTCAGAGGTTTCTAACAAAGATCAAGTGGTTCCAGCATGTGCCTTACACAGACTGACTAAAGCCCCTGTCACTTTACTCTGTATCATATAGCCTTCTTAGGGCAGACTTGTGCCTGGCTTACAGAGCAATCTCAGACACAAGCCTAATGAACTTGCTGCATATCCATAAATCAAATGGGACTAGGGCTGCCCATTCCAAGGACCTAAATATGGCCTGTGACATAAATAGGACATGCTGGAGGAACAGATTTATCTCACAGCACTTTTGGAACAGGCTACCAATTCATGTGGAACTGAGTACCTCCATGACACTGCTCAAGAGGAGGCAAGCGTAGAGCTAGCAAGTACGGTAGATGCACAGGCCAGAGAAACTTGTATGAAAACAAAACAGCCAGCACCAGGAAAAATGAAGCAGAAGGTGTTTATTATAACCAGACCGGTTTCAGCATATAGCTTTCCTCAGTGGTTTTCACGAGGAACCTGGACAAGTGGATGGGGCACCACAAATTCTTACTGGTGATAGAGCCCACAACTTTCCTGGATATTGGCAGTCATCACTAAATGCAATCTTGGGTACCAACTAGCATTTCTATGGTATTACATTGGGATGAACCAGTTAGGCTTAAAATGACCTCTGGGGAGATAGCCTAGTAATCTCCTATGATCCTATACATGTTATATAAAATACAGTTTATATATCAGTGCTGCCTTGGTGAGAATTTGCAAAAACAGGGTGTACCTCATGAAAATGCTCAGCAAGAGTTGAGGATGAATTAAATTCCAGCAACATGCCTGCTGATTTTATCAACTCTCCATTTGCATCCCTCCCTCCTTATATGACTCTGTATGTGTATGTATACATCAACATGATATAGAGAGAGAGGTGTGTGCATATGTACACACACACACACACACACACACACACACACACACACACACACACACACACACACACACACACACACACACACACACACACACACACACACACACACACACACACACACACACACACACACACACACACACACTCATATGTACAGTTATTCTTAACATTAATGGACCTAGTCATATGGGTGTAACAAAACCAGTTTTTAAACCTGTTCTAGAATTCAGACAGGCTTATCAACACCAATGCTAACTTGAGGCCTGTCGACTAGCGTGACGACAATAATCTCCAGTTCAGAATTAAGGTAAAGTCTCACAAAGAAACACTTCATTAGTGCCTTATTACTCTATCTCTGAATCGAACTTCACAATGTTAGACATGACAGTGCTGGTGTTCCACTTACCAACTCACGCATCATGGTCACCCATACACCTAAAACTCACAGATGCACACCCATAAAACACCCAGACATTTTCGCTCTCATACACACACTGATGGTTCTGTGGCACCAACCTGTAGTTAAGGTATGAGCCATGGCCATTCCATAGAAGTGAATGGGTGAACACTATCAAATGACAACATAGACTTTGCCCGCCTCACAAGAAAAATAACTCATTATTTTCAGTGGAGAACATATAGCTAAATAGCTTTAGATGCACCCTCCTAACTGCTGCACTTATATGATGCTTCACCTTCTAGACTGCTATCCTTGCTAGAGCCAATCCCCATGAAAAGCCACAGCACACGAATGGTCTCTGAATAACTCAGGCTTACTGCATTGCAGAAACCTTCTGATTAAAAAAATTCTGCAGTGAGATAAGTCTTTTTGAATCTGAGGGCTGGTGTATAAATATTGTTTATAACCACTTTACCATCAGGTTACATATACCACCCCCCAAAAATAAAAAAACTCTAACATCGCCATATTTACACTCTTTTCTATAAAAAAATGGCACAATCTCAGATATAGTCATAAAACAGAAAAAAATAGCAAAGCTCACTTAACACAACTCCCAAGGCAAGCTACAAATTAAAAAAGAAAAAAAAAACAGACTGACACTTCCATTCACTTTAATATAACAAAAAAAGATCACATGCTGCACTAAAAAATACAAGCAGATAGCCCTCTAAAACAATGCCCATTCAAAATCAAACCCTGTAAAAAGACTATGACCAGACCACAACCAGCCAACATAAGATACCATTATTAGTCAAATGGACTCAATTTTAATTATCTAAGAGTAAACTAAAAAAAAACAAAACTAAGCTAGAAAACTAACCAATTCCTAACACTACCCCTCAATAAACTACTAAAAATACATAAAATACATAACGTACATTACATTAGTAAAAAAAGCCCCCAGAACTAAATAGAAAATTACCCATAAGACACTACATTCATAAAAAGCATTCAGTAGACAAGTTGTGCAATTACCACTGTTTCCTGAAATCATAGGAAACAGTCATTAAACCAAAAAATGTCTGTTGGAATATAGAAAATTGATAATTGACTATGCCTGGTCTAATTAGTGTAATATATGAAATATCTTATCCTGTAAAAATAATGGAACCCTACATGGGACTCACCCTCTAAACCTCCATTCCTCAAGTATTCCACCTGTGTGTGTGTGTGTGTGTGTGTGTGTGTGTGTGTGTGTGTGTGTGTGTGTGTGTATGTATGTCTGTCTACTCACTGATGGCCGTTTTGGTGAACAAAAGCAAATCGAGAGACATTCACTGAAACTACTTCCATCAAACCTCAGACAAACACTTACCTTGCAGGGGAAGCCTCTCTGCACCCATGTGGGTAGCACCTTCCATGAACTTATATACACCAACTCCAAAATCGCACAACAGTGGAGAAAGATGAAAGCTTCACTGCTGATTAAAGTTTTGGTGAATAGTTCAGTTTATTTGTCTTCACTGAAACTATGATTGCTGTCTTGACAAAACCCATCTATATGTACTTACAGTATAAGTGGGGAGGCATGAGAATCTGAGGGGGGACATCACTGAGTTCCAATTTTCTAACTGAATGGACATTTTCCTCAACAATGTGAAATGGTAAAATGCCCACCCCTTGCTTAATAATTAAATGATGTTTGGGATACAGATGTCTTACTTCTCTCATCATAATCATGGGGTGTTCACTTTGTTAAGACATGCTAGAAGAAGATGGTAGGTCTGGGGGCTGGTTTGAGCTCTACCACATTATTGACATAGTTGGATATAGGATTCCATACAGAGTCACTTCTTGCTCTCTGTCTTTCCCATTTTGTTCTCCTTTTGACAAGGAGATACATCTGAATGACTAGCATCTAACACCATGGCAGACTTGGGTAAGAAGGCTGCTAGCCTCATTTGTTCAAGTTAGCATGGACAGCCACGTCCCACTTGAAGGGTTTACAGCTAGAACTTCTGATAAATACTGCAGGTGCTGATCTCCTGATCCAAAACTAGGCAGTGATAATGCTGCTCTTTAAATGATATTCCTTTTACAGCTGCACTTGCCTCTTTTGGTAGTGGATGGCAAATCTAATACCGCTGTACAGTGAAGACGCCAAAAGGATGTCTACAATTTCTACTTTAAAGAACATAGCAGACATTACAAAATACAGCTCATATAAAGTGTTCAGTATGGTACTTAGCTCTTGAGTCATAGTCTCGCTTGGCAGATTACTGAATGACCTTTCTATGGATACTGCATTGTGCACAGCAAGACAAAGTACAGTTGTGTAAGTAAACTTACTATAGCAGTAGATGCATGAATGATCTCAGCAACGTTAGACAAGCTATCTGGGTTATATCCTGCAAAGGATAGAACAGAACAGTCAGCCAACTTACAAAGCTTCAAGAGCACATTCCATGCACCTGAATCATTACTCAGTTTAACCTGACCTAAAGAAGAAGAGTGGTTTGGGCCCCAAGCCCTTCAGAGTTTTCATGCCAACTGTGGGAGGGATAAGGTCAATGCTAGGAAACTAAAAATAGTAGTTTTCATCCTTGCAACAAAAGCATACAAAAATAAGGGGGATGGAAGGAATAAACGGCTACTGCAGTAATGATCATTTAAACCTCCGCTGTTATGGAAAGTTTACTTGCACAAGTGTACTATGTTCATCATAATGATCACTGCTGCAGTAGCTTTAGCTATCTGGGTGGATTAGATAGCTTAGACTGACTGGGGGAAGGAAGGAGGAGGAGTCCAGAAGCCCCTGGAAAATAGCCTTAGCAAAGTGTGTCCAAGACCTGGAAAACAATCAAGTTTGTGGTGCTTTAGAAAGGTATGCACAGAGGACCAAATTGCTGGTTTGAGAATTATTTTAGAATATATTCCTTTCTAAAAAGCCACAGATGAAGACAAGGCCATGTTAGAATGAGCCCTGACCCTGCCTAGAATTGTCCTGTAGTGGTGGGTATAACCCACTACAACAAGGCTGTATGAGTCAATCATTTGGAAACAGTCTGATTTGACAAAAGTTGTCCAATCTTCTTTCACCAAACGTGAACAGCTGATCAGAGTTCCTAAAAGATTTAGTTCTGTTTAGATAGTACCTGAGTTGTCTGTCAACATCCAAGGTGTAGAATATCCTTTCTCTCTCAATTTTAGGTTGTGGAAAGAAGACAGGGAGATGGATAGCTTGAGTCAAAGTAAACTCAAATAGCATTTTAGGCATAAATGGAAGATTAATAATTTAGGAAATCCTATATTTGTGGAAAGTGAGATAAGGCTGACCAATCATAAGAGCTTGCAACTCAGATACTTGTCATGCAGAGGTCATAGCAATCAGTAACATTATTTACTATGTCAAGAACCTCAAATAAGCCTGATAAGCTGGTTCAGATGGAGCTAGAATTAAGTTTTCTAAGACAAAATTAAGATCCCATGGATGAGCCACCTGTTTTCTAGAAAGCTTTGTATGCAGCACCACTTTCAAAAACATTTTGGCATAAGACTGCATTGAAAGAGAGGGATCCATGGCAGATATGCTGAAATACATGACCAGTGAACTTTGATGGAGGAGTAAGATAGGCCAGAGGATAGCAACTCACACAAATAATGTAAAACCAGAGAAACACAAGCCTAAAAGAGTGATGGTTCTTGACACCAATTAGAAAATCTTTTCCATTTACTAATATACAATTTTTTTAGTAGTAGGTTTTCTTGCCTCCTTTAAAACTTGCTGAATATCCTCAGCAAATAGGTGCCTAGATGGCATTAAAATTATATCATCCAGACAGTTGCAGTTGTTTGGGGTTAGGATATATCAGACATCCCTTATCCTGTGTAAGTAGGTCCAGTCTGTCAGGAAGCTTGTAGTAAATGCCCTTGGCTATTTCTAATAGAAGGGAGAACTACTGATCTGAAGTAGGGACTTCATTTGTCAGCAACCTGTGGGTCTTGGATCCAATATCGGATCCGAGCCGGCAACTTGTTTCATAGCCAATGGATCCAAGCTCCTAGCTCCTCCCCTCACCCATAATCCCCTGCCAACCCTCCATGACCCCAGATCTAGTTTGCCACGCTTGTGAGTAGCTGGATTTTTCAGA
Source organism: Protopterus annectens (assembly GCF_019279795.1). NCBI lineage: Eukaryota > Metazoa > Chordata > Ceratodontiformes > Protopteridae > Protopterus > Protopterus annectens. Next base: position 1,125,263,916 of record NC_056743.1, read on the forward strand.
GCTCTTAGCGATTTGTTAAGATAAGTGTATTTTCTTCCTTCTTTTCTGTCTTTAGATTTAAAACAGTGTGTAAGTGTTAGGTTCCCTTTATTATTTGTACTTTTTATATAGCTTTTTCCCTCCCCTCGCTGGTCGTTAGTGAGTGTGTGTGTGTTAGTGTTTTGGGGCCTGTGTGCTTGTGTAGTACTTTTCTTCCCTCCAGTATGGCAGAGGCCGCAAAAGCCATTTTTTCAAAATGTACCGAGTGTGGCCATAAGCTCTCCTCGGCTGATGGCCACACTCGGTGCGTTCGGTGCCTTGGGGTTGAACACCTCTCCTCAGGCTGTACCATTTGTGCAGCATTCAACCCCAGGGCACTGAAAGAGCAGAGGTCGAAGCTGGTCCTGGCAGGACTTTTGCCCCCGGACTCGGCTTCGGCCCTCGCTCCTCCCGTGGCACTACCACAGCCTGTGGTGGTAGCCACTCCTGCCCCCCTTCCTTCGGCCGGGATTCAAACTCCTGCTAAAGCACCGGAGGGCAGGGAGGCCAGGAGGGAGAAATGGAGGGAGAAGCACCACAAGCAGTGGGCCGAGGCCTCCGCTTTGGCCCCGCCGGCTAAGCGGGCTTCTCCCTCCACAGCTTCTAGGTCTCCTCCTCCTCGGCTCTGATCTCCTTGTTTCTCCCCAGGACCCGAGGAGGAGGAGGCCCGATCTCCATCGAGGTCATCAAGGTGGCATTCCAGGCCTGCCTCGGTGGCCTCATCGAGATCGACTTACACTATGTCAGATGCAGACTTGGACCGGATGATGCGAAGGTTCATCCAGGCCCAGCTGCAGATGGGAGTGCTCTTGCCTCCCCCCCCCTTTGGGGGGGGGGCTCGACACCCTTTTTTGCTCCGATTGCTCCTTCTCCTACCCGCTTCCCGGGTTCGGAGCGTTCAGAGCCGGGCAGCGTCGGAGCCGGGGTTGGGTCAGCGCCGACAGTACTTGGTACTTCGGATCCGACCCTGCCCTCGAGTCTGTCGGATCCGACCTCTCAGAGCCGTGGGCCGAGCTTCAGATCCAAGGGATTCAGTGTGCCTTCGGCTCCGTCCAGGTCGGAGCACACTGGTCCTTCGGATCCGACGGTCTCGGCGCCGGCTCCGATCCCTTCATCGGATCCGAGTGGGAGTCAGCTCTCGGAGCCCAGGGAGAGCGGTTCCCCCTCGGCCTTCGATGTAGTGGAGAGGGCTCTGTCGAGAGCATCCGGGCCCCCGGCCCTTGTCTCGGCTCCACCCTGCACTCCCTCTCTGCTGGGCCAGGCTTCCATCACCCGGCCACAGGGACAGCCTGCTTTGATGTCCCAGGTTGTTCCATTGGAATAGGATGTTGCTGGCGAGACCTCCTCGGACAGCCCCCCCGAGGAAGTGCCTCGCAAACACAAGTGCAAGAGGAGGTATGTGGATTCCCCTGAGTCCTTAGCTGAGGACACGGACTTGGATGAAGGGGAAGGCTCCCCAAGATCACCCCCTGAGGATGCCTCCTTTGGAGACATCATGGAAATGCTTAGGATCAGAAGTGGGTGGTCTGCCCTCAAGGCTTCCTCCGACGAGTCCGTGTTTCTGGAGGCATTCGAAGCAGGCCCGTCTACCTCTTGGGTGTCCCCTCCAGCCGACCCCCTGGTGGACCTTATTACCACCAGGGCGTGGAAGGACGCGGACACCATGGAGCCAGTCCCTAAAAGCCCGGACAGGATACTGAACCCCCCCACAGACTGGTCCCACTGGAGCAAGGGTCCCCCCGTAGATGCCATGTTGATGGCAGCAGCCACGAAGAGGGAACTAGCTCAGGAGAGCCCCTCGGTCCATCCACCGAGCAAGGAGTCCTGCTCGATGGATCGCTTAGGGAAGCGAGTTTTTAGTTCAGCGACCTTTTCGGTAAAGTCCCTGAACTATATGGCACACATCATCAGGATGCAGCGGGATCTTATCAAAGAATACGCTGCCCCCCCCCCCCCCGAGTCCATGTCGGCGGAGGACAAAAAGTTGTACTCCACCCGAATGGCCACTCTGAGATCCATTTCTAATACCTCTATGCGGCTATTGTCCCATGCCACCGAGGGAGCCGCTAGAGCTAGCGGAGCGGGCCTAGTCATGAGACGTCAGGCCTGGCTCTGGCATTGTGACTTTGTGGAGCCCTTTAAAGTGTCCTTGGCGAATGCCCCTTTCGAAGGTTCTGCCCTGTTTGGCAAAACGGTTCGCGAGACGCTAGTCCAGAGCGAGAAGGACGGGAAGACATTGTCTGCCATCGGAGTCCGCTTCTCTGCTCCCCAGCGGTCCTTTTCGAAGAACCAAAAGGGTCAGAAGAAGATGTGGTTCCGGAAATTGCAACATTCCCAACCCGCTCCGGACAGCCAGTCCTTCCGTGGCAGAGGGGGACAGGGAAGACGCTGCCCCAGGGGCAGAGGGGTTACGAGGAACTTTGGGTCCAGAGAATCCTTCTCTGACTGGCCCACGCAGCAGCCCTGAAGGGTTGCCCGGCTGCTCCACTCTGGAGGCAGTCGGGGGGCACTTCTTGGAGCACCTAGCGGCATGGGAGTCCATCACATCAGACCACTGGGTGCTTCGAATTATATCCAGAGGGTACAAAATTCCAATGCTTCATGTCCCCAAAATCAGGAACCTCCCTGATATACCACCCGATCAGAGGGAGGCTGCCGCCGCAGAAATCCAGCAGCTGCTAGGAAAAAGAGCCATCCAGCCCATCCCCCAAGACCAGTTCGGATTAGGGTTCTATTCCAGGTTCTTTCTGGTGCCAAAAAAGACGGGGGACTTGAGACCAATTCTAGACCTTTCCCATTTGAACCTGTTGGTAACCAAGGAAAAATTCTGAATGGTCACTCTTCAATCTATTCTCCCCTTCCTACGGGAGAACGATTGGATGTGCTCTATAGACCTCAAGGATGCGTACTACCACATTCTAATGGACAGACGGATCCAGGAGGTTTCTCTGCTTCTGGCTGGGAGCCAGTCACTACCAGTTCAGGGTCCTTCCCTTTGGCCTCACCACAGCCCCCAGGGTGTTCACCAAGGTGTTAGCAGTGATAGCAGCCCACCTGAGACTCCAGGGAATGCAGGTCTTCCTGTACCTGGACGACTGGCTCCTGACCGCCCCAACAAGGCATCTACTTTGCTCAGCCAGAGATTACTTTTTCCGCCTAGCCCCCCAATAAGGCATCACGATCAATGCGGACAAATCTTCCATTGCTCCGACACAAGTCATAGAATTTATAGGAGCCAGAATAGACACCAGAGATCTACGAGCCTTCCTGACTTCAGAACGACTACAGAATTTGCAACTTCATGTGCGGGCCATCCTCCAGTCAGAAGCCCCGCTGGCGGAATTGGTCCTGAGGGCACTGGGCTCCATGGCAGCAGCGATAACGCTCCTTCCATGTGCCCGCCTAAAGATGAGGGTACTGCAGTGGACCCTTCTAGTGCAATGGTCCTTTCAGTCTTTTCCTCTGCATCACCCCATCGCTATCAGCAAGGCTTACAGGAGGGCCCTGTTATGGTGGCTTCATGCTCCGGATCTCCATACAGGCCGACCCTTCTGCACTCCTCCCCCTCTCGCCACGGTGACCACGGACGCCTACCACCTTGGGTGGGGGGGGGGCATTATTCAGGCAGGACAGTCCAAGGCACGTGGAACGATACAGAGACTTCCCTGCATATCAACGCTCTGGAGATGAGAGCAGTGCTGTATGCATTGCAAGCACTTCAGAATCTTCTCCCCATAGGAACTATTGCAATTCAGTCGGACAACATGTCTGTTGTCTGGTACATCAACAAACAGGGGGGGAACCAGGTCCTACCCTCTATGCCGCGAAGCCATGAGAGTGTGGGAATGGGCGATTTCCACCAACCGCTTTCTGACTGCAACGCACATTCTGGGGCGGGCCAACATCCTAGCGGACAAACTCAGCCACACTATTCTTTCCCCTTACGAGTGGTCTCAACCCACTAGTAGCGAAGCAGATATTTGCAATATGGGGGCAACCCTGTTGCGATCTCTTTGCCTCTCCTTCAAACACCAAATGTGACAATTTCTTCGCTTTGATTCCCCCTCCAGGGGAAACTCCAAGAGATGCTCTGATGCATGCTTAGCTGCCCGGTCTACTTTATGCCTATCCTCCTCTACCCCTGATGCTACAGCTCTTACAGAAAGCCTCACAGTTGGGGAGCAGGATGATCCTCATTGCCCCATTCTGGCCTCGGCAAACTTGGTTCCCTTACCTGTGGTCTTACCTAGTGAATCCCCCCCTGGATTCTGGATCCCAGTCCGGATCTAATCTCCCATCCGTCGGGCTTGTCGACTCCAAATCTGGACAGTCTGAAGCTGACAGCTTGGTTGCTCCAGTTCCACTCCTAGTTAGGACTCCCGGAATCTCTTCACCAGTCAAAGCCATCCTCGTGGCAGCGCATAAACCTTCCACCAGGAAAGTGTACCGCAGTAAATGGAAACGTTTTTCCGTCTGGGTGGAGCATCATAATCTAGATCCCTTTACTGCCCCTCTTCCATCCATAGTAGACTTCCTAACCGGACTCTTTCAGGAAGGCGCTAGTTGCTCAACTGTCAAAGTACAATTGACAATTGCAAGCACTTCAGAATCTTCTCCCCATAGGAACTATTGCAATTCAGTCGGACAACATGTCTGTTGTCTGGTACATCAACAAACAGGGGGGAACCAGGTCCTACCCTCTATGCCGCGAAGCCATGAGAGTGTGGGAATGGGCGATTTCCACCAACCGCTTTCTGATTGCAACACACATTCTGGGGCGGGCCAACATCCTAGCGGACAAACTCAGCCACACCATTCTTTCCCCTTATGAGTGGTCTCTCAACCCACTAGTAGCGAAGCAGATATTTACAATATGGGGGCAACCCTGTTGCGATCTCTTTGCCTCTCCTTCAAACACCAAATGTGACAATTTCTTCGCTCTGATTCCCCCTCCAGGGGAAACTCCAAGAGATGCTCTGATGCATGCTTGGCCGCCGGTCTACTTTATGCCTATCCTCCTCTACCCCTGATGCTACAGCTCTTACAGAAAGCCTCACAGTTGGGGAGCAGGATGATCCTCATTGCCCCATTCTGGCCTCGGCAAACTTGGTTCCCTTACCTGTGGTCTCACCTAGTGAATCCCCCCCTGGATTCTGGATCCCAGTCCGGATCTAATCTCCCATCCGTCGGGCTTGTCGACCCCAAATCTGGACAGTCTGAAGCTGACAGCTTGGTTGCTCCAGTTCCACTCCTAGTTAGGACTCCCGGAATCTCTTCACCAGTCAAAGCCATCCTCGTGGCAGCGCATAAACCTTCCACCAGGAAAGTGTACCGCAGTAAATGGAAACGTTTTTCCATCTGGGTGGAGCATCACAATCTAGATCCCTTTACTGCCCCTCTTCCATCCATACTAGACTTCCTAACCGGACTCTTTCAGGAAGGCGCTACTTGCTCAACCGTCAAAGTACAATTGGCGGCCATCTCCCATTACCATGTGGGACATGATACAGGGCCCTTGATGTCAGCCAAATTGTGTAAAACCTTTCTCAAGGGTACTTTTCTGCTCAGACCCCCTATCAAAGAAGCCGTACCCCCTTGGGATCTTTCACTAGTTCTTCAAACCCTAACTGCTCCCCCATTTGAGCCTGCCACTTCAGTGGATCTCAAATACTTGTCCTGGAAAACAGCATTCCTTGTAGCCATTACTTCAGCGAAAAGAGTTTCGGAACTTCAAGCCCTTTCTGTGAAGCCTCCTTACTTGATTTTTCATCCGGACAGAGTGTACCTCAGGACCAATCCCTCCTTCCTTCCCAAAATAGCATCAGAAACCAATATAAATCAATCCATAAATCTACTGGTCTTCTTTCCTAAATATCAGAATAAAGGAGAGTACAAGCTGCACTCATTAGATGTTCATAGGCAGCTACGTTTTTATACTCATAGGACTGCTGGTCACAGGCAATCCGACCAGCTGTTCATTTCCTTTGCCAAATTCAATTTGGGGAAAGCAGTCTCAAAAATCACCTTGTCACGCTGGATTTTCCAATGTATTCTTTTAGCGTACCAAGCTTCTGGGAGACCCGCACCTGGAGGAGTTCGCGCACATTCCACTCGTTCCATCTTTACTTCTGCTGCCTTCAAATCTAGAGTTCCGTTGGATGATATTTGTTTGGCAGCCACTTGGGCCTCATCTCATACCTTTATTAACCACTACAAACTGGACGCAATTTCTAGAGGGAGAGCATCCTTTGGCTCCGCGGTGCTCCGCAATATCCTTTCATGATGGCCGCCCAAGATTCAGGTAGCTGGGGACTCTGTCCCACAGGTTGCTGACAAATTAAGTCCCTACTTCAGATTAAGAAGTTATGTACTCACCATATCGTTCCATCTGAGTAGGTGGCTTCACTTGTCTGCAACCATCCCCCCCCTCCTTCCCCCTGGCCTTCAGAATGAATCTATGTAGGTTGTTTATTGGAATACCTCTTTTGGGTATCTATAGAGGGGCAAACTTGATCTGAGGTCATGGAGGGTTGGCAGGGGATTATGGGTGAGGGGAGGAGCTAGGAGCTCGGATCCATTGGCTATGAAACAAGTTGCCAGCTCAAATCCGATATCGGATCCAAGACCCACAGGTTGCAGACAAATGAAGCCACCTACTCAGATGGAACGTTATGGTGAGTACATAACTTCTTATTGCTTAGTCCAAAAGAAAGACACAATGATCTTTGGCGAGCCCTTCTGAATCTTCAGAATGACCCCAGATATTGATGGAACAGTGTACAGGAGCATTCCTGTTCAAGGAAAAGAAAAGAAAAAAACATTTGTTTTCCACTCCTACTTACACAGAGTCTGAAGCAGACTTTTTACTAACTAATTGTTGTGAGTGGTGCAAAATGATCTATTTGAGGTTTTCCCCACAGCTGGATCAATTCCTTGAAGACCACAGATTCAATTTCCATTCATGAGCATCAGTTTTGATTCTTCACAGCTTGTTTGCCACAAAAATGTGTTCTGATTATATGTAAGATGCCTGTACATTGAGAATGTAACAAAAAGCTATATCCCAGGCTACCATGTTTAGTCTGCAGAAGGTGACTTAAAAAGCTGTTGAGGTTTTGGTTTGGAAGGCAAGGGTAAACCATCAGCAGTGTATAACAAAGGATATGTAGTCACAAACCCATCTAAACAATGTGACCTTAGAAACTTCTTTAGCAACTTGGCCTAGGAAAAGGAAACTAAGAAATGGTCTGATTTTCTAAAGCCTTTGGTCCTATCTAAACATCTCAACTATAGATGAAGGTCCAGGCAGTGAAAAATGTATTCCCTCTTATTACTGAAATTTGGAGAGAATACTGACAAAAGAATAGACTTATTTAGATTAGATTCCAAGGGCACCTTACTCAAAAAGGCTAGATTTGCATGCAATGAAACCCTGGCGTTGTGCAAAATCAGGTAAGGGGGGGGGCTACAGAACAAAGACTGAAGTTCTGACACTCACCTTGCGAAGGTTACTGCAATTAAGAAGAGTTTTCCTTGACAAGAACTTTAGATCCACCTGCACAGCAGGCACAAATAGTATCTTAGTTAAGACTTGTAACAAAAGGGACAGATTCCAAGTTGGTACTGGATCCCTCAAAGGAGGTCTGAGAAGAAAGGTACTTTCAAAATAATTTTAGATAACCTTAGGGAAGCTATGAAAATATGGTCCTGACCAACATGAAAACTGAAAATAGCTGCCAACTGAACCTTAATAGTAGAGTAACTAGCTCCAGACTACAAAAGGCCAAGTAAAATGTCCAAAACAAAACTAAAGGAGTAGAAAAGGGGTCGAGACCCTTGGAGATGACCAAAATAATAAATCTTCTGTACTTACTATTGTAAAATTTTCCTGGTGGTGGCTTTCTGAGATTAAGAAAGGGTATATACAACTCTTATCACATAGCTTACAATGTCTGGCCATCATTAGAAGTGGACGAATCAAGAAGTGAATCTGTGGAAATCTAGATTTGGATAAGGAATGGGAAATTAGATTGGGAACTAAATCTAGGATTCAGGTGAGGCCACAGAAAGGGGAACTAGACTTGTCTGGGCAAGGAGGGGGCTATGAGGATTACAGTTTCCTTATAACAAGCTGCTTTCTGTAAGAACATTAATATTAAAGGATTAGGAGGGTATGCATACAGGAGTCCCTGGGACCAAGCATGGACTGGAGTGTCCTTCAGTGACCATCCCTTATGAGGGATCATGGCAAAGAAGCTGCTACACCATGTTGTAAGGGGTTACAAACAGGCTGTAGCAAGGTTGGCCCCAGTGGTTGAAGATCAGCATACCCACTAATGGCTTGAGGAGACCATTCATGAGTCATAAGAATGCTCCTGCTCAATTTGTTCATTAGAATGTTGGATTTCACCAGGATGTGCATTGCTACCAGATATTACCCACTGCCACATCCTCATAGCCTGACAACACAGAAGGTAGGCTGAAGATCCCCCTCATTTGTTGATATACAAGACCATCGCCATGTTGTCAGTGTGAATCAAAATCACACCTTTACGGAAGCAGTTCAGGAAAGCCTGCAATGGCAGAAGGACTCATCTCCAAAACATTGATGTGCAGATGGGCCTCTGACATCTTCCACTTGTAATGATCCCCACCCCCAGGATAGACTTATCTGTGTTCACCCGGGCTGTGGGCTTGGAAGTAACAAACAGACATCATGAGGAAACATTGTCAGATGTCAGCCACCATTAAATGTGATACGACTCTGTAAGATATGAGGGAAATGCATGGGGTGAGCTGTCACAGACCACTGGATTGAGAGAGTCCACTGAAGAACCCTCATGTAGAACCTGGCAAAGAAACTAGTGATGTGTCAGCAGTGATAAAACCAAGAAGACTGAGAATTAGAGAAGCTGTGCCTTCTGAAGTGGAAGGGCTTGAAGATGTAAAGATAACACTGAGGGAGTTTTGGCAATCTAACTGGTCATGTCCAGATGACAACATGTAAACACCAAAGCTGGAATAGTTCTAGACTGAACTTGTCAAAGTTCACTGTAATACCAAAGGAGAGGCACAAATGGGTTTAAGAGATGCTCAACTAAATTAGTAATACTCTTGAAATCGCACTAAGAAGCCAGTTGTCCGGCTATGGGAAAACCAGGAAGCACTGCAGCCTGAGCTGAGCTGCAACCATTGTCATGCATTTGTTGAACATCTGGGAAGTTGTGGTGATGCCAAAGGGCAGCATTTGATACTGATAGTGACTGGCTCCCAGCTGAAAGCACAGGAATCTCCTGGAATGTCTTCTATTTTTATACATTACGAAGCAGTCTTGCCACCAAAGCAGACACCCAAACAACTGCCACCTCAGGACACAACACATGCAACACATAGACCACATAGTCAGTGTGCCAAACAGTCACAGCCCTTAAGGCCAAACACAATGCCAAACACACTCGTCATTGGTGACTCCATAGTCAGACACACTGACATCCCGCTCACCAGATTGAACAAGGAAAAGGTCACAATAAGCTGCCTGTCGGGCACTAGAATCCACCACATAACGCAAGTACTCAGGTCTCTCAACAGCAGGTACAAGTACGACTCTGTCATTGTCCACGCTGGTGTGAACGACCTGAGACGTACCTCCTTGGACTACATGAAAAGAAACAAAGAGGAGCTCTCTGATTATGTAGCCCAGGCAGGTATGACCCTGACCTTGAGCAGTATCCTACCTTCACCAAGAATGATGCCACAATACAGAGACAAGATGATCAGCTTTAATAATTGGCTTAAACTCTGGTATGATTCAAAGGGGATCCAATATCTGTCTGCCTAAGGGACGGCTTGCACCTGTCACCCCTGGGCTTCCTGATATTGGCAAAGGCTCTTGCCACCCCCATAGTGCCTTTTTTAGGCAAGGCTCAAATTCTAAACCTACCACCCTAGAACACAAAAAAGGAAAAAAACTATGGGTAATGCTGCTCAATGCCAGAAGTCTCAACCTCAAGATGCACGCACTCGAGGCCCTTCTCAGTATGGAGAACATCGATGTCTGTGCTGTGACTGAAACCTGGTTCAAGGCTCCCGAGAGCACCCCGGCACTATCAGGCTTTACCTCTTATGGCCCCAAAATCCGGACAACACCAAGAAAGGAGGGGGGGTGTCTATATTCATCAAGAACACCCACACCTCAAGGTTGGTGGCAACGCACGATGCATCGGAGACCATCCAGGTGCAACTAACCATAGGCAAGACTGCTCTGCAATTTGTAGCATGTTACTGGCCACCCTCTCAATCTCAGGAACCTCACATAGCTTTCCTGAAAACACTGGAGGGGTTAAATGTATCTCCAAACACCATCATACTAGGTGATTTCAACTACCCGAATATAGACTGGGATCACTACTCTAGCCCCAACAATCTAGCCCAAAGGTTCCTAGAGTTCATAAACTCAAATGCCATGGAACAACTAGTCACCATTCCCACAAGAGGAGATAACATACTAGATCTCATCATCACGAACATGGGGTCATAATGTTCAACACCGGAAGTATACCCTTCACTGGTGAGATCAGACCATAAACTAATCTCACTGGAAGTCCACATCCCGCCCCCACCTGAAATAAAAAAGACCACAGTGAAGAACTTCTCAAAAGCCGACTTCACACTTCTAAAGGCTAGAGTGGTCTCTTTTATGGCCCCCGAGACTATGGAAACCATTACTCAAGCCGCTGAATCACTTACAAATGCCTTCTACCAGCACCTACAGGACTGCATGGATCAGGCAATCCCAAACAAAACAAAGACCCTTTGTACCAAAGGCAAGCGTCCAGTTTGGTGGACCCCAGCCATAAACAAGCTCTACAACAAAAGGAGGAAGCTACTACAAGATAGAGCAAAATCCTTAAAAGGGAAAACACCATTGATCATTATAAGTAAAAAACTAAGATCTCTCATAAAATCATCCAAGGCAAATTTTGAGAGAAAAGTCGCCAAGGACTCAAAGGACAATCATAAGGCCTTCTTTAGCTATGTTAGAAACCTGGGAGGAAACTCCCAGATATGCTCAGAATTAGTTCAAAATAATGTAAAAATTACTGAACCTACAGACATTGCCAACATACTGGCTGACAGGTTCAGTGCAAACTCCCCACCAAAAGGTGAGATATCTATACCAGAGAATTGTAGCCCCCCAAACATCTCAAACGCTCAGGTGAGAACTGCTCTCTCCAAGGCAAAAAACACAGCATCCATGGGACCGGATGGTGTCCCCGGATGTGTGCTCCACAAACTCAATGAGGAATTAAACCCACAGTTAGGGCAGCTGTTTAATCTTAGCCTCACCTCAGGATACGTGCCTAAGGAGTGGCGTACGGCAACTGTGGTCCCACTTCACAAAGGAGGTGCCTCCACCGACCCAGGAAATTACCGTCCCATCAGCTTGACAAGCTTGATCTGCAAAGCTATGGAGAGGATCATAATGGAACTCATAAATAAAGACATAGGAGACTTGCAGACTTTGGATCCGACCCAGTTTGGCTTTGTCAAGAGCAGATCATGCCTTTTAAACCTGGTGGATTTTTTCGAAACAGTCACCAAGGCCATTGATGAGGGAAAGGCAGTCCACACAGGCTACCTCGACCTGGCAAAGGCTTTCGACACAATACCCCACTCAGGTATCATTGAAAAACTCATCAGCTTAAATGTAAACTCATACGTCACAAGATGGGTTGCAAATTGGCTAAGTGACAGAATCCACAGGGTCAGAGTTGCTGGCGCCATGTCAGACTCAAAGCCTGTCACAAGTGGTGTCCCACAGGGCTCAGTCCTGGGCCCTCTCCTGCTCGGCATCTACTTTTCAGAAGTACAAGCAAACACAGGAGGATTATGGCTAACAAAATTTGCAGATGACTGCAAACTGGGCGCCATAGTTGAGAACACATCTGACACAGATATCCTCCAGAAGGGTCTTATAGAAATGGAAAACTGGTGCCAGAACCATGGCCTAAAGTTAAACACCAAAAAATGCATAGTCATACCCTTCGGGAAAAACAAGGTTACCCCTAGCTACCATATAGGCGGCAACCCACTAAGCACAGAAGAGTTTATCAGGGATCTGGGTACCCAGGTTGACAGTAACCTTTCATTTGATACTCACGTTGCCAAAGTAGTTAGGAAGACCTTCTACATTGCCCACCTGATCATGAAGGGATTCACATCTAGATCAAGGGAAGTCATCGTCCCCCTGTACTCATCACTCATCAGGCCAATGATTGAGTACAATGCCCCATTCGGAATGTATCTGACACGACACCTGCAGCAACTGGAAAGGCCCCAAAAGTTCCTCACCAAAATGCTAAAGGGTCTCAAAAATATGTCCTATGCTGCCTGACTGAAGGAACTTCAGCTCTACTTAGTCACTTACCGTCTGCTCAGAGGTGACCTGTGCCTGACATACAAGGCCATGTCCAACCCAGAATTGATGAACATGCTTCACCTCAAAAAATCTAGATCCCTCAGAACTACAAGGGCGGGAGACTTAAACCTTGACACGGTTATTAATAGGACATGCTGGAGGGACAGATTCATCACCCAGAGACTCCCTATGCTGTGGAACAAAATCCCGGTACATGTGAGGCAGAGCACCTTGCTGGCTTTGTTCAAGAGAAATCTTGACCAATGGATGGGAGATCGCAGATATACCCCAGGGATTATCTCAGTGTCACTGCTTGACAGAGGCACAACAAAATAATGGGCATAGTATCCTCCAAACTAAAGGGGTGGCGAAAGCCACAAAACTCTGGCTAGGCTTATAAATGCCCTTGGGCAGATAGCCTAGTATGAACCTATGAACCTATGAACACATCCAGTCATTATTCCTCATTAAAAGCAGAGTGGACTGCATCATTACCATCCAGAATCTGGTCTGTTTGACAAACATGTTCAGTTTGCTTAGGTCCAAAATCGGCCTAAGGTCACTCTTATTCTTGGGCACCAAAAAGAATCTTGAATAGATCCTGGATCCCCTTGAGTCTGAAGGGACCCTCCTGTGTGGCTCAAACTGTGAGCAGACACTGCTACCTCACTTCAGTGATGGGGTGGAAAGAACAGTTGTGTAAGTAGCACTTACCTATAACAGCATATGTTCAAAATTTTCACTGATGCAGTAGCCTATTGCTTGTAGCCTGTCAAGGATACAGTAACTGGCCAGTTAAAAAAGCTTTCATCACATTCCTCACTGTCAGTCTAGCAGCTTATAGGCTGAACTCATTTTAGACAGAGCTATATAAAAATCCAGATTGACAAATATTCAGGACTTTCTTGCCCTCAAAAAAAAAATGGGGAACTTATTTGTACTTTTATATATATATATATATATTTATATATATATATATAAATGGTTTGATGATTTGTTCACGATAACAGAAATCACCATTATATCCCACAAGACCTATATAAAAAAAAAAAAGGGAATTGTGGATGTGTGGGTGTGGCTACTTCAGCAGTGAAGAATTCAAACATCTACTATTATTGGTAAGTGGAACATATACAACTGTACTATGCTCATCATTCTCACTGCTGCAGTAGCCTATGAGAAGATTGCCATAACTATCCAGTTTGGGAAGAGGAAGGATAAGGGACCCAGGCACCTCTGCAGCCCCTGGAGTATGGTCCTAACAAAGCTTGCTCTTGACCTGGAAAAGGAATTCAGTTTGTAAGCTTTGTAAATGTATGGAGAGCCAAGTTGCTGCCACCAAATTCCACCCCTTTCTAGTAAGCCATCGTAAAAGCTAACGCCCTTGTAGAATGTGCTTTAACACTGCCTGGAATGGATTTTACATGATGAGAATAATAAACAATTAAGAGCAGAGGGGAACTATATCAAAATAGTCAGTTTAGACAGGCTGACCTTTTTTAGTCTGAGAACATGAAATGTAGAGCTAGTTAGTTTTCCTAAAGGACTTAGTTCTGTCAGATAGTACCTAAGTTGCCTATGTACATCCAGAGTTTGTAGAATCTTTTCTCCCTTATTTTTAGGATCTGGATAAACAACAGAGACAGATGCATTGTAAACTCTGAAACAACTCTGGCCATAAAAAAGGGGTTTGTGTGCAAAGTGACCATATCAATATGAAAAAATAGCTATGGTTCTCTCACCATGAGAGCTACAACTCAAATACTCTTCTTGCAGATGTCAGAGTAATACGAAGAACAGTTTTCCTGGTAATGAACCTTAACCCAGTCTGGCAGACAGGTTCAAAAGGTGATATAATTAGTTTTTTCCAACACAATGCTAAGATTCCTAGGAGGAAGAACCTGTCTTCATGAAAGAGGTGCCTAAAAGATATCAAAATTGACTTCAATCCAGGCATTGTTCAATGTTGGGGTATATCAAACTCCCCATGCCCTCTGTGAGTAGATCATTGTGTGAGGAAGCTTGTGGTAATTGTCCTTGGCCAATTCCATAAGGAGGAGGAACCAATTTTTCCAGGACCAGAAGGGAGTCACCACAATGATTTTTGGAGAGTCTTTATAAATCTTCAGAATTTTCATGGAAAAAATCATTGGAAAGAGTGGAAATGCTTACAGGAATATTCCTGACAAGGGGAATGACAGAGCATCTGTTTTCTATGTCTGATTCCAATGAGTCCTGGAACAGAATCTGTTTAGTTGTCTGCTTTGATAGGAGCCAAACAGATCTACTTGAGGTATTCCCCATATTTGGTTCAACTGTTGAAATAACTCATTGAGTCTCCATTCATAAAGATCAACCCAGGATCCACTTAGCTCGTCTACCACTACATTTTGTTTTATTGGTATGTAAGAAATGTAAAAAGTTAAGGAATATTGAAGAGCTAACTCCCGAGCTATCATAGCCAGCCGGCACAGAGGATATGATCTAGTGCCCCCTGTTTGCTTGTGTACCACATCATTGTGGTGTTGTCTGTCATGATCTGTAAGAGACCTGGGTCCCAGAAATGATACAGAGACTTTAAGGCACAGATCACAACTAACATTTCATTGATATTGATGTACCTTGATCTGTTTGAAATGTCCCAAAGACCCTGCACTTTTAACCCCTTTGAAACGTCAACCCAAGCAAAATCTGAGGAATCTGTCAACACAGATTCTGTTGGAATGGGTGAAAAAAAAGGAAGACCTGGATTGTGAGCCATGTGATCCCTCTACCAATATAGTTATATCTTAATAAAGCCTAAGACTGGTATCTGAAATTTCAGATGATGAAAATCATAGAATCCATAAGGTCTAATATCCTGAGCAATTCTCTAGTCATATTTTGAGATTGATGAAAATGTTCAAGATTTCCAGATATAAATCCACCTTCCCCTGAAGAAGAAAAGCCTTTTGAGACAGCATCTATTAGGCAACGTAGAAATACAATCCAGTGTGATGGAGTGCGGGAGGATATTTGCATGGTCATCTGGAATCCCAGAAGTTCTAGGAGGGAAAAAACCTTTGTCAAGAACTACAGATAAGTGTGAAAAGACTCTAAACAAATAAGCAAGTCATATAAATATGGAAAAATGTGGATATCCTGCAATCTGCAGTGGGCCGCTACTTGGGCTAGACGTTCTGTAAACACTTGCTGTAGTGGAGAACCTAAAGGATAATTCAGATAATTTAAACAAACACAAGGCACCTCGGACCCAGAAGGCAGATTCCGAACAGTTTAATAATACGATGCAGAATTTGTAGATTCCGAACAGTTTAATCACACAATGCAGCATTAACGCCAACAAATAAAACAATGTTTTCATCCTCAACTTCATCAGATACATTCATTCACATGAAACCACTTTTTATGTACAACTTAATTAACAGTCATCCAATAGCATTGGCTTTGCAATTAAATAATAAAAAAACTAAAAACTTGTTAGTATACACTTCACTCTCTTTCTCCAAAAGGGCTATATAAATCATTTAAACCGTGTTTAATACATAAAGTATAAATCAATATAAAAGTAAGTATGTGAATATCTGTTAAAAAACTATATTATTTAAAAATGTATGTTAGTACTGTGCCTGTACAATGCGTTATTTTCACTTCTAATCCTGACATCATAAAGATGATCATATATTCTTTGTTTAAATTTCCTTTCACTCTTACCTACATAAAATGCATCACATTTTTTGCATAGAACTAAATAAATAATACCTTTAGTATTACAATTTGCAAAGGTGTTTAAAATCAACTTCCTTTTCCTTGCTTTCAAGTATACTGAATCTCCTATTATAAGGTGTGAACAGTAACTACAGCTACCACACTTAAATACACCTTTTTTCTTTTTAGTACCCGTTTCTAAGCTGCATCTGTTCACACCCTTCTCCAGTATACCTTTAATGTTGTTGCCTCTCCTATATGTATACTTTAGTTCATTATCAAAATTGTGATTTAAATCCGATATCTTTGCAAAATTTTTCCACTCTTTTTCCACAATTCTTCTAACTATCCCTGACTGACCATCATATGTAGTAATAATTCATGAGTTGTAATTGTCATTTTTGTTCATTTTTTGTGTAATAACTATTTCTGGTTTACCTAAAATAGGGGCAAATTTATCTCTCCTTTCACCAGAAACTTCCTTACATATGGTCAAACATCTCTTCAGGATAGCCCCTTGTCAGAAAAATATGTATTAATGTATGTGTTTAGTGCTTATTAGAAGCTAAAAGGGTTAACACATTTCATTCTATTTTATGTATAGCTTAGTTTTGTATGAAACTACGAGATGCTTTCTGAAACTGCAAGATGCTCTCTGACCTAGTATTTGCTAGCACAGCAAAATTCATGTTTATGCCTTTTGGAAATTTACTGAGAAACAGGTGATTATCTGCTAGGTCAGGAAAATAATGAATAGAACAATACTGTTTTCTATAATGTTATTGAACTTGAACAATCAGCTCTGTTCGTGTTATGAGAACATGCACAGCTGCAGAAAAAGATAGATACAGTTGAACAAAGACTGCTTGAAGAAATGAACTATAATCTGTACTTGCTTTGTGCTCGAATTAGCCATAGTACCTTGAATGGTAACATCATACAGTGAGAAGTTGTATCTAACCGGTGGTCTCCAAGGCCACGTTATTTTTCTTAGGAAGTTTTTTCATAAAATTGATAGTGTCAGCAGAAAATCATGGACAAACAGCTGCTATGAAATAATATTGTAAGAACTTGTGATTTGTTACGTCAGCTTAGTAGGCAATGTCTTGTAAGAAATGTATAAGAATGGCTTCACTTCCTGATTCTAGTTAGACAAACTCTGTGTTAGCACATTTTTGTCTCCTTGCTGCAAGAATTTAAGTGCCTTAACCTGAACCTGCCGTGTATTGATCTTTTTGAAGTTGTTTTTTTCCTTTGACAGACTGGTCCTTCGGACCGGAAACTCTCACTTCGCCTCAGGTCAGATGGGCCAGGTGGCATGAAACCGTACAGAGAAGAAACCACATCTGTTCTTCTGCTCTGAAAGACCTCCAACTGAATTGTCATTCAAAAGAGGCCAGCCACTGTTCTGATCTGCAACTGGAGGACGAGTTAACAGTTTTTCCTTGAACCAGACGATCAATCACGGAGGCTCAGGTAGGGAGGAATTTACCTTTTTTCTATTTTAGATCAGGGACTTGATTTGTATCATCTGTCAGGAGATTTGTTTGTGTACAAGTCAGGGACAGGAAGATTGTAATCTTGTCATAGATCAGGGAAAGAGAATAGGTAGGCAGTTATTCTAGATAAACAGTGAAAAAGAGAAATCATGGTACCACTTAAAAATAAGAAGGGTTACGTAACATTTTAACAGTTAGAACAATATAGGAAATAATTGCACAAAATGATCCCAAGATCCGCCGTTAACTGAAGATGCAAAATATATGCAATTACAGTGTGCCGACAATGTTAGGTACTATACAAAATGGGTTAATAAATATGAATTTGATGGCAAATTAGAAAAATCCTCACTTATTAAAGCTGTCAAACAGCTTAAAACTGACGCAAAAGGTCAGGTAAAAAAGCAACGTCAATTAGGCATTCCTCAGGCACACAGGTGGATTGAGGAAGCAAACCGTAGGGAACAAAAGAGTAATAATTCAAAAGCAATGTTTCTAGATAAAGAGGACAATAATTTGGTAATAGCATCAGCCCCTCCACTTCCCTTACCAGAATATGAAGCGAGTGGACAAGCTGGTCCACCTCCACTATGAACAGCTGTCCCCGTGAAGCCAAGACCGTTTGTCAGAGATCCCGTCGAGACTAGGTCTCGAACACGTAACTTAAGAGGGGATATTGAGTTATATCAAATGAACAAAAATTCACGAGCTATGAGTGAAGAAGAGATATGTTCGCTCATAGAAGTACCAAATCCTCAGGCAGGACAGGAAGGGCAGGACCCAACTCTCCTGGTATATAGACCATGGACACCGGAAGACATCCGGAAAGCCACAGAGGGAATTCCCCATCCAAAAGTTAATTTTAGAAAATTCTTAGAAGACTTACAGGGCATGAGGTTAAGTTATCATTTAAATGGAGAAGTAGTAGAAAAAGTAGTTAGACAAATCATAGGTCCAGATTGGCACATGATCAGTGGCAACTGGAATCCGCGTGATGCAGAACACAAGCCACTCCCACATAGCAAAGCAGCTTTATTACAAAGCACATGGTAGACCATCGTACAAGTTGATTATAGTCACTACTTGAATATGCTAGACATGCCGAAAGGCATTTTAACAGTAAAAAGAAAAATAAAGCCCAAGTATTTTCTGTAGAAGATGGAAGCAGATGTTCATGTAGAACAGTCCGGGAAAAAGGGCAAGAAAAATGCCCAGGGAAACAAACAATCTGATAAGTGATCAGAGGAGTTTGAAGAGAGAAAGAAAAGGGGTGAATGTTTTAAGTGTGGAAAAAAGGGACATTTAGCAAGGGATTGCAAGCAAAACAAGAAGGTAGCCACGGAAGATAAGGAGGGTGAGGACTGACTATATGATAGTCAAGAATCACTAGAAGGGAATAACCAAGAAAAGACAAATGCAAGTGTGATAGAGGGAGTAGAGAATGTGACAGAAGAAATAGAGGAAGTGCAGGAAATCGCAGATAGTGAAGAAAGTGAAATTTTAGACTTAGCATTATTGAGCCTAGAGCTCTACTTAGTAGATACGAAACTGGAAGTTACACTTCTGGTACATGGGAGGGAAGTTAAATTTCTGTGTGACTCAGGGGCATCGCGGACCCTGATACATCCTTCCAAACTACCAGAAAATTCAGAATCACTCGATAACATATTAGTAAAAGCAGCTAATGGACAGCTGTATCAGGAGCCACTCTCCCATAACATAGCAATAACTGACCCCATTTCAGGGATGACCCAGAAAAGCAAAATTGTTGTTTAGGCAAAATGCCCAGTAAACCTTTTGGGTAGAGATCTTATGCAGATATTTGGCATAGCAGTAGTTCCAACTATGCAGGCTATGGAAGCACAGCAACAAATGGATACTTTTGTAGTGCGACCGGAGGGCGAAACATTTTATTGGTATAGCCAGGACTTGGTCACGACTGGTCCAGGTGCAGTAACCAAAGAGCTGATGAACGTAGCCATCAGTAAGTCCCCCTCCCTTGACACTAATAAACAGTATTTGTTGCACTGTACTCTGTATTATTGTAGCACACCAGGACCTGATAAGGAATATGAGCAAGAACTGTTTAGAAACCATGCAAACAGATTAGTATTACGTAATCTTTACTGGGACACAGAAGAGAACAGTGTAGTTAGCTGTTCATTGCCCCAGGAATTATTTGCACTTTATATATCTAATCGATTACCACATGTTAGTTTGACTAAGGACAAGAATGTGAAATGGGCAGACCTAGGAGAAAAAGTCACAAAGTGGGAAAAACAGACGGAGTTAGAACTGTCAGAACAGGGAGTACAGAAGCAGAAGTTAAAATGGATAACACAGACACACCCAGCTGTACACTTGCAGTCTAGCAAGGACAGCTGATTAGCACTCTTACTAGAAGAGGAAGAGAATGCCTTACGGAGCATACCAGAAACTCTCTGGTCAACAGGGACATCAGATGTAGGACTCATTCGTACAGCAGGACCAGTTACTATCACGCCAAATTCAGCATTTAGACCACAGAAGAGACAGTATCCCTTAAGGAAAGATGCAGAAGTAGGGATCAGACCTATAATAGAAGCTTTACTTAAGGAGGGAGTACTGGTAGAATCTCCCGATTCACCATGTAACACACCCTTATTTCCTGTCAGGAAAGCAAACGGAGAATGGCGTATGGTCCAAGATTTACAAGATGTAAATGACGCAGTAATACCTAGAGAACCTATGGTGACAGATCCACACACCCTATTGAATAATTTGAAGCCTCAACAGAAGTATTTTTCTGTGGTAGATATTAGCAATGCATTCTTTTTGATACCGATACACCCTGACAGCTAACATTGGTTTGCATTCACATTTCAGGGGAAAAGGTATACATACACGCGACTACCACAGGGATATTGTGAAAGTCCAACAATATTCTCACAAGAGATGGCAAGCAACTTGGCAGGATTTACCCCACTGAGAGGCAGTCAGATTTTACTTTATGTAGACGACATCCTGCTGGCAGCCCCCACCCAGCAAGAATGCAGAGAAGATACCATAGCATTATTACATTTTTTAGCCACTGAAGGACATAAAGTAAACAAGAACAAGTTGCAGCTTTGGAAAAAGCAGGTTAAATACCTGGGATATGTAATATCCAAAGAAGGCAGAACATTAGATGAAGATAGGAAAATAGCAATTTTACAAGCACCCAAACCGACTACCAAGAAGGAAATTATGTCCTTCCTGGGTACGACTAATTTCTGTCGGAGTTGGATTCCAAACTATGCCTTGGAGTCTGCTCCACTGACCAACTTGATATACAAGAAGCCTATGGCAGCACAAGATTTATTACAATGGACACCAGAAGCAGAATCAGCTTTCTGCAAACTAAAACAATTGATAGCATCCTCATTAGCTTTAGGATTACCAAACTATCATAAACGCTTTTTCCAAACTGTAGATTGTAAGCAAGGTTATATGACATCAGTGTTAACACAGCAACATGGGGACAAACAACGCCCCATAGCTTACTATTCATCACAGCTGGATCCAGTGGTGTGATCCCTGCCCCACTGTGTACAAGCAGTAGTCGCAGCTGCAATGGCAGTACAGGCCTCAGCCTCAGTAGTGTTGTTCCACCCTCTCACATTGAGAGTGCCCCATGCAGTCACGATTATTTTACTGCAAGAAAAAGTAGCATATCTTTCTCCTGCTAGACATCTTTCCTGTATGACTATACTGTTGAGCCAACCTCATATGACAATTGAATGATGTACAACCTTGAATCCATCTACCTTGCTCCCAACCCCTGCGGATGGCACACCACACAGCTGCCTGCAGGAGATTGAGCAAAAGACACTGCCTAAAAAAGATCTAACGGATATTCCCTTGGATGATGCCGAGGTGACATATTAAGTGGATGGCTCATGCAGAAGGGGTCCTACAGGGCAGAACCTAGTAGGGAATGCAGTAGTTTCTGATAACTGAGATTTTAGAAGCAAAGTCTTTACCACGCAACTTATCTGCACAAGCAGCAGAATTGATTGCCTTGACAAGGGCATGTACCTTGGCAAAGGGTAAATGTGTAAACATTTTTACTGATAGCCAGTACGCTTTTTCTACTGTACATGTTTTTGCGCAACAGTGGAAGAATAGAGGAATGATAACATCTACTGGCAAACCGATTAATCATGTGCCGTTTATTTTAGATTTGTTAGAATCTATTCAGTTACCTCAGAAAGTAGCTATTTGTAAATGCGTAGCTCATACCAAGCAACAGGATAGGATTTCAAAAGGTAATGCGAGAGCTGATACAGCTGCAAAGCAGGCAGCTTCAGCTTCAGAAATATTTCTTTTGAGTGAGGAATTACAACCTTCTGAGATTTTAGATTTAGAAATGTTGAAAACAATGCAGACACTTACTACGAAAGTAGAAAAACAGAAATGGATAAAACGAGGAGCAATTCTTGAGAAAGGGCTGTACATCTCCAAAGAAGGAAAACCGATTTTGCCGTCTAATTTGTTTAGATATGCAGCTTTGTTGAGCCATGGGTAGTGCCATGTCTCAACAGGGGGGATGGTACAGTTAGTGAATCGAGTGTTCACAACATATGGATTTATAAACTACACTAAAAATTTTTGTGCGGCATGTCATGTTTGTAATAAGCATCATGCACAAGGGACGTTGAAGCCTAAGCAAGGGAGTTTAACTGCACCACCATACCCATTCCATACTATTTATTTATTTATTTTTATTTATTTATTTATTTAAATGTGTTGACCGGGAGTGTCCGACTGGACGTAGGTCCATTTTCAGCAGAGGCCAGGGGAGAAAAGCTCCATAGTTAAAATAAACATACAGTATATATATTAGATTACATAGTGAATAACAATTTACATATCAATTACTTACAACATATTTACAGATGAAGAACATAGTACATCAGTAGACAACTAGAATCTTTATCTGTGAAGTGCATACCAGACATTAACAAATGTTACAAGAAGAAGTTCATGCTGTATAATAAGTACTGGCTTATGAGCATCTGAGCTTGCTATAATCAAGGTAGTTAGTGGAGTGGAAAGAAAGGTAGTGGCCGGATGGGGTGGATGATATTAGAGTGGGAGTTGCAAGGGCATAACCAGCATGTTTTTAGTTGCGCTTTTAGTAAAGTTTTGAAGTGGGTGCATGATGGTATGGAGGTAATTGTGGGTGGGAGTGAGTCCCATAATTTGGCTATGGCGCAAGAGAATAGTGCTTCACCAGCAGTTATTGGCTTTAGTGATCTGCAAGTGATTTTTGCTGCTGGATCTTAGTGGTCTGGTAGTGCGATAGGGTTGGAGTAGATTCTGGAGGGATGGGACATTTAGTGGATGGTTTACTAGTTTGTGGGAGAGTGAGAGTTGATACCACTGAAGGAGGTGAGGGAGTTCAAGCCAGCCCAGTTCAGCAAGTGAGAGACAGTGGTGACTACTGTAGGATGCCCCTGTGGCGAATTTGGCGATTTTGATGTAGCAGGTCTCTAGCTTGTTTAGATCACATTGCCTTAGGTTGGTATATATTGGAGAGGCATAAAGTAGGGTGGAGATAAGGTGGGAATTTGATACTGAAATCTTTGCTGCTTTGGTGAGAAATTGCTTATTTCTGTATAACGCTCCTAGTTTTTTGTGGACTTTTTTTATAGTCATGGATATGTGAATGTCAAATTTTAGTTTATTGTCTATCTATCTAAACTATCTGTATGGATTTCATAGAACTGAACAAATGCGAAAATAAGAAGTATTGTCTTGTCATTATAGATATGTTTTCTAAATGGGTGGAAGCTTTTCCGACCAAAAATCTAGATGCAGCTACTGTTGCAAAAATTCTTGTTAGGGAATTTATTGCTAGATTTGGCATACCGGAAAAGATCTACAGTGACAATGGCACACACTTTGTAAATCAAACTATACAACAGTTGAGCCGATATTTCGGAATTTCTTTGAAAAACCATTGTGCATATCATCCACAATCTGCAGGACTAGTAGAGAGACATAATGGGGTTTTGAAAAGTAAACCTAGGAAGTTAATTAGTGAGACACAAAAAAATTGGGTGTACTGCCTGCTTCTGGCACTGTTGAGCATGAGAACTGTTCCAAATACAAAGGGGTTAACTCCTTTTGAAAAATTATTTGGGAGGGCTTATTATATACCTCAGTGGAAACCTCTCATGCCTGCAGACCAGGAAGCCGACAGTTCACTCGCAGAATATATGAGACGACTTCTAAGTAATAAACAACTTTTCAGTTAAATTCTGTTTCAGATAAAGAACAAACCAGACCATCTGAAGCAGCAGTAGTCCCAGGCACGTGGGTCTGGGTGAAAACCGTAAAGAAAAAGAATCGGACGTCACCAAAGTGGGAAGGGCCATAGTGCTACTGTCAACACCCACTGCAGTCAAGATCGCAGAGCGAGCATCCTGGATTCATCTGACACACTTTTAACTGGTTAAAAACTTTGAACTGGACAAAAAACTTGTTACTGTTACACAACAAGAACAAAATGACCAGATATGGAGCAAATAGGAATGCAGAACAACCTCAGAAGTATTGCATGATCATTCTGTTAACTATACTGATAACAATAATCTTTTTGCTGTGGCCTTTCCTTTTTCCAGCCACACGAGCTGAACTGAATAAACGTGATGCATTACTCATAGACTGGCATCCAAACTTTAAAACTTACCAAGCGATCAAACATGTGTATGCCAAGACTTTTAATGTTTCAAATTGTTGGGTTTGTACAGCTATACCAACAGCATACGGGGGATTATTAATGACTGCTGTCCCCCTAGGGGTCAATGAGACCTGGGAAAATTTAATTTTTGATACTACAACTGTAAAATCACAAGACAAAATAGCATTGTACCTGCCTGTTACACAAAAGGGAATTGTGTGTTTTTACAAAAATGATACTGTTCAGGTGGGTTGGAGCAATTGTAATGTGACTGTTCCCTACAAATGTTATACCAAAGCTAATAATGTAGGTTCTATTTGTGATACAAACTATAACTCATTTCTTGAATCAATGCACAAAACAGTTAATGAAGTACAACATAATCCTGTTTTTTTTAAGCAACTATCTATCATTGATAAAAAAAATGTTTCATGCAGGGCAAGTATATATTAATACTAACGTAGAGAATTGTTATTTTGTGTGTGGGAAAAAAGCATACAAATGGTTACCTGAGAATTGGTCCGGCAGTTGTTTTTTTGGGTTACCTGGTTCCGGCCATACAACACACTGCAGTTTTGCCTCAAGGAGGAATTCGAAATGTCAGAGAGGTCACCAAGAAATCTGGAAATCCAATCAAGAAACCTGAGAATCCAGTGGGATGAATCGAAGCAGGCTGGAGAAACCATAACTCCATAAAAAACAAAGATAAACTGACACACATGGACTTCAGTGACACTATTATATCGTGGGCAGGTATAGCCCCTGTATATGGTGAAGTAAAATCGATTTGGGAGCTGAGAAAACTGTCCAATCTTCTCGAAGTAATGAGCAATGCAACTTTTTCTGCTCTCGAATTAGTAACTGATTAACTGAACGCTATGAGAACTGTGGTGCTTCAAAACCGCATGGCTCTCGACTTCACCCTAGCGGCAAAAGGCGGTACTTGCACTTTAATAAAAGAGGAATGCTGTTCGTATATTCCTGACAACCAGCATGAGAGAGACGACCACCTTGAGGTAATTCAGCAAGTGTCGGCCATGACCAAACCAGGCCCAAACCCACTGACGGATTTTTTCCAGAATTTGTTTGGGGGGTGGGGTACCATCCTAATGAACATCCTGATTGCCATTTGTGTGGGATTACTCCTATTAGGAGTGTGTGTTTGTTGTGGTATTCCCTGAATGAAAAGATTAATTAAAGATTTTATAGACATGTCAGTTTCTGAGACTTTGTATCAAAGTACCGAATTTGAAGAACTGTTGAAAAATGAAACACTTTCATAAGTTTAAACTGAATGACTCTCTTAACTGCAAATCCTGAATGGAAGAGGTTAGGAGAAGAGGCAAACTGTTTATGCTTTTGAAAATAGAATAAAAGTATGAACGGGGGGAAATGTCAGAAAAATATGTATTAATGTATGTGTTTAGTGCTTATTAGAAGCTAAAAGAGTTAACACATTTCATTCTATTTTATGTACAGCTTAGTTTTCTATGAAACTACGAGATGCTTTCTGAAACTGCAAGATGCTCTCTGACCTAGTATTTGCTAGCACAGCAAAATTCATGTTTATGCCTTTTGGAAATTTACTGAGAAGCAGGTGATTATCTGCTAGGTCAGGAAAATAATGAATAGAACAATATTGTTTTCTATAACGTTATTGAACTTGAACAATCAGCTCTGTTCGTGTTATGAGAATATGCACAGCTGCAGAAAAAGATACAGTTGAACAAAGACTGCTTGAAGAAATGAATTATAATCTGTACTTGCTTTGTGCTCGAATTAGCCATAGTACCTTGAATGGTAACATCATATAGTGAGAAGTTGTATCTAACCGGTGGTCTCCAAGGCCACGTTATTTTTCTTAGGAAGTTTTTTCATAAACTTGATAGTGTCAGCAGAAAATCATGGACAAACAGCTGCTATGAAATAATATTGTAAGAACTTGTGATTTGTTACATCAGCTTAGTAGGCAATGTCTTGTAAGAAATGTATAAGAATGACTTCACTTCCTGATTCTAGTTAGACAAACTCTGTATTAGCACGTTTTTGTCTCCTTGCTGCAAGAATTAAAGTGCCTTAACCTGAACCTGCCGTGTATTGATCTTTTTGAAGTTGTTTTTTCCTTTGACACCCCTGTTTAAAAATAACCCTTTCAACTCTTCACATTCACTTAAAAACATGTTTTCATCTGAAGTCATTCTACTCAAACACATCAACTGACCCTTTAGTACTCCCCTCTTCTGATGAGGTGGGGTGGGAACTAGTGTAATGTAAGCATGAGTTTGAAAAGGTTTCCTTTCGATATATTTTAGATTTGAAACCTTCATTGGTCTTAAATATCTTAACATCCAAATAATTTAATTGTTCATAATTAAAATTGTATGTAAATTCTAAAAAATTGGTTGTTCCATTGACGTAATCAACAAACATCTTGAAATCATCCTCATTTCCTTCCCATAAAAAACACAAATCATCTAAAAATCTGCCATAAAAAGTCCACTTGTTATTAAAAACTGAAGTTAATATATATTTATTTTCCCAATAGGCCATTATAATATTGGCATAGATAGGTGCACAATGTGTGCCCATAGCAACCCCTCTAATTTGCTTAAAATATTCTCCTTCAAAAAAATAAAATTGTTCTTCAACACTATTTCCATTAACACTAAGACAGTTCTAAATTCATTGTTTGTAATTTCGTTGAAACCCAACAACATTTCCTCAAACCACTCTAAACCTGTATCGTGTGGTATACTGGTAAATAAATCTATAACATCTAAGGTATCAAACGCTAATTTATCTGTACATAAGGTATTATTTAACCTTCTCAAAAAGTCCCAAGAATCTTGTAATATATTAATATTATTCATCACCATTTTCTTCACCTTTTTATCAATGTATTTTGCCAAAGGTGCAGTCACTGAGCCTTCTGCTGCGACTATCGATCTTAAAGGTGGATCATTAACATCCTAGTGTACTTTTGGGATGCCAAAGATAGAAGGTACCCTGGGTTTCTCTACGTGTAAAAAATTATAAGTATCTAAGTCAATCAACCCTTCCATTAATAAATCATTCAATAAAACATATTTTTTATATGCTACATTAATTTCGTTAATAGACGTCCTAGTGTATTTGGTTGACTTGGACTTCAACATTTTTAACTATTCTAGCACTGTTGTGACAAAATCTTTCTGTGACTTATTTTTGAAAGGCTTTGGATTTATACCTAAGCAGAAAACTGACATTTTTAACTGTTAGTGGATATCAAATTATTTATTAGGAAGAAAAACTTGGAATTGTTTTTTAACGGCAAGAATATTAATATAAGAGAAGAAAAATTAATGCGTAGAAGTACATTTAATCCACCTTTGCACCCCCAGTTAAAAAACTTTGAATTAGTATTGGAAAATGAGTTAAGGAAGTCCTTGAGATGGTACAACATGCAATCCAACCTGACCTTGTCATAACAGGAAATTCTTAAAAATTTGAATAATAAGAAATATCTTAGAGTTATGAAACTTGATAAAGGTGGGGGGGTTGTATTGATGGACTATATTATTTATGAGGGTAAAATGCTTGCAATCTTAAGCGATTCAACCAAATACACTAGGACGTCTATTAACGAAATTAATGTAGCACATAAAAAAAATATATGTTTTATTAAATGATTTATTAATGGAAGGGTTGATTGACTTAGATACTTATAATTTTTTACACGTAGAGAAACCCAAGGTACCTTCTATCTTTGGCATCCCAAAAGTACACAAGGATGTTAATGATCCACCTTTAAGACTGATAGTCGCAGCAGAAGGCTCAGTGACTGCACCTTTGGCAAAATACATTGATAAAAAGGTGAAGAAAATGGTGATGAATAATATTAATATATTACAAGATTCTTGGGACTTTTTGAGAAGGTTAAATAATACCTTATGTACAGATAAATTAGCATTTGGTACCTTAGATGTTATAGATTTATTTACCAGTATACCACACAATACAGGTTTAGAGTGGTTTGAGGAAATGTTGGTGGGTTTCAACGAAATTACAAACAATGAATTTAGAACTGTCTTAGTGTTAATGGAAATAGTGTTGAAGAACAATTTTATTTTTTTGAAAGAGAATATTTTAAGCAAATTAGAGGGGTTGCTATGGGCGCAGATTGTGCACCTACCTACGCCAATATTATAATGGCCTACTGGGAAAATAAATATATATTAACTTCAGTTTTTAATAACAAGTGGACATTTTATGGCAGATTTTTAGATGATTTGTGTTTTTTATGGGAAGGAAATGAGGATGATTTCAAGATGTTTGTTGATTACGTCAATGGAACAACCAATTGTTTAGAATTTACATACAATTTTAATTATGAACAATTAAATTATTTGGATGTTAAGATATTTAAGACCAATGAAGGTTTCAAATCTAAAATATATCGAAAGGAAACCTTTTCAAACTCATACTTACATTATACTAGTTCCCACCCACCCCATCAAAAGAGGGGAGTACTAAAGGGTCAATTGGTGCGTTTGAGTAGAATGACTTCAGATGAAAACATGTTTTTAAGTGAATGTGAAGAGTTGAAAGGGTTATTTTTAAACAGGGGCTATCCCGAAGAGATGTTTGACTAAATATGCAAGGAAGTTTCTGGTGAAAGGAGAGATAAATTTGCCCCTATTTTAGGTAAACCAGAAATGGTTATTACACAACAAAATGAACAAAAATGACAATTACAACTCATGAATTATTACTACATATGATGGTCAGTCAGGGACAGTTAGAAGAACTGTGGAAAAAGAGTGGAAAAATTTTGCAAAGATATCGGATTTAAATCACATTTTTGATAATGAACTAAAGTATACATATAGGAGAGGCAACAACATTAAAGGTATAATGGAGAAGGGTGTGAACAGACGCAGCTTAGAAACGGGTACTAAAAAGAAAAAAAGGTGTATTTAAGTGTGGTAGCTGTAGTTACTGTTCACACCTTATAATAGGAGATTCAGTATACTTGAAAGCAAGGAAAAGGAAGTTGATTTTAAACACCTTTGCAAATTGTAATACTAAAGGTATTATTTATTTAGTTCTATGCAAAAAATGTGATGCATTTTATGTAGGTAAGAGTGAATGGAAATTTAAACAAAGAATATATGAGCATCTTTATGATGTCAGGATTAGAAGTGAAAATAATGCATTGTACAGGCACAGTACTGTTTGTGAACAAGCTGAATTTCAATTTTTTATATTAGAAACAGTAACTGTAGACCCCAGGGGTGGTATGTGGGAAACGCTAGTTGAATATAGGGAATTGTACTGGCAAATAATTTTAGAAGCCAGTAAGTTTCCAGGTCTTAATGACATGATATCTCTCATTCCTGTTTTAAAATTGAGATCTGCAAAGTTATAGAAACTTCTGCTAATTTTATGTATTTTTAACATTTTTTACAGCATTAAGTGAGAAGTTTTGTTTATATATGTACTTTTAACTTGCAATAATGTAGAAAACCAGTAGAGGGAACCTTTAGTTCTTCTTTTTTTATAGTTTTTTTTAAATAACATACATTTTTAAATAATATAGTTTTTTTTTTAACAGATATTCACATACTTGCTTTTATATTGATTTATACTTTATGTATTAAACATGGTTTAAATGATTTATATAGCCCTTTTGGAGAAAGAGAGTGAAGTGTATACTAACAAGTTTTTAGTTTTTTTATTATTTAATTGTAAAGCCAATGCTATTGGATGACTGTTAATTAAGTTGTACATAAAAGGTGGTTTCATGTGAATGAATGTATCTGATGAAGTTGAGGACGAAAATGTTGTTTTATTTGTTGGCGTTAATTCTGCATTGTGTGATTAAACTGTTCGGAATCTACAAATTCTGCATCGTGTTATTAAACTGTTCGGACTCTGCCTTCTGGGTCTGAGGTGCCTTGTGTTTGTTTAAAGTAACTTTTTTTGCACCTTCCGTGTTTTTTGGTTAATAATTCAGATAATTAATAATGTAACCCAAACATACAAAAACTGAGAAATCTCTTAAAAGTTGCTTGCTACTGGAATGCAATGGTAAGCATCTCTGAGTTCTAAAGTTACCATAAAGTTCTGATTTAAGATCAGAGGTACTACTGTTTGAATGGTCAACATCCTGAACTTTGAAATCTTTACAAAAACATTGTAAGAAGAAAGTTACAGAACTAGTCTCCAAGGTTGTTCCTTCTTTGGATCCAGAAACATTCTGGAATAAAAACATTTTCCTATTTGCTATGCAGGAACATGCTCTATGGCTTCTGCATGTAACACATGCTTGAGCACTAGAAGAAACAATTCTATTTGACAGGGAGGGTGAGGGTGGATTCCCTTGAATGGAGGGAGATTTTGTACTCATTTCCAACTTTTACCCCTCTCAACCACCTTTAAAACCAATTTGTCTGAAACTACCTTTTACCAACAATGAGCATTTCAAGAATGTTTCTGTGAAAGAGGAAGAGCTGCTGAGGCAGGATGGAAGGGGTGACCTGGATTCTTGCACAGGCATTCTGAAGAGGGCACCTAACCCTTCTTTAGAAAAAATATTTATGTTCTTACCATAACGTTCCATCTGTGTTGTCGATCTTCCTCTATTCTTGACTCTTGGGTAGTCGGCTCCTGTTATACAGCTCGCACCAGCCAAAAATCTCTTGAGCTAATACTCTACTCACAATGCCCCTCTCCAAGTCACCTCAGATCAAGTTTTCAGACTTACAGATAACCAGAAGAACCATAAGCAAATATGAAAAAGCCATGTCCAAGGTGAACCCTAACAAGGCAACAAGGACAAACATTCACTCCTCCAGGAATTCACAGGAGAAGGAAGGAGGGTGAGATGCCAAAAACAGATGAAGATCGACAACACAGATGGAATGTTATAGTAAGAACATAACTTCTTTATCTGATGTTGTCAATCTTCATCTATTCTCGACTCTTAGGACAGAATATCCCTAGCTACTTTAGATCTTGGGTGGCCCTATGGAAGGATATTCCTAAGAACAATAGAACCCTGGAAACCAGAAACAATTTGTAATGAGTGATAAAGGTATGTGGAGTATCCCACATTGCTGCTGCACATATTTCAATCATGGAAGCCTTTGAACAGAAGAGAGCAGAAGTGGACATTGATCTGGTGAAATTCACACTCATAAGTGCAGATAACTTGAGACTCTTTTTGTTATATATGTATGTAATACAATCTCTTAGCCATTTTGACAAGGTAATTTGGAAAAAGATTTCCCTAATGCTGGGCCAGAAAAGGAGGCAAACAACTGTTCTGATTTTCTAAATTCTTTAGTTCTGTTGTGATAGAAATGTAATTATCTGTGAACATCCACTAAATGCAGGCAATATTCGCCTTTGTTGGAAAAACTGAAGAAGAAAACAGGCAAGTCTATGGTTTGATTAATGTTGGGACTCAGATTACCTTTGGAAGAAAGGATGGATTGGTTCTGAGAGAAATTCTATCCTTATGGAAAATTAAGTAAGATGATTTTGAGCATAAAGCCTGCATCTCAGAAACTCATCCTGCGGAAGTTATAGCTATGAGGAAAAATGTTTTCCATGAAAGAAACTTTAAGTTGCATTTCCCTGCTGGCTCAAAGGGAGTAAACACCAGTGACTGAACAATGGTCAAATCTCATGAGGGTAGAGGGTCTTTAAATGGAGGCTTTAAAGGCAGGGTTCTTTTGAAGAACACTTTACATAATCTACATGAAATTAGAGGAAGGTCCCTGAAACTATTATGGAAGTTAGAAATGGCAGCTAATTGGACTTCAACTGTGAAGGAGGAAGGCCCTTGATCAAAACGAATTGCTAGAAATTCTAGAACTTTTTCCACAGGAGCAGAGAAAAAAATCAAGATCATTATCATAAGCCTAGGTTGAAAATCTTTTCCACGTACTAAGGTAGAGTTTCCTGGTGGATGGTCTATGGGAGCCACCAGAATTTTCTGCACTGGGGTTGGTATATCATTACGCCTGGTGACTAGTAGAAGTGGAGGAACCAAGCTAGCATCTTGAGATTTTGAAGGCTGGGGTGCACCAGTCAATGAGGGTGTGACAGTAGTTCTGTAACTGGGTCCAGAATCCATGGATGGTGAATTAGATGAGGCAATAGGAAGGGGAAACAAATTTGTCGAGGCCAATAGGGTGCAATGAAGATCACTTTGCTTCTCAACCTGGCTGCTTTCTTGAGAAAGAGTGGAATTAGGGGGAATGGGGGAAAGGCACAGAGGAGACCCGGTGGCCAATCGAGGAGAAAAACTTCCCTAGGTGACTCCCATGAGGGGGTATTAGGGCAAAGTAGCATCTGCACTTGTTTTGGGGTGATGCAAAAAAGGTCATGGCAAGGCTGGCCCCAGTGACGAAAAATCCTCCTCGCTATCTTGGTATTGAGAGACCACTCATGAGGCAGTAGAATACATCTGCTCAGTTTGCTGCTATCACATTTGAACTCCCTGGGATGTGCACTGGTATTAGAAAGCGGATGGAGGAAATAGCCCATTGCCACACTCTGAGGGCTTCTCGACACAGGGGGTAGGTCTTGGTTCCCTCTTGTTTGTTGAAGTACAACACTACAGACCTGATATCTGATTGGATTACAATGGTCCCTAGAGGGAGGACAGATTGAAAGGCTTGCAATGCTAATACCACTGCCCACGACTCCAGGACATTAATAGGCAGATTGGCCTCTATCGAGGACCAAGTGCCTTGGGCCTGTTCTTCCTAGATAATGCCCCCTGCACCCCATCTGGAAGGCATCTGTGGTCACTATGGCCTTGGGTTGAGGAGGGAGAAATGGACAGCCTAATAGGATTTCTTCGGATTCCATCTATCAGGATAGGTCTTTTTCTGCAGTGACTGGTGATTAGTATGAGGTAGTTCATTGTATATGTTAAAATAGACCATTGTGATGCCAGAAGCCATTGTAGTAGCTGCATGTGGAACCTCGCTAATGGGACTAGAGTGATGGTCACTGCCATGGAACCAAACGCTTGAAGGACTAGTAGCTCTGGAACTTTGTTTTTGCATAGAATAGGATGTACTTGGTATTTTGTCTTCTGTAATCTGTGCTGAGGAAGGGAGGCTATACAAGACATGGTGTTCAGATGAGATCCTATGAATTCTAAATCTGAAGAAGGGCTTAGCTGAGACTTTGATTGAACAAATGCAGAATGAACTGCATTGCTTAAAGCAGTAGATTCCTGGTGGAAGCGGTGATAAGCCAGTCATCAAGATATGGAAAACCCAGAATCCATGCAGCCTCAAGTGAGCTGTTACTGCTGCCATACATTTGGTGAACACCCTGGGGGCTGTGGTGAGACCAAATGGCAGCACTCTAAACTGAAAGTGACTGGCTCCTATCCAAAAGCAGAGAAACCTTCTGGAGCATTTGTCCATTATTATATGGTAGTACATGTCTTGAAGGTCTACAGAGCACATCCAATCATTTACTCTAAAAAGGGGGACTATAGATTGAACCATGCCCATCCAGAATTTGGACTGTTGAACATATTTGTTTAGAAGGCTGAGATCCAGTATAGGTCTCCAGCCCCTGTCTTTTTTGTCACTAAAAAGAACCTTGAGTAAAATTTGGATCCTATCTGGTCTGGTAGGACTTCAGGGATGGCTCTCTTTTCTAGCAGCTTTTGGATTTCTAAGGCTGCTTTGGTCTCTCTGATTGGGTGGAACACTGGGGAGACGTGTTAGAGACCTGGATAAAGGAAGAAGGTAATAATTTTCTGCACCCAAACATCGGTGCTTATCTGTTGCCAGGCTTTTGTATGCAGAGAAAATTGTCCTCTGACCACTTCCAGAGGTAAGCAATCGAGCCCCTATTTAGGAGCACTGGTAGGGCTGGCCAGAGATAGAGCCTCTGGAACCAAGATTCTCTGGGCCACCTCTGCCTTGGGGTTGGCATCTTCCATTAGAGCTTCCCTTTAACTTTGGGTTCAAATAAAGATCATCTGTCAAAGGGAGCATTGACGAAGGAAGACTTGAATGGCTCCACAAATTCACACAGGTGCATCCAGGCATGTCGTCTGATAGTAACACCTGAACCAGATGACCTGGTCATCCCTTTGGCTGCATATGAAATGAGCCCCATGAACGAGTTAGAAATAGACTCCAGGGTAGCTAACTGGGATGCCACATTTTCTTGGACCTTATCAGATACAGCTCCTACTAGGGTGTCTGGTAGAAACATACATCTAAAAGTTGTATGGTGTCTTCTCCCTTATTTGAAAAATTAGGGAAGAAGACTGACAGTTGAAATGCTTGACTGATGTTCAATTCAGAGGCTACATTTGTTAAGGAAGGAAGGACTGGTTCACAATTTAACTCTATCTTTGTGAAAAACAATGCAATGGGATTTGGATGACAGAACCTGGAGTTCAGAAATTCTCTTTGTAGATGTAATATCATCAAAAATGCAGTTTTCCAAGACAAAAACTTTAAATCAGTTTTGGCTGAAGGTTCAGAAAGTTGTTGTGTCAACCCCTGAAGTACAATTGTCAAATCTCAAGGAGGTGATGGACCTTTCACAGGAGGTCTGAGTAAAAAGATGCCTTTTAGGAAAGCCTTTCATAATTTAGAAGAAGCCAAACAAGAAGCACTGTCTTCTCCTGAATGAAAATTGTTGCAAGGTTGGCCCCAATGGCCTTCTAAGGTTATGAATGCAACACTGAACCACACCATGAGCAAATGCATTTATATTTATGTGCCTGTTAACTGCAGTAGTTACAAAGCTTTAAATATATTAAAAATTTCATAATAGCATAGTAAAAATACATAATTCTAAACAAATATTAGATATGTTCCACTCACCGATCCTGAAATGACTGCTTCAAGATAACTAACAAACATGAGGCACAAGAAAATAAAGGCCAGTGACAAATAGGTTTAAAATGAGTTTAAAATGAAAAAAAAAAAAGAAGTGAAATGGTCTTGAGGCAATACAAGACTAACATTTTGTGTACCCTAATACAGAGAACAATAAACATGCTCATGGAGGGGGATGCTGCTGCTTGGATGGAAAGGGCAAGAAAGAAAACTCACATATAATTAACTACTACATGAATCCTTTTCTTCATTCAAAGTGAGACCAAATACAAACAGCCTTGACTAAAATTACACTAATTATTATGGACTCCAACTTAGCTAATAATATAGTAATTATACATCTAGTTAAATCTTCCTATAGCTATATTATCCTTTCACTGTATTCCATGGCTTCAGTTAAATAACCCTCACCACAGTGAACCCTGATTTTCTACAAATTAAAGGAAATATATTTTTTAAAAAACATAAAAGATATGAACATTTTACACCATAATATGGAAGCATCAGTCTTTATTGAAAATGTATAAACATTTTAAATATCTACATACTTTGCATTAGGGCAGTGCATTTAGCACTTGTTATAACCTTTTCAAAATGACAGACAACAAAGAAAATGGCTTTAAACAGCATGTTAAATCATTTACAATTATACAGTCCTTCCAAGAAAGTTGGAAGGTAACATTCTGATGATTATAGATCTAAAGATATACAGTACTTTAAATTGCATTGCAAACTTTACTATTGCTAAAGACTCATACAGGGGCTAACATGTCTTAATATCAGACCTTAAAACAAATTACTGCATCTCCCCAATGTGATACAGCACAGGATATTAAAAAATAGACTAAACAATTTTTTTCTACCAGTTATCCAAATGCAAACAAGTCTGTTCAGATTTAATAAGTGGAATGATACTAAAACGTAATCTGAAATACGGTGGTGTCATACATCAAAACTGACCAGTTAAGCAGCTTTGTAAAATAAAGCAACTAAAATGTTACTATAATCTCACGCAAATAGCTACAACACAAATTAAATATCGTAAAGACGTCACATATGTACATTACTGACACACAGAGAGTGAGAGAAAACAACAAAAATGAACATCTTTGGTCATTTTTTTTTCTGAAAAGCACTCCACAATACATGAAAACAAAATAGCTATATTAGTGCCTGCAATAATGGATTTATCCCTCTTGCTGTTCCTATATATTAGGTTGAAACCTGCAAAGAAAAGGTACATAGCTGAATCATAAGCCTTGCACAGGAATGTATACAAGTTAAGAAAAATAGAAGTACTGAGGTTGTGGAATTTGAATAAAAGCAATTAAAAGATTACTGATTATGTTCAGGCAAGGTTACAAATAAACAAGCAAAAAATAATTGTGCCAAAACTCCTTTGTTGTTAAGAGGTTAGCAATGTACAAACAAGGTAACATCAGAAAACGTGCTGTACTAGAGACAGAGGTTATTTTTCCTGCATAACAGAATGTCACATGTACCTCTTAGCACATGTGGTTTACCTGTAAACAAACAATGACAATTATATATATAACCTCTGCTCCTTCTTCAGATGAGTAGATTGTATACCTTCCTCAGCTTCATTCTTAAGCTCATGTATTTTTACAAATGGCTCAGAGGGATAATGCCACTGTTAACAGCACCAACTTTTCCTCTTACTTTAGGCATAAACCCTAAAAACAACATAGGGCATAGTACTACAGTCAAACTCACTAACTAGATGTGAGGTCATGCAGAAAACCATGACATTACATTATGATTACTCTTCAAAGAAAATGATCTCTTACAACCATACCTCAGGACCAAGAAAACAACTGTACATTTGCTCACTGTTATAGATAGGAGCAATACACAATTAAGACTTAACCCGTGAATCTGAAGAGACAGACTTGTCATTTGTTGAGCTAAACTGACCTTGTAATGTAGGAATGTAAAGCAGACATCAGCATTACTATATGAAATAACGGAATGAGACATTTAAATATACCTTACAAAGTAATATTAAAGCATTATTTGATATGAAGCAATTGAGAATTTTACTGTATTGTATTAGATTTGGTATGAGAAGACATGCTGCTCTCTAGTCCATGATAAGCTTGCAGCTGTGGAGAGCTTAATGTTTAAAAAGACTTTCTGATAAACATATTCCCATCTTAAAAAAAAAATATTCTCACAATCCAGTTGGGCCAGGTAGGTATAAAACAGAAAGCCGAGTCACTGTTTTAAAAATTGAGATGAATTACAGATGGAGAGACTTCAGAGTTAAGAATCAAGAATCACAAAGTACAGAAGACAGAATGGAGAGAAAAATAAATGCCAGAAACTGATTCTCCTTAGCTAAATGACTGAAAATGCAGGCACCTTTAAATAATGGACTTAAGAGATCAAACCACTCTGTACACAAGAGGGAGTCTAGACAATGAAAATAACGTGTTGTACTCTATTTAGGATATACTGTATAATTCAGCTAAAGCCAGAAAACACACATTAGTGCACAGCATATTAGTCCGCGGTGGTGGTGCTGCGGTAGCGTTGTCGCCTCACAGCAAGACGCTGTCCGGTTCGATTCTCAGCTAGAGCATCTTCTGCGTGGAGACATGCGTGAATGGGCATACCTTCGTCGAAGGTTGTGTGTCAGGGCTGGCAACTCGGCACGTAAAAATCAACTGCCAATCATTAGTGGACTGGAGTTCCGCTGTGGCGACCCCTAACCATGAAAATCCGAAAGACACAACAAAAAGTGCACAGCATATTAGTCAAGGGCAACAGCACTGTTATGCTGTAAAGGTCAAATGATGCTTTGCTTTCATATTAGTAATAAAGCATTTATTGAACTTCAGTTGTACAGTCTGACCTTCCTAGGTAGCCTTGAAATACAACAATCTCAAACTGACTATTCTCAACAACACGGAAGTTGGGTCTCCTATATTTGCACCAGTCACATGCCAAGAGACTGAAGGGTGGCACTATTCTTGTATGGTTATACATTTATGTAAGGTGGGAACTAAAGCACCAAGTATAAAATGAGGCATAAAAGTCTCCCAGGTGCATATACTGATTGCTGCTGCCATGTCAGTTTTATGAGGAAACCCATTTCCACACAACAGTGCTCCATACTTTTCATTCTCCTTTTACACCATCTTTTTCACTTCTTAACTTGAGGATGCCTACTGACATTTAAGGTAACAATATTCACTAATGCTGTTCACGACTTACAATGCAGACTGCTTGAAAAGTCTTGTCATAGATTTTAAAGATGTGTGCAATTCATGACCAAAGCAATAACAACTGAAAGCACTGTTTGTTAGATGCTCATTTTACAGTACTAATTTGCATAGTTTATATAAACAACTGTTCCACTATTAATATTCTTACCAGGAATAATATCAACTATTGTGTGAAATTTTACTTGAAGTCTTTAGCTCTAACTGCAGTCTCTTAATTAAATGTTCATAGATAAAAAAGTATACTGAAAAAAGATTACACTAATGCGAAATTACTCTTCTCGGTTTTAAAAGAAAATTCCAGGCCACTAATGTCTGTGGTGCATATGGATGCAATACTCTCAGATGTT
Organism: Protopterus annectens; assembly: GCF_019279795.1. Lineage (NCBI taxonomy): Eukaryota > Metazoa > Chordata > Ceratodontiformes > Protopteridae > Protopterus > Protopterus annectens. The sequence goes on from NC_056743.1 coordinate 1,125,302,731, forward strand.
CTGACATTTTATAAACTGGCCAAAAATAAAGCATCTGACTGTAAATGTCATGTATATGTTGTTCATCATTAGCTAAATTCCGTTCTATGAGGAATACTGTGCAATGGCAGGAGAGAAGTTGATCATCATTCAACATAAATAATCATCACTTCTCACCCAGCACTTTATCTGAAACGAATGTAGTAAGCACTGTAAGTCATAATCAGCAGAAAATATTAACATATGAAAATACTTAAAAGAGAAGTCGTCCTCGCCAGCAGTGCATCATAGAATTGTCGCCAACACTTCCATATGTCTGACTCATCCCATCCCTGCTCTGTCAAAAGAAATATAAACCACTCTTGATGGCTTACATTGTTCCCCTACCTCAAGTAATACCATTCCATAAAATAATATTTTCTCAATGACCTCAAAGTGCAAGGGAACTACAGTAGAGTTTTTCTTTAGGTAGATTACATATTTTTGAAAGATACTGAAACCTTGGGAAAAGAAAAGTTTGGTACAGTAGCATTCTGTATATTGTATAGTGGACACAGTGGTGAAGAATATGCAGATCTCTTTTACCAGAATCGTCTTTGTGATCACATGGCCTTCTGTCGTCCTAATACTGTTTTCTGTCTTTTTTTCTTTTTTTTTTTGCTATTGTGAGAGTGACAATGATGCCACAGGCACGTTTTCCTAATAAAGGATCAAATGCCAAATCCCAACCATCTTTCCTAAACAGCATCCATACAATGTTCACCAATACTTCTGTATCTCTTATATTTAGGTCCCCCCCTTACAGAATACTCCATAGTTACAAAACTGCAAGTTAATGAGAAACATCCAGCAAAAGCTCACACACTGGACACACAAACTGTGACTTTACAGTTTTACTATCTGTATTCCATAAACTGTTGGGGAATTGTAACAGTGAGGAAAGGAGACTGAGGAAATAGCACATGGAGGTCAAATTCTGACCACTCACTGGGAAACACAGAGGGATTAAATTATGACCACGAGTAATAAAAGTATCCTGAACATTCATATTTTTTTTTGTGTGCAATTCAAGGTGTTCTTTTTTTGGTTCAGTTCTTCTGCCTTCTAATGATGCAGCATCCCCATGAGATCTCTCAAGCATTCTCTGGTTCCACTGTATCCCTGCCAGACAGGATAAAGAGTACACTCTTAGTACTTGGGAAGTAGAGACATTTGGAGAGCCACCATAGCAGCTTGGGGTTTGGGTAGTTTTACAGTTATGGCCCTGTGTCCTTTCTCATGTTAGTGTCACAGAGATTCAATACGTCATGAGATGCGGCCACTGGGTTGTCTCCAACCTGGGCCTAAAGACTGACTCTACTAAGTTTACCTAAATACTACAAACTGTCTGCTGTTTGTAGTCTTGCTCTCCATCAGAGCTACAGAAGCAGCAAGCAACTCATCCCTGTTCTCCCTCCTAAAGACAGATGTGCAGTCAAAGCCTCAGCATTCTTCTTTTCCCTTTTCCAAAAGGCACTAGAAACATTGATTAAACTCAACTCACCTGTGTGGCAGTCAGGGTTTCATCTCTTTATGACAGTGGAGCTGGCGTGAATAGTTTATACATTTCAACCTGCAGACACTGAAAATAGGGACAAAGGCCCTTGAAATATAGGGGCATCAAGTCAGAAATATGTATATCTAATTAGCATAAAATCTCAATACCAAATGGCACATAGATTTTCCTATTTCCAGTAGGAATGTGGGATACTAATAGAAAACACATTTAAAAAATAGTGTGTGACAAAAATGATGGAAAAATATAAGCACATTATCAAAGAGACAGTGCAATAAACGTAGACTCTAATAAACCATATTGCAAAATTCTACCAAATAAGGTAATTTATTTTGCTTCTGAAAAAAGGGAGATGTAAGGTGCATTTCCTTTTGACATTATTGGTGCCACTACTATGTTGGTCAGACTCATGCAATATGGTTTACTGTGTATTAGCAGCTTCAAAATTCATGTGTGATGAGGGGGACTCAGAAAATTTTGTGAAGTGGTTAAATCAAGTCAGAAAAATAGGGGCACATACAGTCAAAATAGGTACACCATGTATACGGGTAAATCAGGCCTGAAAATGGGAATATTCCTCCAAAATGGGGACAGTTGACAGTTCTGATTAACACATAAATTTTTTAATACTATCTAATCACAGCTAACTGTACAATCCTACAATCCACAGCAAACCATGAACTAAAATGTTTTTAAAATGTGATTTTTTTTTAAAATGAAGCTGTCCATATTATATCAATTTCTGTTTGAATACAATGGAAAATAAAAGTAAGAAACATAATATAACACTGTAACATGACTAAGAGGCAACATATAAATTCAACTATGTTCTTTTCTATGCTCAAAATGTAGTTTTGATTTCATTTACTATTTTGCCAATAAGATCTATTCCTTGCCTTTTGTATCATTAGAGATCTACTTTTCCTGGGTCTCCTATATCTTCAGAAGTCTAATACCAGAACTTGGAAGCAAAATCTTCATTCCCAGATAAATAAAGAGAGGATGGAGAGAGAGATTCTTGTACAGTGCCCCCCCCCCCCCCGGAACAGATAAATCTTACAGATTAAGCAGTGTGATGCACTATAATCCTTCAACTAGAACCCAGATGACTGGATGGGTACCCCCCGATTCACTCTGGGCTTTACTAGCCTAGCTCTTCAATAAAAGGGGATATGGCTTGATGGTGAGTACTTCCAAGAAGTAAATGGTCATGAAATTTAATTGCCATAAAATTACTATGAATCCTATAAATTCCTTTAAAGCCTTCCTCTCACATGGTCATTGTTTGGTGTACTGTGCTTTGCTGACCTTTTAGTCAGATTACCTGAATGGTCAGTTTTTCAAACCAATCACTTTTGATTCCAATACTTAACTCGTGGATGCAGTCATAACAGCAGTGACACAATGGGACTATATGAACCACTGTTTATCACTAAAGTTCAGCAGTCTCATGTGAACAGAAATGTTTTCCTTGTTGAAATGTGCAAAAATGTTTGCTGGGAGGTAATCAATCCAAGAGGTACATATGACACAATACCATCCTATAGCTGCAATTTCATGATGGATATAAGCTCAGTGAAAGAGTATTAGGTCTTTAGGCAAAAGAAGAATGTTTAAAACATTACCTTTTATAATCAAAGATGACGCATTGCGGTTAGTAGAAACCGTAGCATAATCCTGGAATATCCAGCCATAGTTAGGTTACTTCTGGTACCCTGGGAATTTTCCTACTTGTTGCCTTCAAAGAGTGAAAGACTTGAGACCAAAAAAAAAAAAAAAAAAAAAAAACAAAAGCTCTTCTGCTCAGCAATTGAGGTAAACTGCTTGTTACAATGTACCAAGCCACTTGCTAGAGTTGAATAAAGTGGTTCAGCATTTCAGCCATGAGTGCAAACGCTGAATTTTCTGAATACTGATTTTGTATTTACAGTCATGGCTAAAGCACTTCATGTGTGGCACTTCATCATCTGCATCTGCTAAATTTGCCCCCAGACACCTTGCACCTGGTGCAGCCGCCTCCTTTGCCCCACCCTAGCTATGCCTCTGACCAAGTATCCCTAAACAAAGTCACATAACACTACTCCAGAGAGTAAATGACTGAACACTAAATGGTTTCCATGCTGAAATATGCCCAGAAATTAAACATGTCTGGTACAAAGTATATTAGCAAAGGATGTTAAACAGTCCATAATTTCATTGTTTCATTCTTTGAAGCCTAATGCAAATATTTTTAGAGGAGATCACACCATTTCTATAAATGTATATTCAGGATAAGATAAAAGACATTTTGAAAGACATTAAAAGTGATGAAGGAAAAAATACTGCAAGCTTCAAGGTTGGTGGGAGAAGGACTTTGCTGTCACCAGATGCATGACACAAAAACAGTGAGCTGCTCAGAAGAAGAATCCGTGGGTGGGTGGGCAAAAAGCAGAAGAATCATACCTATGGAAAGGTCTTAATTTTCCAGCAGCAAATTGAGTAGTTATGAAAGCCATCTTAAGAAGGGAGAATAAAACAACAGATGCTTTTGTGAACAATGGTCTCAGGTGAGACTGAGGTCCACAACCTGAATTGGAAATTGCTGGCTTAGTCCTAATCAATACAGAGGTGATGAGAGAGCTACGGACAGACAGAGATCATTCCACCATTTGGTCTCCATCCTTCAAGTAATACTGGCACATGCCTCACAAACAGAAATCTGGAATTATACAAAATTCAACTGAAAAACACAGATGGAAATAATACAGTCACTACAGGAAATGAAAATAGTGACAAATGTATGTGACTGCATTTAAGAAGGAATGATGAGTCATCAGGAATATGGGAATGGGGAATAACCAGAGTGGCTAAAGGGACAAACAGAGGTGTATAAAAATTGTCAAGGAAAATGGAAAAACCTAAAGGAAGATTAAGTCCAGGGGAAGAGATAGGAAAAGGGAGTACAAGCATGCAGAAACACAGACAACCAATCTCATCTAGCAAATCAACATACCCCTGAAAAAGGATTTAGTTGAGGAATAGGCAAATATATTTTCATATATTAGAGAATAAAGATGAAATCAACACAATACATTTCCACCAGAAAGAGAGGAAACAAAATCCAAAAATGCTAAATATCAGAAAATTTTAAAGTACAACTTTCACATTTCTACATTTACATATGAGCAGTAAGGCAGAGAGCTAGTATAACAACAGCAGGCATGGATGAGGACATTTGGCACAATTAGATGAACAATTTGGGAAGAAACACAGAAGAGACTTCAACAGACTTGAGAGTAAGGAACAATGTCCAGACTAAATCATATTAAGAGTGTTAAGGGTTTGCAAGGGTACTCTATGAATAAATGGCAAAACTTAAAATGTTTTGAGGTAGCACTGGTATGCAACTGGTGGAAGTTCAACCCCTACTTAGTATGCATTCTGGTATCAACAGAACAGAAGATGCCAATGGTTTCCTTGCATAACGGCGGCTCTGGGAGTAAGATGATAATTAAGGCATGTCATTCTCACTTATATTTAGTGGAGTGTCATGGAAAGAATCCTGTGTGGAATGCCCATGAAGTGTCAGAATGATAATTCTTTATTTTGTCAATTAGTGCAGAGGAATAAGGCTATGAGCCATTAACAAGCAGCTTCTTGAAGCCTAAGGTTTGATTCACTAAGCCCTTCATTTGCATAGCTGACTTGCTGGTCATTTAATCAGGCAGTGCTCTAAGGCACCTGGGAAACTGGGCTGGGCTTCTCAATAGTCTCCTTAACCACATTTCTTGTAAATACCTATAAAACTACTGATGGCAGACAAGCTTTCACAAGAAAAGTCTTTTCAGTACAAATTGATTCACTCTGATGGATGGGGTCTCAACTGTGGTGGACAAGTGATATAATACAGATCTAGTGCATCTGGACTTTAGCAATGCTTCTAACATCCTTTCACAGAGAAAGGTGATAAAAAGTTTAAATGGCATGGGATGGCTACCAAAAATGTGAACAGATGAAAGCAGTATTTTTTAAATTGGAACCATCAGTAGAAAAGTGAATAAGCATTAAAATGCTACATCTGGCAGTGGCACTAGCCTTGTTTAGTATATTTGTATAATGCATCTCAATTAACTTACATAGAAGTGGCATTTTATATGTTAATACAAAATGTTTACGGTACACATGAACAGGGAAGCAGCCAGCAATGTAGGCAAACGTGGTAGCACAGACTAAATATATAAAGGTGGAATTTTGAAGGGAGGAATGCCCCCAAAAAACTGCAGTCTTGGAATGACCCAATGGACGAGATATAGGGCATCCATCTGTGTTGTCAATGATTGGAGTTCCAGACCAGATTTAGATCAGTGGTAGGGCTGGCTGGGGAGGAGGAACAGGATGAAGCAGTCAGATGTCAGCTGTCCTATCCTAATGAGGATTCAGAGGAAACTGCTGCCAGTGTGACCTCTCATGGAGAATAGGAGGCTTGCTCAACAGTGAAAACAGTAAGAAATTATCATGTCATGCATGGCTTTCACCACTTCCACAAGCTAAAGATTCTGATAAACTCCATGTCCAGAACCTTCATATAGGATCCATCACTCCGTGGGCACTTTATTAATGTACTGTAAGGTTGACTCCCTAGAAAGAATCAGGGTTACATCAGGATAATCTGGCAAGGCACAAGTGGGGGATCCACTGTGTGTGGACATGGGAAATGGGGTTAAGGGAACAAATAGAGGGCTAAGTGGGCCTGACTGGGACAGACATTAAAAAATGTAGCTTTAGTAGGATAATCGTTAAGAGGAGAGAGGGCAAAAAGATATCAGAAGAGTATTTATACCTATAAACCATGCTACCTAATGTGAAAAAGGTAGCTGTAAATGCCATCAAAATGATAGGGTACATAGTACAAGGAGCCATATCTCACTTGTGTATACAGTGTTAAAATAATTACAGTAATGAGTGTATGCTGTAGCACACCAACACCCCACATCCTACGTTTTTACTCTTGAAATCTTTGTGATTGAGAACGTGCCACAACAATGGCTACCATTTGCTGTGTACATTCCGGTTTAAGTGCATATTGCTTAGTCTATGACCAATAAAGTTACAGTACCGTCCTTCAGAAGCCATAGGAGTGGAACGAGGTGCAGCACTCATTTTTAGAACTAAAAAAGCTGACACTAGTGTAGACAGTAAAAGTTAAGTCAGTCTGCAGAGCTGTTTCACTACTTTAATAATTTATGACAGTGCTTACTTTATAATATATACCTTTAGTATATGTTTAGGACTTCATCACGCATACCTAGTAACTTTGAAGAACAATGGCATGCCATAAGGTACTACTGGATTAGCTGCATTTCCTCATTTACCAGTAGCTGGCAAAACATTTCCAAATCAAACTTAAAAATAAAAAAAACTTAAAATGTTTTTTTTCCCCCTTCAAGCTTTTCTGAAGATCTTAATAATGGGTAAGTATATTGTTAAATTACCAAAGACCCCAAACACTTAAAAAAAGGCCTGTCAGATTTGTAACAGGGCAGACCCCCTTGGACTTCTATTTTTTAAACAGCTAGAATTTGCCAATTTCTTTTAAACTCTCACAGAAGAATAAATGACGTAATGTCCAATTTAAAAAACTACTAATAGTGACTGCATTATGTTTTACTCCATCAGTAATGCTAATCCAGAAGACCATGCAGAGTTTTAGAGGTAAAACTAGATAAGATGCAACCATGCCCTGCATGTTGCTAAAGCAGAGAAAGCTTAGGGATGAATTGGAACGAGAGTACAGAATTAAAATATGTGATACATAAAGAGAAGAGAACAGAAGGAAGCATATGATCTGAACATACTACATCATTCAGAGATAACTTAAAAGAGTGGAGAATAAAAGGATAAATTCGTGTTGGGGGGCTGAGGGAACATGGCTGGGAGCAACAAGAGAATATTTTAAGTTACTGTTGAGAAAAATATTTCCCCCAGAGGTTACGGATGGTCCAACCAATACTGCCTGTGGGAATATATCATCACAGGGCTTTAACACTGCTTGGGACAGAGCAACAAAAGGATGCAACAAGGGTACAGAAATGGTAGCTCCATGAGGACTAGTGAAAACATAAAAAAGGTCTTAATATACTTCTAATTTTTATTCCACCAGTGTCTTCTTTTGTTCACACATGTACTCATCTTGTGATAGAAGCAGATTATTATGTGGCAATGTCAGCTCTGTGTGATCAGGTCTGCACTAAATGGCATGACGACACTATTCTGAGATGGAAGCACAGCAGATAATAATGGTAAATGTCACAAGACTGAGATTGTACTATACATAAGAGAATTACATGAAAAAAGTACACATGCACTCCTATTTTAAAGCACCAAATGCCAAATCCTGTAATGAGATCTTAGCACATTGCCATGAGAGCTTTATCATGTTACTGAACTCCTGCTCTATGGCAGATAATCTGCAATAAAGCTACAAGCAAATCTCCATAAGGCAAAACAGCATCAGGAAAAAGTACAGTTGTGTACACTTACCATAAATGTAGATGTTCGAGTGTACTCACTGTTGCAGTCATCACATTTGGGTTATCTGCTTGCAGTAGCCATCATTCAGCCTGATTATTAAAGTCTTGGGTCCTGCATCGGTTGCTGTCTCATCTTCTGTGATGTCAGGTAGTCAGGGGTATAAAGCATGCAGTCAACGCCATTACATCAGTTTATATATATATATATATATATATATATATATATATATATATATATATATATATATATATATATATATATATATATACTCCACAACAATTCCAGCACTCGTAAATGAAATAAAATCCACAAGTCAGCAGAAAGTTCGACAGTTTAATGGCAAACCTGCCCAAAAATACACAGACCGGTGGCCGGTTTCGCTCACAGCGTCTTCAGTGTGCAAAGTAAACATACAAGGACCCAGATTATATACGTAAGCTGCTCTAACCGTCTCATATTTAAATAAAAATATACAGATTTAAGCTCCACTAGGTAAGGTTGTTATTAACATCACATATTTGTCAATGGATTAAGGTTGTCTACATTTAGATTTATATTTACATTTAGTTTTTGTTGTTTTTGTTTATTGTCTGCTGTGTGGTTATACAAAGCTGCTGTCTCTTTAAATATGAGACGGTTAGAGCAGCTTACGTATATAATCCGGGTCCTTGTAGATGCAGCCCTGGTTGAATAGGGTCTAATCCCCTGTGGGATAGGTTTTCCATGGTGCTTATAGCAGAAATGAATGCAACTGCCTATCCATTTAGAAATGGTTTGCTTTGAAATAGCCTTCCCCTCTGCCCCTACAGCAAATGCCACCAGCAGTTGTTTAGATTTACTTTGAGGTTAGTCCTGTCCAAGTAAAATCTAAGTTGTGTGCGCACATCTAAGGAGTGCAGTATCCGTTCCCCTTTGTTCTGTGAATTAGAAAAGAAGGTTGGCAAATGAATGGACTGATTAACAGCCACACTGGATACCACCTTGGGCATGAAGGAAGGATTGGTCCTGAGGGACACCCTGTCCGCATGAAAGATGATGAAAGGCTCCACTGCCATAACGACCTGTAATTCAGATACCCTTCTTGCTGAAGTGATTGCTAAAAGGAAGGCTGTTTTCCAAGAAAGGAATTTTAACTCTACACTTGCAGCTGGCTCAAAAAGAGGGAGAGTGAGTTTTTCCAATACAAAGTTAAGGTCCCAGGTTGGAGTTGGGGCTCTCCTGGGTGGTCTTAGGTTTTTGGCCCCTCTGAGGAACTGCTTGAGCAGTGGATGAGAGAAGAGAGGTGGTGCTGTGTTGTAATGAGCTGAAATGGCTGAGGCGTGAATTTTGATGGAGGAAAAAGAAAGACCATTGTGAAGTATCTCAGTTAAGTATTGAAGAATCTGAGGTAAATTGGGTGCTGCTGTGCCCATCCCTTGAGTTTGGTTCCAGGCACAGAATCTTTTTCCACTTTTCAGCATAAGATTTTCTAGTACTAGGCCTCCTTGCCTCCAAAATGACATCCAACACTTGTTTACTGAGGGATGATAACGGAGAGATTAGGTAATTAGCTGCCAGGTTCAGGGTTTGAAGCTGAGGGTGCAGAATCTGGCTCTCCTGCTGTGACAGCAGGGTAGGGGTCTGAGGCAGGTGCCATGGAGCTAGCAGTGACAAACTGTGCAAGAGGGGGTACCAGTGTTGGCATGGCCAGTCTGGTGCAATCAGTATCATCCTTGGTTTGTCCTATTTGATCTTTAGTAGTACTTTGGAGAGGAGAGGCAGAAGAGGAAAGGCATAAACTGATAGATTTTTCCAGCTGAAGGACAGAGCATCCACTTTCCAAGCTTGTTTGTGGGGAGTCCTTGTGCAGAATGTGTCCAATTGCTAGTTCTGGGGGGAGACAAACAGGTCTACATCTGGGCTCCCCCATTTGTTTATCAAGATGTTGAAAGTCTTTGGTTCCAGTTTCCACTCCTGTGGGGCCATGGGATTTCTGCTTAGTTCATCTGCTAGTGTATTTAGTTTTTCTGGCCGTAATTGAGCCTGTAGATGCATTTGGTAGCTCAAGGCTGTTTTCCACAGAGCCATGGCTAGTCTGCAGAGGGGGTAAGAATGGGTACCCCCTGCTTGTTTATGTACCACATAACAGTGATGTGGTCCTTGAAGGCTGTCAGAGCATTCTGTACATCTAACATTTCTTTTTGATTGATATGCAGGTGCATTTGACTTGGGTTGCATTTGCGCTGAATGCACTTCCCTGCCAGGTGAGCGACCCATGCATAGTCTGATGCATCTGTTGTTAGGGTTTGGGCAGCAGGGGTTAGAGTGAATGGTAGACCCTTGTTTTGGTGGCAGGCCTCTGCCCATCAAAGGAACTCTAACTGTAGGCAAGGTATGATAGGAATCATTGCTTCTAGATCCTGAGAATGTTGACACCATAGGCTTTTTAGATACCATTGTAGTTTCCTCATATGCAGTCCTGCATATGGAATTAGTAGAATGCAGGCGGCCATGAACCCCAAGGCTTGCAGTATTTGCCTTGCAGATAGCAGGGTTTTTGTGGCCATTAGTTTGAAGTAAGTTGTCAAATGAATTTGTTTCTCTGTTGTGAGGAAAGCCATCTGGGAAGTTGTGTTCAAGCTTGCTCCCAGGAATGTAATTTGTTGACAGGGTACCAAATGTGATTTATTTTCGCTTATGGTGTACCCCAAACAAGTTAGCACCTTTTGTACAAATGCCAGATGATTCAAAATGATGTCCTGGCTTTCTAACTGAATTAGACAATCATCCAAGTATGGGTATATTTGAATATTTCTTTGCCTGCAAAATGCAATGACTGGAGCTAGGCACTTTGTGAATACCCTGGGCACAGTAGATAAGCCAAAGGGCAGTGTAGAGAACTGATAGTGCATGTAGCCTGCTTTGAAGTGTAGGTATCTTCTGCAAGATTCCCTGACTGGGATGTGCAGGTACGCTTCCTTTAAATCCAGTGTTGCCAACCAGGCATCTTTGCCTAGCATAGGAAGTAACTGGTGAAGAGTTAGCATCTTGAAATATCTAATCACCAAAAAGGTGTTTAAGATAGAAAGGTCCAGGACAGGATGCCATGAGTTGTCTTTTCTGGGTACCAGGAAAAGTTTTGAGAAGAAACCTTGCCCCTTTTCCTCTTTTGGTACAGTTTGAATAGCCTTTATGCTTAAGAGAGACAGTACTTGCTTTTGAGCCTCTGCCCACTGATTTGGGGGTAGATCTGGCCAACCATTTGGGGTTGGTAACGTGTGGAAGTGAAATCTGTATCCTTGGGAAACTATATTTAAAACCCATTTGTCCTGGGTAATGAATTCCAAGTTTTTTGCCTGCAGAGCAATCTTTCCCCCTAAAGGAGCAGTCAGTTGAGAAATGCTTGGAAGTTTTAAAGTTAAGTCATTGAGACAGTTTACCATAGGGAGGAGTCTTACTATTCCCTGATTTGGAAGTGGGAACCCCCCACTGCTTAGTCCTGTGCCTACCCTGGGACTGAAGCCTGGGTGTTCTGCTGGTTCTGGGTTTGGACTGAGAAGGCCTGGAAGAGGCAGGAAAAAAAACAATTCTTAGAGGGCCAATGCCTACTAAATCTTGGAGGCTGTACTTGCAGGAAATCTTTAACAGTTTGCATAGATTTAGCTTTCTCCTCCATCGTTTTAAGAACTTCTTCTGCTTTTTTGCCAAACAGGTGGTATTGATTTAAGGGAGCATCCAGCAATTTAGCTTTAACATGATCTGGCAAAGATTGCTCCTTAAGCTAAGCATGCCTTCTAAGTACAGACTCAGTGACAACAGCCCTGCAAGATGCCTCTAGTGAATAAAACCACATTGCAAAGTATGCTTTCCAACCTGTTCAGCAGAATGCATTAAATCCTGTAAATCCTTATTTTCAGCACAGTAAGGAATCAAAATCATTTTCTGTTTAAGCAATCCAATAATATGCTGCTGATTTAACATATGAAACTGGCAGTTTAAGGCCCTAATGGCCAAAGTTGCAGAAGTGTATACCTTCTTACCCCATCTATCCAGCTCCCTGGAGTCTCTATCAGAGGGGGTAGGATTTTTGGCAGTAGTAGCCTTAATGCCCTTGGGTCCCTGTGAAATGGTCTCAGGATCCGCAGTAGGATTTTTAAAAAGGAACTTGTGAGAGTCAGGAACCCTGTAATATCTATCAGGTTCTCTGGGAGCAGGAGGTAAAGAGTCAGGGGCCAAGCTAGATTCCGAAAAGGCATCATCAACAATGTCTAGTACAGGAGGGATAGCTAAAGGCCTGTGTTGGGGCAGGGGTAAGAAATCCCTAAGTCTCTTTTTAGAATCAGAGTAATCCTGGCTTTCCCAATGAAAGTGCTCCCTAAGAGTATGCAGGGTTTCACCAAAAGAGACATCCAATGGGGGGGGGGGGGGGGGAGCAGAGGGAATAGAGTCTTCTGCATCAGAATCCTCATAGGTAGATAAGGGTAAATCCTGGTCATCAGAAGAAACAGAAATTTCAGAATCCTGGTCAGAAGTATCATAAGCAAATTCAGTCCTAGGTCTCTTAGAGGGGGAAGGTTGGCTTCCCCTGATTAAAGTAATAAAGTCTTCAGCCATTCTTATAATTTGTTTTTTAGGCATAGAGACCTGACCGTGCGGTCTGGGCATTGGTTTTCTAGGCATGGTTCGAGTTTTCGGCCTTGAAGAAAAAGATGGCATTGGCTTAATATGCAAGTCAGTAGGCCTGAATACACCCTCAGAAGCCGGTGCCTGCACAGCGGCTCTGGACCCATCCAAGGTAGAGACATCCGCAGGATCCACAGTTGAAGCATCTCGCGGCATACTGGACTCCAAATGGGTCTCAGTAGAGGCCTGCGAATCTGACGTGGTGGGTATCAGGGGCTGCGAAAGCACCTCACTGAGTACCAGCGAACTGGCGACTGGCTTAGGAGAAGCATCGTCAGCAGCTTTGGACCTAGGTGGCCTGTCTCTGTCTTTATCTTTGCGTTTTTTCGGAATGTTGGTAGTCGGATGGCTTACTGAAGACATATCTGGATAATTGAACCGAGTACCAAAATATTTAGAAGCGTAAATATACTGACGACGAATAGTTCGTTGCTTAAATAAGGCACAAAACCGACAGCGAGGTACGTCGTGGTCAGGGCCTAGGCAAGGAATACAGTACGAATGAAAATCTTTGTGAGGTATTTGCTTTCTACAAGAAATACAATTATTGACTTTTACTGACATCGGTTTAGAGCAAGAAAAAGTTTTCCCAATGGGGTACTTAGCTTTAATTGAAGACTTCGGTTCTGAAACTCGAAAATGAAAATTTCAGGAGTCAGCTGACCGGCACTTGTGAACTGCTTCTGCTTCGGGCACCACACGGCAAGAAAGACTGATGTAATGGTGTCGGCTGCATGCTTTACACCTCTGACTACCTGCCGTCATGGAAAATGAGACAGCAACCGATGCAGGACCCAATACTTTGATAATCAGGCCAACTGAGGGCTACTGCAAGCAGATAACCCAAATGTGATGACTGCAACAGTGAAACATGAAGAACATCAGTGTAAAGCATCATACAACAGCCGGCACACATCTTTGGATGGTGCTAAATAATTTAATCTGCCCACATCATCACAGGAAGAAGCACAACTATATTAGAAAGACATAGCACTAGCGGATACATGCACAGCACCAAGCAATAAAGAGCACAGCACCATAAGAAAGTATGTAGCATCACAGGCTGACAAGCACAATGCTACATGATGAAACCTGCATAATGTGATGGGAAATAAAAATAAAGATGATGTAATGTGTAAACAAGTACATCATATATGAAAGAAAATACACCTTTTTTCTCTCTTAAATCAGGGAAAAAGCCATCATAAACAAGAGACAGAATCAAAATCAGAGACAGTTAAGTACTGACAACATATACTTAGAATGTTGATAGAATAGCATGGTTTGTATTAATATGCATTTTCTCATGAATACGAATGGTGTAATTATAGTCTTTGCAATTATTTAATGTTAAACCTCCCTGTTTTGCCAGAAAACCACACAATTTAGGAGGATCAATGTAAAATTTTGATGTCTGAAATGACTTGTCAAATGAATCAGTTGATGTATGTTAATAACTCAAAGGCAGCTAGGGTAAAAGATTCAAACAAACTGCAAATGATGCCTTCTGCTCTGCTGACAAAGCTGTTATAAGGCTGAACTTTGTTAAAATATTTCAGTTAAAATGTGCAAAATATACCTGCAAAAGCAAACTGATCTTAGAAAATACATTACAGAACAAAATATCAGCATTTTCTAAGGCATGCTACTCTATATGTACTCTTAGAATAACATGTTTAATGTACTCTTTTTGTAAATTATGACAATTCATTTCCGCATGCAATGCTCCCCAAAGGTGTTGCTATGAATTGAAAATTTGCAGAGACAGAAGAAGCCTGTGTTGCTACAAGCATTAGTTGCTAACTTCATCTACCAGTTTTACTACCTACTCCATATTCAAAAAGCAACAGCATAAACTGAACTGATGCAGCAACACAACATATCCCTAAAATAAAGTATCCATCTCTTTCAAAATGACACTCAATGAGAAGTGACAAAGAGCTAGGAATAGGGGTGCTAAAAGCTCTATCTGAGATGTAATTAGGGCAGGGCAAAGGGACAAGATGTTAGAGGTCACAATTGGCAGTTGCTGATGGTGTGTGCCTGCAGTATTAGCATTCATTAAATAAGCCACAGGTTATATTTCAATTGGGAAGACTTCTTTTGGCCTTATCTTTGGGATGCAGGAGGTGGGGGCAACAATCTTGGGAACTAGTGCACGTGCCAGATGACTTACTATAACTCTAAGCTCTATTAAGGATGCTAAAGCAGTAGATGTTTTCACCTTCTGGTTTTCTCTTGCTTTTATATGACATTTGTATGTTTTTAGAAAATCTCTCATGGTGTCATAAGCAGAACAAGTAACCTTGAGTTCTTCTCACACAGGAGAACCATCTAGCTATAAAATGGGCCATTACAAGAAAAGATGCTCTTCCCCACTGGAACAGGTGTTCTTTTACTTTAGGAAATGTACTATTATCTCTTTGGGGAAAATTCAGCAATGTTTTCCTCCCACTGATGATAAGAGTGGGGTAATTTAAATGGTGGCCACATTGAAAAAACCCAGAATTATGCGTGCTGTTGCTTCATGGTTTATAGTTACTTTGGCACTGTGCACATTGCTGATGTACCACCAGTGTTGTGAGGTTTGTGTACAGAATACCGCATTGCACTACAGACCAAGGGGAAAGAGAAAGCTGACATCTGTATAGTATCCACTTTGGCACTTGAAGGAACTTGTTCTACCATCATCAGTCTTCACTTGCATCTGAGCAGCATGCAATATTTTTAGATGCAGTTGACAGCAGTAAGTGGTGAACACTTGCAGTGCTGTGCATTTAATTTTGCTGGTGGAAATTTCTACTCTTTTTTTTTACCTGCTCACTTTAATGACTGAATATATATCCATAACAGTTTTATCCCCTCATACATTTGATTAGCTGTGCTGCTGATATTCCTTATAAACAGGGTATATTAAACAGCCAGGCAGATGCTGAAAATCAGAACAATGTCTACTTAAAATCAGAATTAAATAAATGTAGTTAACCGTTATGAACATCTATCTCTATAAGTCAAACCCAGATTTCCCGTTAAAAAAGAAAGGCCTATATTGGTAGAAGTCTGATGGCAAAAATTAGTGTACAATTTTGAATGGACCTCAAGGACCACCAGATCCTTTAATGCCATGTAATTACAGAATCAACTCTTTGATGTTCAATTTATTTCTGTCAGCTGATGTCATTTGCAGACCTTGTACCAATCAACTGGAAAAGTACTGCTCACCAATAACACCTGTGATTGATGATATGCAGAAATGTTCAGGTGCGCAAATGGGACAAGTCTAGTGAAAATGGGTGTTATGAGTTGCCTGCAGTGTATTTATAATATTAAGGAGCAGCATAAGTAGTCCATTTTAGCCACTAAGAGGATGCAGGTCCACCTTTACTTTCTCTCCACTGCTCAGCATCCCAATGGTAGGATAAAAGCCACCTGGGGGCACACAAGCTTCTTTCTTTCCAATGATCTTTCCATTACGAGTGAAGAACACCTAAACAGATAAACAACAAAGAACACCTATTTTTAAAATGTATACTTTTGGAAACTGCAAAATGCATTTTGACTTTTTTCAATACACCAAACATCACATCACTTCTGAAAGGAGTATAATATGATGGCAATTATGTTTAACAATGGTGCCTGCAATGGCCTTCTAAAAACATAACAGCAGGATTCTTTATTCATTCTAGGCATTGTTATATCTTGCTTCATTTCAAATGCTTTATTAATGTCTTTGCACCTGTAACTATTTTTCACAAATATTTCTTAATTTAATATATCACTATAAAACAAAAGAACAGATAAGAAGGACAAGGGAAACATCTTGTCCATATCTACAATCACTGTTATAAGTATAAACATTTCTTTAAAAAGCTGATTTACACATCTTCATTCTTTCTGCCCTGCCACTTAATATGTTTACCTTTTTCTAATACCTTGACAGTTAATTTGGTTTCTTTGTATCTTTCAAATATCCACATCTAAATCTGTCCCATATGCTTCCCCAATTTTCCTACATAAAAAATTTTTAAGCATTATGTGAAAGAAAGAGGAGGCTGATTTCTGTGCATCGTCTCTATAGTGCAGCATTTGTATTAGTGCTTCTAGTTTAGCTCAGACCTCTCTGGTCCAAGCCCAGGGATGTGCACAAAACAAGTCAATATATATTCCAGTCAAAGGGATGGTGATTAACATTTCACTCTTTCAAGCTATATCTTTTTATATTTCCAGTTCATTTCAATCATTAATTTGGCTGTCAAGCACCAAGTAAGAGCTCCTTCTTCCCTGTCAAGACTTGTGACAGCAAATTTACTCCAAACTGTCCTGCCTCTGTATTCTTATTTAAATTGCATGTTCCAAATTCTGTCTCAAAATCTACACACAGCCAGGTTTTATTAGAAACTATTAAAAGCAGGTACTGACTTTCTGTGCTTTAGGCATCACTTCTTCCTTAAAATGAAATGGCTAATCACCTGACAATGAACTTGTGTTATGTCAACCCCATATTAGCTGTAATCTTCCACTCTCTTGGAGAAAAATAGGACACTGAATTTTCCCCTAGAATTTAAGGGCATATATTCATTATAAGACTACTTTCCAAACAGCCTAAAAGGTTTTAGAGAGTACACTTCAACCTTGTAACTGAGATAGCCACAACATAGGTACTGGTCTGTTTTTTTAGACTCATTTCAATTTTTAGTTCAAGTTTCCCCACAGAGTATTTAATCAGTATCCCCAAAATGTCTTTGTGTCATGATCTTTATGTCTTAAATTCTCATAACTCATTCCTGAGACAATCTTTGGGGTTAAATGCATTACATGAAACAGCATGGTATAAAGTGATGTACAGGGAAGGGGCTTGATTCAGAGACATATTTAGCATGGTATGCATCATATGCAAATGACTGTATAATGACATGCATATGACAGACATAGAAATGAGTGCCATTGCTTGCGTAAAACACTATCAAAGCATGGCGCTAAATGTAAATGGTGAAAATGCAGTGACAAGTATTCTGAATGTGGTGATTTGCTGGTGAAAGGATCACGTTTCTGTTAAGATGCTAGGAACAGCACTTGGTAGTGGTTCCTCTTGTAACTAGTAACCATGAGACTGAGCACCAATGCTCATTAAATCACAGACAGATACTTTAGTGGCTGACTTAGCTTCAACTCCACGAATGGAACATAACTGCCCACTACTGTGTGAAGAGAGATGCCATACAGGAAACTTGTAAACACGTGCCATCTTCATATGCAAATGCGTGGGATGTGCATAATGCCTATACCACTGAACATGAAGATTTGCACATTAGCCATCTTCACTTCAGGGACTTTCTGATGTCGGACAGGGTTTCTTAGGCATCTGCCTCATGAATCCTGCACTAGATCCCTGACATGCTACTACAACACATGGGGAAGCATATGTGGTTCTCAAAGAGGACAGAATACAGTTTCTAAGAAGGTTTGGGCAACTGACTGCAAAAATACAACAGGAAACTGCAGTCTACTGACAACAAATACAATACCAAATCCAAGTCAATTTCCAGCACTCAAACTGATAAAAAGGAAACGTTCATAATATAACAGTTCAACCCATTTATTAAAGAAGTTGAATGGTCCAGAAAAAACACGAGTAAACGTAAGCCAGTTTCAAAGTCTAAATGACTTCTTCAGTATCAAATTAGTAATCTGCACAGGGTATAATTTACAATGTACCTCTGCACCATCTAGCAGTCAACTGAATTCTTATATCTGGCACATGTGTGGCCTATAATGTGGTTTGTGTGGGGCAATTTCCCATAGGGTCATCTATCTGGGAGATGAACACCTTCTCTTCCCAAAGACTGAGAAAACTTTTAGTTATGTACTCACCATAACTTCAGATGTTTGGGATCCATCTCGCCTACATTCTGACTGATGGGTTCGGAGCCGATCCCTCGGCCCCGACTCGGCACGCTTATGCCAAAGAGCGAAGTCTCTTATTGGCTGAGCTTACTATATCCCAGGATGCACCACTACCAGTCCCCCAGATCTAGTTTGTCCGCATACATGCACACACGCATGCACTGCTTATATAACATCGACAGATGATACAAGATAAAAACAGTAGAACTCAAACCGTTCAATCTCTTCTGATCTCCAAGGCAGGGGGAAGGAGGGTGGGTATTAGGAATGTAGGCGAGATGGATCCCAAACATCTGAAGTTATGGTGAGTACATAACTAAAAGATGTTATGTGACCTATCTCGCCTACATTCTGACTGATGGGACAGCGTCCCTAGCACCTAAATCCTGGGTGGCTCACTGGAAAACACTCCTGAGTACCGTGGAACCAAATGATGCTCGCCCTTTAGATGCCACATCCAATTTAAAGTGGGAAATGAAAGTGTGCGGGTTGGACCAAGTAGCCGCAGCACAAATCTCAGAAATAGCGAGCTTGGAATGAAATGCAATAGAGGTAGCCATAGCTCTAGTAGAGTGAGCTTTGACAGATGTTGTAAGTTGCTTATTTGAAGAGGAATAAGCCTGAGTTATGCAATCTCTAATCCATTTGGCAATAGTAGCTTTAGTGATGGTTTTACCCAGTTTATTATCTGAAAAGGACACAAACAATTGATCTGTTTTTCGAATTTGTTGAGTCCTGTCTAGATAGAAGCGCAACTGCCTGTGAACATACAATGTATGCAAGGTGTATTCCGCTTTGTTTGAAAATTTTGGAAAGAAAACTGGTAGCTCTAGAGATTGTTGGAGACAGAGATTAGAACAAACTTTTGGAACAAAAGATGGATTAGGCCTAAGTGATACTCTATCCTTGTGAAAAATCAAGTACGGTGGTTTGATAGATAGGGCTTGAAGTTCTGAAACTCTTCTTGCAGAGGTAATTGCAATTAAGAAGGCAGTTTTCCAAGACAGATATTTCAACTCACATGTAGCAGCCGGTTCAAAAGGGGAAGATGTTAAGGCACGAAGTACCAAATCAAGATCCCACGGAGGCGCAGGATGAAAAACTGGGGTCTTAAAAGCACAGCACCTTTCATGAAAGTTTTACATAATCTGCTGCTCATCAGCGGTGGGTCTATGGATTCGTGAAATTTGGAGATAGCTGCTAGTTGGACTTTAATAGTAGAGACTGAAGATCCTTGATTAAACAAGGATGTTAAAAATTTCAAGACCTCTGGTATCGGGGCAGTAATAGGGTCTAAGCCTCTGAGTTGAGCCCAGATAGCAAACCTCTTCCACTTACTGTGATACAATTTCTTAGTGGTGGGTTTGTGGGCTGAAGATAAAATGTGAATAACTTCCGGGTCCAAGGTGTGATTTCTGACTAAAGTCGGAAGTGGAGGAGCCAAGCTGTTAATTTCAAAGTGTGAAGGGACTGGTGCTGTTGTCCCGACTGATGAACCAGAAGGTCCGGAGTTAGATCCAAAAACCAAGGACCGTCCAGAGTATATTTCTGTAGGTAGGGGAACCATACTTGACGAGGCCAGTACGGAGCAATTAGAATCATTGTGGACCCTAATTGGGAAGCTTTCTGGATGACTTTGGGGAGGAGTGGAACTGGAGGGAAAGCATAAAGCAGTCCTGTTGGCCAAGGTTGGACTAGAGCATCCGTAGCTGCCTCCCCTTGATGCGGGGTCAAGGAAAAGAACCTTTTGCACTTCGTGTTTTGTGGTGTTGCAAACAGGTCGCAGCACGGAATCCCCCATCTTTTGAAAATCTGAGCTGCTACTGTTTCGTTCAGGGACCACTCGTGAGGAGAGAGAATAGTCCTGCTCAGTCTGTCTGCCCATTCATTGGATTTTCCTGGAATGTGGGTTGCTACCAGGAAGCGGTTGGTAGCCACTGCCCATTCCCACACCCTCATGGCCTCTCTGCAAAGGGGGGTAAGATCTGGTCCCTCCTTGTTTGTTTAGATACCAGACCACCGACATGTTGTCTGTGTGGATAGCAATAATGCCTTGAGGGAGAAACTTGTGGAGGGCTTGTAGGGACAGAAGTACAGCCCTCATTTCCAACACATTGATATGGAGAAATGTTTCGTTTGGAAGCCAAGAACCCTGAACTGACCTGCCCAGACAATGCCCCCACCCGTCTGGGAGGCATCCGTTGTCAAGGTGGCCACCGGAGGGGGTATAACAAAAGGTCTTCCCTGATTCAGATTGGATGGCAGAAGCCACCAGCAGAGGTCCCGTTTGCAGGTTTCTGTAATCAGTATGTGATGATTGAGGGGGAGATCCTGAAAAGACCATTGTGTCGATAACAGCCACTGAAGAATCCTCATGTGCAATCTTGCCAGAGGAACTAGGAGAACTGTGGCAGACATTGAACCTAAAAGTTGCAGGACCATCCTGGCTGGGGCTTTGGATCTTAGAAGCAGGGCTCGGACTTGACCTTGTAATGTTTGTATCCTTTCGGTAGGAAGGAAGATTCGCATTAATTTTGAGTCTATCTCTGCTCCTATGAATCTTATGCGCTGAGAAGGCAGCAAGACAGACTTTGACCAGTTGAATGTAATTCCCAGGGAAGCACCCAGGGAGATGGTGGCTTGTAGGTTCCCTAGTAGTAGATGCCTGGTGGTGGCAGTCAGGAGCCAGTCGTCCAGATAGGGAAACACTTGGAATCCGAGACTCCTCAGGTGAGCAGTCACTACTGCCAAACACTTGGTGAACACCCTGGGGGCTGTGGTGAGACCAAAGGGCAGTGCACAAAATTGGAAATGACTGTCTCCCAGGCTGAAGCGCAGATACCTCCTGGATGTCTGATGTATCGTATGTGATAATAGGCGTCCTTGAGATCTATGGAGCACATCCAAACATCTTTCTCCAACAATGGGAGAATGGATTGTAAAGTGACCATTCAGAATTTGGACTTCATGACGGACTGGTTTAGTTTGCTGAGATCCAAAATGGGTCTCAGGTCCCCTGTCTTTTTTGGCACTAAAAAGAACCTTGAGTAATTTCCGGATCCGATCTGGTCTGTGGGGACCGGTTGGATGACTCCTTTTTCTAGCAGCTTTGAAGCTTCTCGGCTGCAATTCCCCTTTTACTGGGAGGTGGAGCCGGGATTTTTTAGGACGGTGGGGGTGAGTGTGTGAAGGGAATGGTGTAACCTCCGGCAATAATCCGAAGCACCCATCTGTCCTGAGTAATAGACTCCCAGGCTTTTAGGTGCTTGGCAAAGCGGCACCCGACTGGCTCCGGAGCAGCACAGCCGGGCAATCCCTCATGGAGTGTGGGAGGCTGAAGAGCCACGAAAGGACTCGCGGTCTCCAGTGTTGCGGGGGCCTCTGCCGCCTCTGGGACGGCGTCTCCCAGAAAAATTTCCCGTCCTCTGCCTCTGGAAGGGAATCTTCCTGCTGTTGAGGAAAGAATTTCTGTGATTTGCGGAACCACATCTTCCCTCCTCTTTTAGCCTTGGGATAAGGCCGAAAGGGAGTGGAATAACGTGCTCCTACGGCAGATAAAGTCTTTCCCTCTTGCTCACAGCGGGTAAGAGTGTCTTTTACCTTGGGTCCAAACAAAGAGGACCCATCAAAGGGAGCGTCGGCAAAGGAAGACTTGAAGGCCTCCGCAAAATGACACAAGCAGCCAGGCTTGTCTCCGTGAGCCACGCCTGTGCCTGCCGCTCTGCCCGCCCCTTCGGCCGCATATGAAATGAGCCTCATGGACGAGTTAGAAATCGAGGTGAGGATAGCCAACTGAGGAGAGCTAACCGACTGGGCTAGCTGCTCAGGTAGGTTACCTGAGAGGGAGTCTGAGAGCTCCTTGACCAGATCCCTCTGTAGTCTGGTGAAATGTGCCAAATAATTCAGGGACCTCAGAGTAAAGGCCGCTGAAGTCAGGGTGTGCTTCCCGTACCGGTCCATGCTCCTAGACTCCTTATTAGGAGGATGGATGGACGTTGAAGCCTCTGCCACGTCCTGCTGGGTAGCAGATGCCACCACCATGGCATCTACAGCCATGCCTTTCGTTAAGAACTCCTTCTCGGGTGGGGCAGACAAAAATTTGTTAGGGCGAGAAGGCACTGGTTCCACAGTATCTGGATGTTCCCACGCCCTCCGACAAACCAAATCCAGGAGCTCGTCGAAGGGCGGAGACACCCAGGAGGCGGAGGGCTGAGCCCCGAAGGCCTTGAGGAACACCGACTCATCAGCGGAGGGGGGTTTGGAATTCCAGCCGCCTCGTTGCTTGAGGATCTCTAGAATGTCTGCAAATGAGACATCATAGACATAGACATAGACATAGACATAGATTAGTACTAAGCTAACTGCCCTTGTGAGCCATTTTAAGCTTAGCAAATTATCCCTTGTGAGACTCAAACCCTGTACCTTGTGTTTGTAAGGCAAACACCTTAACCATTAAGCCACCCCCCCATCCGAGGACGACTTCGGGGACCCCTCCGCATCATCAAGATCAGTGTCCGATGTAAGAGACTCGTCGGGGGAGTCCACGTGCTTCCTCTTGCACGTTCTCTTCCTAAAGACCCTCAGGAGGAGGGGAACCCCCAGTGGGGGTAACCTCAGGCCCCGGGGCTCCGCTGCCTAGAGACAGGGGAACTGCCAAAGACCCAGTCTCCATGCCCAGGGAAGGTGCCGGTAAAGCCGTAGAGATGGCCGAAGAAGACTTGGCCAAGGCACTCCTCATAGCTCTGAAGGCCGGACCCCCAGAATCCTGGGAGGGTCCGGTCTCCGGAGCCATGATAGCAGACGGAAGTCCCGGCGAAGCACCGAGAGGGAGGCTAGGAACCGACAGCACTGGTCCCAAACGTCACCCCGGGTCCGGCCAAGAAGTCCGTGTGCTAAACTCGGACCCGAAGGCGGGGTTGGAGTAAGGGTCGGAGCCGACCCTAGGATCTCCACTGGCTCCATCAGCACCTGCTCCGACGGAGCCGAAGCGGTCGGAGGAGGAATAGCAATGGAATGGGCTATCGGCTCCGAAGCCAAGTGGGTCGGAGCCGAAACAAATTTCTGAAAGACTGGGGACTGGAACAGTCTTTGGAGCACCCTGTCTATGTCCGAATCTGACATCCTTGATGACCTGGAAGAGACCAAATGGGTCCGAGTAGGCCTCTCCAAAGGCTCCAAGGGACTAGGGGACCGGCTCCGAATTGACTCGACAATTATCGGCGCCGAAGAAGTATCCAAACCAATTTCCATCGGTGCGAAGGGCTTGGCCGAGGAGGAAGTGTCTGAGCGGACAACCTTCATCGGCTCCGAGATCAGTGGAGCCGATGAAGGTGACCCGCCTCTCGATGCCCCAGCCGTCGGCTCCGAACCCAGAGGAGTCGAGGCTGGAGGCATCGAGGCAGACCGTTCCGCCCTCGGCTCCGAAGTCCGTGGAGCCGAAGGAGAAGCCTGCCTATGTCTTTTGGTGGTCAGTTCTGACGGACTGGTCGGAGCCGACGCCCTTTTCTTTTTAGCAGGAGAAGGAGAGGAAGCTAATGCCTCTTCAAATGAGGGTTTAATGAGGCCTTTCAAAATAAGTTTATTTTTCCTCTCTTGGAGGACCCTCGAGGAAAACGCGTGACACACGCTGCAGGACTCCTGCAAATGTTTGGCGCCCAAACAATACACACAGAGAGAGTGGTCATCTGTGATTGACATTTTAAAACTGCACTTAGTGCACTTCTTAAAGCCCGAAGGCCTAGGAGCCTGAGACATTATGGCAACAATTTAGTAACTCTAACACAGAAAAAACACTTACTTTACTTTTTTTTTTTTTTTTTTTTTACACAAAGGCTGTCACAACAACAGAAAAATCAACTAAAGGGATCCAAGAACCCTTAAGGACTCGAAAGACAATTGACTGACAGGGAAAGGCCCTTCAATTCAAAAGGGGCCTCTAGTCAGAACAAACACGCAACCACCACACAAATTTTCCACAAAAAAATAACCACTCATACACAAAAGTAAGATATAGCTGTTAAAACAGCTTTTGTTGAAGAATTAGGAAATTCCTGACAGAAAAAGTTAGTGAAAAACACTACTTAGCTCAGCCAGCTCGAGACCACGTCTTTGCTAGTTAGCGGCAAACGAGATCTGGGGGACTGGTAGTGGTGCATCCTGGGATATAGTAAGCTCAGCCAATAAGAGACTTCGCTCTTTGGCATAAGCGTGCCGAGTCGGAGCCGAGGGATCGGCTCCGAACCCATCAGTCAGAATGTAGGCGAGATAGGATCACATAACATCATACCTTTAGACATGGAGGCTGTAGTCCTCTCATAATGATGTCCATCACTGTGTATTACAGGTGATGCAAGATACGTCTTGGGGCTGTGTGTCATGACACCCACCCACAGACCATAGTGAGATGGCACACACCAGCATACTGTCATAAAACTGTAACAGTATTGTTCATGTGCTCAGAGTGCTGAAGACCCAGGGTTATTGCTTGGATATCTGTAATGGTGAGCTGCAATATGCCCCAGAGACCTGCAAAGAGGTATTCATCATCTCTGCCAAGCTGCACATCATGTTTCTACTATAAACAACTACAGCAGTAGAGTGACAGACCAGAATGAGAAACAGAGGAGGAGTCAGGTGAGGGGTTATCAGAGGAACTGGCCACAATGAAACCCCTAGAGAGACTGAGGTTAGTACAATGCATTGTGGCACAGGTGAAGCAGCAGTGTCTGATCCACAACTATGGTCCATAATAGAGAGAATACAGGATACAAATGATACATGCAATAGTATACACTGTCTACGTAATACAGTGCATTGTTTGGACACATTGTACATATGACATTACTTAACCCACCCAAGTCTGAGCAGTGGCTAGGACATATTCATTATCATTTGCAAAGGTGGGGTGGGCCACAGAGGTAGGGAACAGCAATGTTAATATTGGTGGAATGATAAACAGATTACGCTAGGTGGAAGTGGTAGCCAAGCACATAAGTGGGTGTTTGATAGGAGTTAGGAAGCACAATGTCTATGGACGGGAATGAGCTTTCAAACTCATGGCCTGGGTGATCCTGCAGTACCTACAAGGGAGGCTTCCAGTACATCATATGGTATACCACTTTAGAAGTGTGCAAACATGCCTGCCATGGCCACACAGGTGCGAGGGTGATACACTATTGACAGTCATATACATGCAGACAACCTTGTCAAAGCACACATGCTGGACACCATCAGATGGCATGGATGGCGTGGAACTATGTAACCTTAAAAGGCTGGCCTTGTAAGAGTGTAAGATGGCCATGTTTATGCAGATGGCCTCATGGGCACCAACAGATAGCATGGGAGGTGTGGAACTGTATGACTGAATGACTGGCCCTGTCGGATAAACAATGGTTATGTCCATGAGGTAAGCAGCATCATGATGGATACAACCAGCTAGCATGGATAATGTACAACCTGTGTGACCCTGACTGGCTGTCCCCGTGGGGTGTACCAGAGTACAGCCAGATAAATGTCAGCCATAACTACTGGCACATCCACGTTTCTAGGCAGTGGCATCTGTGGGAAGCATAATAGGTGACACAGGATTTGGAGCTGTCTGAAATAGCTGCATAGGCTTGCTCAATGAGTCTGCAACTTGCAGGTGACCTCTGATGTGGCTACAGCAGACACTGACGCCATACTTCATGCTGATCACAATGGATGCCAAGTGGCCCTCCAATGCCCTCTGCAAGGGTGTCTACTAATCCTTGACTCCATATATCATGTCAGTGTGTAGATACTGAAGGCCTTCAGGCATGTTTTCATGCAAGCCATTCACCACAAAATCTCAGACAAGCCATGAGTGGCATCTGTTGTTACATGGATAAGTGAACTGCTCATGTACTGATTAATGCCCAGGGTGACACCCAGTGTGTGAGCCATGGTGGTGAAAGTCAACAATAGACTTCTCCTATGTGTTGTGTACATATGCTACAGCAGCTGCACTGCCCCCTTTCGTCATGTGTGCAGGTGAGGACTAGGCACCCAGTAATGAACTTCCACAGATTGGATGGCTATCACTAAATATAGGTGACACAGGACAGGCAGACACACTCATCACAGGGACATCTGCAGATGTGAGTGGTAGGCTTCCCACCACTGTTGTTTTTGCTGACAATGTCAGTGCTGTCAGACTGTGCTATGGGCAGACGGCCACTAGTGCATGTAATGGTGATGCACTGAAATCAGGCATATCCCTTTCTGTTGCTCTTGACCCCATACCAGTGGCACTTGTGAATGCAGAAAGACAAGCACCTATGGCTTTGGCAAAACAAAGGTGACAACCCCAACACCTTGTAGCATGCACACTGCTATGTGCCAAGAATGTATAAAGTCAAAGGACAACAATGTAGCTTGCAGTGCAGGTTATGACTGTTGCACTCCAAGGTACCTGGTGGACAGACATGTTGACATTTAATACTGGTACAGCAGTGACAGTAGTGGGCCATTGTGCTATGGTACACTGGCATACAAACCTAATGCATCCTAAACCTATATATGTGGCTTTACCACTGATCCAGTCCCATATTCAGGCCTCCTCCTGGTTTTCACTTTAGTAGATTCTACTTTAACAGAAGAAGACTGCCCCAGTGAAAGTAATTCTTTCGACAACAAACTTCTGCAGAGACATTTCCAACCTACAAAAAATAATACTGAAGCAGTGAATGGCCTTCAGCTAAGGGAACATACTATTATGATTCAGCAGACCTTAGATAAATGGAGCTCCCATAAAAATAAAATAAAATACTGTGACTCACCTTATGCTGTTAAGAGTAACAAGAACTTCTATTTCTATCCATAACATTCTAGCTTATTGATCGTCTTTGGTGGAATACCATCAGGGGGGCAACTACATTGCACTAAACTACCTGATTACCCCTCCCCTCAGCTCTGCTGGTCTCCAGCTAGTAAAGCTTCTGTGGTTCCATTGTTAAAATCACTTTTCTACTCTCTGATACAAGTGAATCCAACTCCCCACATGTGCCTCACTCCACAGGTAAGGTAAACTGCATTTTTTTTTTTTTTTTTTTTTTTTATAATTTCTTATCAGAACCTGTTTATTACTGCATTGTGGATAGATCTACTCCTTGTTATTGCCTTTGCCCTCTAACATATTACCTCGACATTTTGATGGAAAGCCATCATTCCTCTGCTGGTGTGACACCATCTGTTCAGCTTTGCTTTGTTCTGCTCCTATGCCCCGAAATCCACCCCCTATACTGCATTTATACTTAAACAGCCACTCCACCTTTTACCCACCAGCCATTCACAACCCCACTAAATAAAATAAGAAGTTATGTACCTACCATAACGTTCCATGTTAGTTGTCTTCTTCTCGCCTTCTTTCTTGCTGGATGGGTTTGGAGCCGATCCTCGGCTCCGACTCGGCCAATACTAAAGCTCAAGAGCTAATTCCACCGGCTCGAGGCTCCCCCATATCCCACAATGCTAGGCGGTAACTCCTCAGATCTCGTTTGAAAGCTAGGCCAAGCAAGAAAAAACTCCATAACATGGAGAAAGGTAACCCACCTCTATAGGGCTGACTGTGAGGTGACTTAAACCTAACAGAGGAAAAATAGAGGTGGTAAAGCGTGGGAGAAAAATGATAGAAGGTCACAAAACAATCTCCTCTAGGTCTGTTCAGGCTAGGGGGAAGGAGGGTGGGACGCAAGAAATAAGGCGAGAAGAAGACAACTAACATGGAACGTTATGGTAGGTACATAACTTGTTAATGTTAAGTTGTCTATCTCGCCTTCATTCTTGCTGGATGGGACCGCGTCCCTAGCACCTTGTCCCGGGTGGCCTATCGGAACAGACTCTTGAGAACAGTGGAACCAAAGTTGGCACGGTCTCTGGAGGCTATGTCCAACTTGTAATGAGAAATGAAGGTATGAGGTGAAGCCCAGGTAGCTGCTGAACAAATAGAATCAATAGGAAGTCTATCCTGAAAGGCTATGGATGTGGCTAAGGCCCTCGTAGAGTGAGCTCTAGGCTTCGAGGGCAATTGTTGGTGTCTGATCTCATAAATAAAAGTAATCATAGAAGTAAGCCATCTCGAAAGTGACACTTTAGAGACTGGAAGACCCATCTTGCCTTCCGCATATGAAACAAACAGTTGGTCTGTTTTTCTAAACTGTTTAGTCCTGTCTAAATAATACCTCAGTTGGCGATGAACATCTAAAGAGTGCAATTTCTGTTCTGACCTGTTGCCATAATTGGGGAAAAAAACTGGGAGATCAATAGTTTGATTCAGATTTGCTTGAGAAGCCACTTTGGGCAAAAAAGATGGATTGGTACGCAAGGATACTCTATCTTTGTGAAAAATTAGATACGGGGGACGACAGCATAGAGCATGGAGTTCCGAAACCCTTCTAGCCGAAGTAATGGCTATTAGAAAAAGCGTTTTCCAAGACAACAACTTCATAGAACATGAAGCCGCAGGTTCAAAAGGGGGTAGAATCAATGATGCTAGAACCAAGTTCAGATCCCATGGAGGAGGTGGATCCTTCATAGGGGGCTTAAGAAGAAAGACTCCTTTCAAAAAGGCTTTACAGAGTTTGTGGGACATAATAGTAGACTCTGACACTCCCACATGAAAATTAGATATAGCCGCCAATTGAACTCTGATAGTAGAAGGAGAAGAGCCTGCTTGGAAAAGCTCAGCTAGGAAATCAAGAATGGACTGAATAGGTGCCGTAAAGGGGCCTATTTCTCTGGACACTGCCCAAAAAGAGAAATGTTTCCATTTGCTGCTATAAATCTTCCGGGTAGAAGACTTATGAAAAGCTATCAAAATATCTCTGAGTGAGATATTAAGGGAAGCCTGGCTAAGGTTGGAATTGGAGGAACCACGCTGTGAGGTTCAGAGAAGAAAGGGATTGGTGCAGTTGACCCGATTGATGGATCAAGAGATCTGGAACTGGGTCCAGATGCCATGGTTGCGCCAAAAGGTAACGATGAAGAAAGGGAAACCAAACTTGTCGAGGCCAATAAGGGGCAATGAGGATCATTAAGGCCTTCAGAGCGATGGTCTGAATCAGCTGAGGTATCAGTGGGAAGGGGGGAAAGGCATACAGGAGTCCCAGAGGCCAATCGTGAGCTAGAGCATCTCTGATGGGATGACCTGGCAGGGGAAAGAGGGTGAAGAAATCGGGACACTTGCTGTTTTGGGGAGTGGCAAAAAGATTGCAGCAAGGTTGGCCCCAAGTTCAAAAAACTTCTTCCAACACTGATTTATTCAGAGACCACTCGTGAGGCATGAGGATTGCTCTGCTCAATCTGTCTGCTATCACATTGGACTTGCCGGGAATGTGCGTTGCTATCAGGAAGCACTGAGAAGAGATCGCCCATTGCCACAGTCTGAGTGCTTCTCGACATAAGGGGTAAGATTTGGTCCCGCCTTGCTTGTTGATGTACCACACTACGGACATATTGTCTGTCTGAATTGCTATAGTTCCCCTGGGAAGAGAGTCTTGAAGGGCTTGCAATGCTAAAAGCACTGCTCTCATCTCTAGAACATTTATGTGCAAGTGGCACTCGATCGGCTGCCACGTGCCCTGGACTGTCCTGCCCTGGAAATGCCCCCCCCACCTGATCAGGGAGGCGTCCGTTGTCAGAGTTGCAGCCGGGGGCGGGGGAATGAAGGGTCTCCCTAGAAGAAGTTGGGGAGATGTGACCCACCAGAGAAGATGATTCCTGCATGACTGAGTTATGCTGATAGTGTGGGACATTGGCAGAAGTTGATAAGACCACTGAGTGAAAAGCATTGACTGAAGAATCTTCATGTGAAAGCGGGCTTAAGGGGAAAAGAGGAATAGCCGCCGCCATAATCCCTAGGACTTTCAACACCAGTCTGACCTTGACCTTGTTGTGTCGTAAGAGAAGAGAAACCTGCCTGTGAATGTCTGCTACTCTTTGTTCTGTAAGTCTGGCTGACAGATTGACTGTGTCTAATCTTGCGCCTATAAAGGTAATAGATTGACAAGGTGACAAGACAGACTTTTCGTAATTTACAGAGATGCCTAGAGTCTGACAGGTTCGTAAAGTGTAGTCTCTGGCTAAGAGAAGTAGATGCCTGGTGGTGGCAGTCAGGAGCCAGTCATCTAAGTACGGAAACACCTGGAATCCCTGGCCCCTCAAATGAGCGGTGACCACTGCCATGCATTTGGTGAACACTCTGGTGTCTGTAGTGAGACCAAAGGGCAGGGCCCTGAACTGAAAATGACTGGCCCCTAGCCTGAAGCGGAGAAATCTCCTGGATCGCCTGTTCATTTTGATGTGATAGTACGCATCCTGGAGATCTATGGAGCACATCCAGTTGTCCTGACCCAGAAAGGGCAGGATGGACTGCAGCGTGACCATCCGAAATTTTGTTTTATTGACAAACTTGTTCAAGTTGCTGAGATCCAAAATGGGTCTCCAGTCCCCTGTCTTCTTTGGAACCAAAAAGAATTTGGAGTAGATTCTGGATCCTTGTTGGTCTGCTGGAACTGGTTGAATGGCTCTTTTTGCTAGCAGCTTTGAAATTTCTAGTGCTGCTTGCTCCCTTTGACTGGGTGGAACATCTGGAAGGGATTTTCCGGATTGAGTTGGGATGCGAATGAAAGGAATTCTGTAGCCTTCGGATATGATAGACTGTACCCACTTGTCTTGAGTAAGGGAAAGCCAGGCTTTTGGGTACAGAGATAATCTTCCCCCGACTGCCTCCGAAGGTGGACAGTCGGGCAACCCCTCAGGGGTGCTGAAAAGATTTGTCAAAGAAGGTTTCTCGACTACCCTGATTCTGCGGGTCCCCTCTGCCTCTAGGACGGCGTCTATTATTATTGTTCCCCCCTCTGCCTCTAGAGGGGAAACGACTCTGTGCGTTCAGTAAGACTCCCTGTGGTTGTTTGCGGAACCACATCTTCCCCCCTTCTGACCTTTGGGGTAAGGCCTAGAAGGGGTAGAAAAACGGACTCCGACGGCAGAAAGAGTCTTACCTTCTACCTCGCACCTTGTCAGAGTATCCTTCACTTGTGGACCAAAGAGAGATGATCCGTCAAAAGGGGAGTTAGTGAAGGATGCCTTAAAAGGGTCCACAAAGCTACATAGCCGCATCCAGGCATGGCGGCGTAAATCCACCCCTGTACCTGCGGCTCTGCTCGCTCCATCAGCCTCGTACGAAATCAGGCGCATGGAGGAGTTAACTACTGAATTAAGGGTAGCCAGCTGGGAGTTCATCCTATCCTGAAAACCCATAGCTGATGGGTCCTTCAACACCTCACTCATATCCTTGAGCAAGTCCCTCTGGAGACGAGTGAAATGACACAGATAATTCAGCGAACGCATGGAAAAGGTCGCTGATGAAAACATCCGCTTACCGTACCTGTCCATGGTCCTAGATTCCTTATTAGGAGGATGAACAAGTACCGAAGGATCCGCTAATTCCTTCTTGGTGGCTGCAGCCACCACCATGGCATCCACAGAGACACCTTTGGACAAAAACTCCTTATCTTTGGGGGCAGTGATAAATTTGGCCGGCCTCCTAGGGGTGGGTTCCACCGAGTCAGGAGCCGTCCAAGCCTTCCTCGCCACCACTTCCATAAGTGGGTCAAAGGGAGGGGACACCCAGGAGGTGGAAGGTCGAGAACCAAACGCCTCAAGATACACTGATTCGTCCTCTGAAGGGTTAAGGGCTGGCCAATTCCCCCTCTGTTTCAGGATTTCTAGTATGTCTGCAAGAGAGACATCTTCAGAGGGGGAATGAGGGGAACCCTCAGAATCTTCCAAATCAGTGTCAGAGGTGACAGACTCAGGGGAGTCAATGTGCTTCCTCTTGCACTGTCTCTTCCTAGGGGGTTCTTCTGCAAGATCAGGAGAGGCCTCGGAAGAGGAGGAAATTCCCACTGGGGATACTTGAGGCGCAGATTCTCTACGGTCCGAAGCAAGGGGGTGAGAAGAAATCACCGCAGGCACTGTAGAGGGAGGAGCTGATGGAGCCGACTGTGGAGTAGAACCAGGTTCTAACACGCTCCGCATGACCTCAAAGGCACCCCTATCAGGCAGGGCCAGAGGTCTCCGCTCCGAAGAGCCGAAAACCTCCCCTGGCACCGACAAGGATGGCTCCGAAGCCGATGTCGGAGCCGAACTAACCAGCACCAAAGCACCGAGAGGGAGAGCGGGGTCGGACAAGGGTCCGATGCCACTCGCCCCCTCGGAGCCGACGAGGGAAGACCGGCGCCGAGATCCCTCCAAGGAGGAGATCGGAGCAGACAACGGCGCCGAAAGGAAAGGTATCGGTTCCGACGCTCCCACAGTCTCGACTCCGAGCAGCACCGGCTCCGAACTCAATAGAGTCGAAGGAGGAATGTCTAATGGAACAGGGGTAGCCATCGACTGTTGAGTCGGGCTGTGTAACATCTGGGCCAGTGCCTCGGACTTAAGTCTACTCACCACCCTCTGCAAATCATGGTCTGAAAGTCTGGAGGACATAGAGGAGTGTGACCTGTGGCTCCGTTCAGACAAGAGCGGTGAGGCTGGAGCCGAATGAACGGAGCCGATAGAAGGAGACCTGGACCTTTTTCTAGTAGTCGGTTCCGACAAAAGTATCGGAACCGACTTCGACTTATCTGTATCGGCTCCCACAGGAGCCGAGGATACAGTGTGAGTGGTAGGTCTAGAATCATCGGCTCCGGCCGGAGCCGATGGTTGAACAGTATGAACGGTCTTTGAACCTCCGTAGGACAGCTCGGACACTGGAGCCGAATGCCTGGAGGGCTTAGAAGGTTTCCCCGACATAGACTGTGTCGGGGGACCCTCAGGCTTCAATAAGCCTCTTAAGATTAATTTATTTTTATGTTCCTGCAGGACTCTAGGGCTGAAACCATGACAGACAGCACAAGAGTCCTGCAGGTGCAAAGGTCCCAGGCAATACACAAGAAGTGTGACCGTCTGTCAGAGACATCTTCTGACAGCACGAGTCACACTTCTTAAAGCCTGAGACCTTCGATTCTTTAGACATATCTAAAGATATAAAAGTAGTGCAATCACACACACAAACACACAGATTACACTAAATTTTAAACTAAGGTAACTAAATTCAACAAAAAATTCCCTAGAAAAACACACTCACTCCAACTACTAGGAGGGGTGGGAAGGGGTCTAAGGGAAGAACCCTTGGAAAAAATTTTTTTAGAAAGGGGAGGGAATTTTAAGGGAGTGGTAAAAGACTAAATATTTAACTAAATACTACCGAAAAACTAACTTAAAGGGGGTCTAAGTTTAGTAAAACTTTATAAAAGTAACTAACCTTCAGAGCCGGTTGGAAAAGCACCTCGTCAGCTAAGCGGCAAATGAGATCTGAGGAGTTACCGCCTAGCATTGTGGGATATGGGGGAGCCTCGAGCCGGTGGAATTAGCTCTCGAGCTTTAGTATTGGCCGAGTCGGAGCCAAGGATCGGTTCCGAACCCATCCAGCAAGAATGAAGGCGAGATAGACAACTTAACATCTCGTATTACTTCCTTTACCTCCTCCTTCAACCTCACTTCTTCTTAACTCCAAGTGATAACTTCACCCTTGTCTCTTCTTCCTATTCTATTAGCCCCTCCTCTTCCAACTACAGGTTTAACCCCATACTTGTCACATCACCAACACACTTGTCACTCCACTCACACCAATTTCATCTCAACCTGTAATTAAAATAAAAGGATAGTCTTTCTTTCCATCTTTACTCTGCTCCCAAACTGCCATATCACGCACTATACTTTACGCTTGCACACTAAATGCACACCTACTGATATGCCCTTTCTCATCCAATCTTACTGTATCAGTCCACAACTTTTCCATTATCAGTTTCCTTCACCTCCTAAAATCTTGATATCTGCCCCCATATTCCCAACACCTCAACCTACCAAACTGTTACCAACTCACTAAACTACACAAATCAAAATCATCTTCTCTTCAGCTTTCACTTCCCTTCTATAAAGTGGTGACATCTCCCCAACAATCAACGTCTTGTGCAAACACTTAGCCAACAAAAATTCACAAACTCTTTCACCTAAATGCCCAGAACATATGAAAATAAAATCCCTAGCCTACACACCTGGATTGACACAAACAATCCTTGCATTCTAGCAATAACTGAGACATAATTACAACACTACTGTCATATGGTTACAACATATTATGCACCGAGTGCATAAACAAAAAAGGGGGTGGAATTGCACTACTCTATCAAAATAACCTCCAGCTTTCTCTATACCATAAATCACATCCAGCTTTCTCAAACACAGAAATCCTGATCTCCCTTCTAAAGATTAATAACACTAAGTCCATTTTCATAACAGCCCTCTATATCCTACACTTTAGTAGCTCAAACTGTAACATACTGGAAGAATTTCTCTCCTGGCTATTCT
This sequence comes from Protopterus annectens, assembly GCF_019279795.1. Classification (NCBI taxonomy): domain Eukaryota; kingdom Metazoa; phylum Chordata; order Ceratodontiformes; family Protopteridae; genus Protopterus; species Protopterus annectens. Next base: position 1,125,337,775 of record NC_056743.1, read on the forward strand.
CGAATATACCAATTAAAACTATCACCCTAAACAATGCAAACATCAACTGGTCTTAAACATGACTCACAAATCAACCTACATGTATAAACTTTTTCAGCTTCACTCTATTAATCAACCCTACTACTAGACAAAATATATCCACAGTCTCATCATCCATACCAGACTGGACCCTAACAAAAAACCCAGACATCATCAGCCAAGTCTGTGTGTTCTACCAGATGCTCTAACTAACCATCAGACATTTGATCTCCACTCCCTACCCAAACACAGCAAGTCATCAACTGACATGCCAATCATGAATCTTTCTAATTTCAACGTGGATTCATTCCTTGCATTCCACCAGGCTTACAAATGGACTACACAAAAGCCTCTACCAATAGATTAAGCTATACACCATTTTAACATTACTTTTTTTAACATCTTGAATTCTCATGATCCATTCAGCCATAAAAGATTCAAATTGACCCAAGCCACCAGCTCACTCTACCTAACAAGCAACTCATGCTTCTATGTGATAACGCATGGAACACCTGTCAAAAGGATAAGACCACAACCAACTACCAGAATTACCATCACTTTCGTAACAAAGTCAAAGCTGAAATCAATTCAGACAAAAGAAGCATCTCCTCTCCCAAAACAGCCATCACTGCAAATCCCCCAAACTGTTCTGGTCTATCATTTCTAAATGTTTAAACCCAGGCAAACTTTCACAACCTAAACCTCTACCTACCGAATTCAGCTTCAATGTAGCTTGTTCCTTCAACACATACTCAAGACTGCTACCTCTCTCTGTCAAACCCTAACCACATTACAGACCCAGAACCAGCTCGCTCATGTCATATTAAGAATAGTCTCGACTTCCATCCAGTCTCCACCAAAACCATCAAAGAGTACATAACAAAAAAAAAAAAAACTAAAAGTCACTACCACAGCTCCAGATAGCCTCCCTACACAACATCAAACTAACAGACGAAAGCTGAGCTTACCCTTTCCCTACCTTAATTAACAGATCAATCCAGAAAGCATACTTCCACTCCATTTGGAAAAAATCCTTCATCCTGCTACTACACACAAAGGTATCCCATCTGCTGATAGAATAGGTGTGGGTCTGATGTCAGAATTTCTAACACTCTTCTCAAAAGTCTTAGAGAAATGTATCTGCTCATGGGTCTGATGATGTCTATGGAACTATATTGATGAAACCGCTTAACCTTCTAATAAAGTTCTTGCTGAGCTGTTTGATTCCTGGACATTGGTTCATTTGATTGTGTCTATTTTTGCAGCCCAGTGTGTCTGCTAACCCATTTGGTTTGATATGCTGTTTTAGGAATTGTTTGAACTCAGGCCAGGATACAACAGATGGATTGATGGGAAGACAGGCAGAAATGGCTGACAAGTGGACTTTGATGGAGGAGTAGGTCAGACCTGTATTCATGAGTTTACACAAGTACTTTAGGATAAGAAGAACCTCTGATTTTGTGGGGTCCTGATTGTTATGATACCAAAAGGAAAATATCTTCCATATGGCTATGTTGGATTTTCGAGTGGTGGGTCTCCATAATTACTGGAAAACCTGTAGAACATCTTCTGAAAACTTGTGCCTGAAAGGGATCAGAGCTCTACCATCCATAGGCTTAGGTTTAGGGATGACCGGTTCAGATGAAGGAGTGGTTCCTTCTGCTATGTGATGAGATCCACCTTGTGTAGTAGTTTGTGGTCATTGCCCTAGCTGGATGAAAAAGAAAGGGGAGCCAATGCTGACTTGGCCAAAAAGGCGTTGCCTGTAAGATTCTTCTTTTTTCTTTTCAGACTTTTAGTAATACTTTTGAAATTAATGTGAGTAGAAGGAAAGTATAAAGAAACTTTTGTGTCCAATGAAAGGAGAATGCATCTGCGTTTCAGGCTGAGGGGCAAAGAGTCCTGGTGCAAAATAGGGGAAGCTGCCAATGTCCAGGAAGACCTGCCTGTTTAGGGACCATTCATGAGGATCCTCAATGGACCTGCTTAGTGAGTCTGCAGAATGCTGTCCTGTGATGTGATGTACATAGCCATGTTCCTCTGGGTAGCTAGACCCTAAGCAATGTGAGCTAGTCTGCATAACTGGTATGATCTGTTCCTACCTTGCTTATGTATGACATAAGTGGTGATGTGTGTGAACTCTCAAAGATGGCCTGGTTTTCAGTCATTAGAGAAAACCTGTAGCGCTTGGATGAGGGGCCTCATCACTTTCAGGTTGATGTGCTCCTTCATGAGTTTGGTTTTTCACCACCCCTGGATTCTGTGGATAACTGTCCAGGGCCCTCAGGCCTCATCCGTGGCATCTATGTACATCTCTTGAGCTGCAGTCTGTGGGTTGAAGGGAAGCCCCGGACTGACATTCACCTTGGTCACCCACCATGAGATCTCCTTTATTAGACAAGGTATGAATGGGATCTTTCTGTGTAGAGGAAGAAAGTGCTGGGATCATACTGTTTTCAGGTACCATTGAAACTTCCTCATATTCAGCCTGGCTAGAGGTAGCACTTGGATGGTTGCTGCCATGAAATACTGGGCCTTCAGAAGTTCCCTGGTTGAGCATGTGTCAGGGGGAGGTGATGGAGTGGAAGTAACCTGTATGGCTTTGTACCTTCTTCTGAGGTAGGCAGGCCTGCATCATTTTGGTGTACAGTCTACAGCCCCAAAACACTAGGTCCTGGGTGGGCTGGAAGGACTTTTTGTACAGGACAGTGACCCCCAACTGCAACACAGGTTGCAAGTGAATTGGAGGTGCTGCAGTAAGGTCTGTGGCAAGGTAGCCTGTATCAACAGTCAAAATCTGAATTCCCTGAATTTGACAGAAGGTTATCACTGGTGCTAGACACTTTGTGGATACTCTTGGGGTTGTGGAAAGCTAAAAAGGCAAAGTAAGCAGAAAGCTAGATGATCCAGAACAGAAACTAAGGAATTTCCTGCAGGAGGGGTGAATGAGAATATGTATCTTTTAGATCCAGAGAGCATAGGTGTACATGTGGAAGAATAAGAGGCAATGGGGTCTGTAGAGAGAGTATTTTGAAAGTTGGCATGTTTAGGAAGGTGTTAATCATGGAGAGATCCAGTATGGGTCCCCATTGCCCTTTTCCTGGAACTAGGAACAGTCTAGAATAAAAATCCCTTCCTATAAATTTAGCAGGAATTGGTTCCATTATGTCTTGGTCCTGTAGGAGGATAGGTGAATGAAGCTGCAGGTGGTTGAGGGGATGAGGAGGGATGAATCAATGAGCTTGGCTTTGAAATCCTCTGACACAGGTTGGTTGCATAACCAATGATGACAGTATCATTAGCAGCTGCTCTGGAACAGGACTCCACAGTGGTTTGATTAACCAGGGACAGAATTTTCTGTTTGGACTCTAATCCCTGTGAATCTACCATAACCAGTTGAAGATGTACAACAGATATTTGGTCATCTGGGTCTGGTAGTTAATAGCCATGAAAGCCAGTGTAGAAGTGTAGACCTTCTTTCTCTACCTCTCCATGGCCTTACTGTCCTTATCTGAAGGGAGGGCACTGGCGCTGGGGAGCAATTTAGAGGGTTTGTCAGAGAAGAGAGACATTGCAGATGTTTTTCACATAGGGTTCTTATGCAGAAATTTAAATTCCTCTGAAACTTTGTAGAACTTGTCTGGCTTTTTAGGAGCAGGGGGGTAGTGAATCTGGAACTGTACAGGTAGACTGGAAGGCATCCAAAAAGGCCTCCAGGATTGGTAGAACAGGTAAAGGGGCAGGACTGCCCACTTCCAAGAGGTTACTTCTGAAATTTGTCTAGACTCCCACTCAAAATGTTTTAACATCTTTAAAATAGTCTCCCCAAAAGAAGTCTCTTCCACAGGGGAGTGGATTTGAGAGGAGTAAGTCAGAGAATGGTCAAAATCACAGGTATCTTCCTCTTTAGAGGAATATGAATAAACAGTAATTTTTTGAGGGGTAAGGGGGGGGGGGAGCAGACAAAAAAGGTGGTTTCAGGTCCATAACGGATGTGAGCAGACCTTGAGAGAAGTATACCCACTCCCTCCTTCTAGATGGAAGGCATGAAGGTACACGTTTTGTCTTTTGCTTTTTCTTTGGTATGGGTCATGTCTGCTTGAACCAAGCAGGGTGGTTCAGACACCTGATGCACCTCAACTAACATTCCATGAATCGTTTACCCTGAGAAAAATCTGAGGGATGCCTTATGGTCCCTCCAAAATAAGTGGAGGTCCCCCTCTCAGTAGAAGTGGTCTCTTCAGTCATATGATGGAACGACTGCATACCAGCCTCCAATGTGGTCCCTGAATAGATTATCAGAGGTACAGTGGGATACACCATGGGTTCTGCAACCTCAGCGGGTGCATCAGAAACAGACTGAATATCAGGCCCAGACTTCTACATTTTTCTTCTTGTGATATGGATGTATGCCCGGATAGGCAGAATCTGTCATCTTGGAGTGGGCCAAATGCATAATGCATTGGATCTCTAGAAACATGATGAGTAAAGACAAATGGGTTCCCAAAGTCTTGGGCACAAAGGATTGGCAAATAGAGCAGGCCTTGTAGTAGTGTTCCAAGCCAGGTAAGAAAAGACACTGGATATGGAGGTCTTTGTTGGGAATATACCTACCGCATTCATACTTAACACCTTCTAACACACATCTAACACAGATATGGCATAACAATTTATATAAGTAAAAAGAAGGCTCCCTTGTGGGGCACTTATCTGTTTTTCATTTAGTAGCTACAATCATAAAAAAATCAGTCCGACTAGAGAGAAACCTGCTTTCAGGCTGGTGGTGAGATAAAATGAAGAACTAAGCTCATACATCCTCCTCTATATAGCCCTACACTTGTGAGCTGAGAGTATACATCAAGCATATGATCCAGGGAAGGTTAAAGCTTTGGTACCCTGGCCAGGCATCAGCAGTAAAAACCCATCTGTTTGGAATATTGCAACAGTGGTCTCAAACAGGATAGCTCATAGTGCAATATAACTACAACGCTCCTCAATATTCCTCTCGATTCCAGTTGGTGTTCCCCAAAGATCTATCTATGACCCATGTGTCCACTGCACTAACCAACTCCACTCTGATTCGGTACACAGATGACTCCACCATCATCTGTCAAATTCCCTCTATCTCTACACTCCAAAAAATCACTTGACATTTCTTCACATCTGTGGAAACCTGACTACCGGAATTTAACCTAGCCCTACCCCCCCTCCCCCCCAGAAAGTAAGCAGTTATAGGGGCAGCTGCCCCCACGCAAAACAAAATGTCCTTCACCAACTGCAGCACATCTCTTGTGCAGAATCACTTCTTCTAATGTAACTGGCATCAGAATTCTCCCCTAATATAACACTGATGGTCTCCGGGTGCTCATCTACTTCTTATTCCAAACACACATCTCTGGCCACCACACATACATCTCCACCTCTTATTGCAAGAAATCTGGACAAAGCCACAAAAAATAGGGGGGGGGGGAGACATAGGCCCAAAAATAGGGACAATTTTAAGAATTGCTCTTATAAACTTAGAAAGTTGATAGAACAAGTTTTTTTATTAGCATGCATTTTCCAAAATGTATGAAGTCTTAAACTCAAATCCCTGTCATTATTTAGTGACATCAGTCCTGAATGATTTGCTAGAAACTACCAATTTTATGAGGAAAAGACCAAAAATATGAGGCAAAAATCTGGACAGTTGGGAGGTATGCCACCACATAACTCCCCCTTCATATCTTCTGTTATATATTCCTCACTAACTCATCACTCAAAAAACTTAATCTCTGCCTCCTCTCACACTTTTCTTCTTGTCTTATCCAAACCTCTCCTATCCACTATAGAATAAAACATCACACTCCCTTTCTACATTCTATTACACTCATTTCAGCCCAACCTGGATACCCAATTATCATTAATCCCTCACTACTTTAGTGTCTAACCATATCCAAAATAATATTTCCTTTAAATTATGTGCACTGTACAGTGCATCCACCAAAACTGTTTTTCTATTACCTTTGTAGAAAAGATTCACTTTAATGTTTGTGTACTAAAGTGCTAAATGTCTTTACATATTTTTTATAAAACATTCGCTTTAATGTGTATGCATTGCAGAGTGCAAGTCTTTCACTGTTAAACTCTTGATTTGTCATCATTATAATCTTATAAAAGTTTTTGCTAAAATAGCTGTTTTGCATACTGTCATAATAATGTTGTATATGTAACCACAGAACTTTTCAATCTGGGCCTCCATTGAAAAGGTTTTTAATTTTGAGTCAGACTTTTCCTGCAACCAAATGAAAGTAAAAAAAATAAATATGGGTGCAGATGATGTTCTCATGGAAGGCTATCAAAGGTCCTCCATCTCTGTGAGAGTGCTATGTATGGGGATCTTCCCTGTGACCAATCTGTCCATAGCAATGGCCAGGGCCTTTTTTTGTGCACTTAGGATAATATCAATGACTATGTACAACCCGCTGTGCTGTCCTGTCATAGCTACTCATGGCAATGATGGCGATGACAGCATGCAGCAGACCCTGCCACACCTGATCCCAGAAGGTCTTATCCTTGGTCTTTATCTAGCACTCACATGCCTCGGATGCATAATGTCTGTATGACCACTTCTGTCTCTGCTGGGATGACCCTCTACAGGCATTGATGCTACTATTGTCCAATCATAGTAACTGTGCACATGTGGGTATAATTATGATCACTGCATGTTTGCAGGCATGGCCCTGTCCCTTAGCAATGGCCATTGGTTGTGCTACATCCGTATGGGTGACGTGGCTGCTATACTGTGTAGGCAGAGGTCAGAACACAGCAGCGGGCCATGCAGTGACACTGTGCATTGTCTGCACAGGATGTTACCTTGTAGGTTGGAGGCTACATACATTCTGTGGAATACATAATACATTGTCGCTCACCAGACCCCACAGCCAAACATTCACACCTATGCAGCTTGCACCACTGGACCTGGACTAAACCTCTGCCTCCATTCCACATTGCTGCTAGCCTGCCCTCTGCAGCACAGTCTGTTCCTTCCTACATCACCACCACTTCCAATCAGTGCTGCTACCCCCTGTGGTCACTTCCCACAAGTTGGCTGGGAACAGCCATGCCCTGTACAGTCTCATTCCACACATAGCACCTCTCCCTCTCAGTCCCCATGTCTTTCTACTGCAACCCCCCAACAGTAAATGGCCCTCTTCTGTGTCTGACCCATGTAGGGTTATTGTATGCACATGCTCCCTTACCTCAGATTGCCTATAGTTCAATGAGTGCCTTTATAATCCAAAATTATGTTAAATCCAGATTCACTCTGCAGCACAGTCAGCACTACAGTGGTGACTGCTCCTTTTTATATAGCTAGCACTGGTGTTATGGAACTGAGGTGAAACAATGCAAATATTTCTGAACTGCACAAACTGCACAATGCATTATTAGCCCTACTCCACTTTACAGGACTCGTGCCTGATTGTCCACATGTTGGCAAGTCCATCCTACCGAGTGCACGTGCAAAGCTACATACAGGGCCTTGCATGCTGTGGACTGTGGCATCACTTAAAGCTGTACCAGCCCATCAAGGCACCCTGCTAGTTTTAGCAGCTACAATGCAGCCATTTAGCAGCGTGCTAACATACAGTATTACCACATGTGTGTTGGCCATACTACTACTCCTTATCACTTTACACTTCAGTTTTAGCTTTGCTAGTGGAGTTTTCCATCTTGTACCATCAATGTGCATTGTGCTCTCATGCTGTCCAATGCGTGTCAAGTTTACTTTTAACAGACTATGTATAACCCATATGTATGCATGTTTCATACATACATATATATGTATATGTATATGTGTGTGTGTGTGTGTGTGTGTGTGTGTGTGTCTATATATATATATGTATATATATATATATATATATATATATATATATATATATATATATATATATATATATATATATATATATATATATATATATATAGATTCCTATTACAAGAACGAAAGTTCACAACTTCGAACTTGTAATAGGAAGCCTCACTTATGCGAAAGTTCACTTTAATGAAAGTGAACTTCCGTGAAAGTGCACTTCACCGAAAGTACCGCAGCACAGTGGAGGACATCAAAAAACAAGCTTTGTCCTCCACTATGGTGCGATACTCACGGACCTTAGGGTTAGGGCACAGGTTAGGGTAAGGAGATAGTTAGTAAAGATATCCCTTTACCCTAACCCATGCCCTAACCCTAAGGTTCGTGACTATCGCACCATAGTGGAGGACATTGCTATGTCCTTCACTGCTCTGCAGTCATCACGGACCTTAGGGTTAGGGCACGGGTCATGGTAAGGGGATAGCCCTACAGGCTATCCCCTTACAGTACAGTTGTGTACACTTACCTTAAATGTAGATGTTCAAGTGTATTCACTGTTGCAGTCATTACATTTGGGTAATCTGCTGGCAGGTTGCCCTCAGTCGGCCTGAATTCCAAAGTTTTGGGTCCTGTGCCAGTTGCTGCCTCCTCTTCCATGACGTCAGGTCGTCAGGGGTATAAAACATGCAGCCGACACCATTTTCTTTAGTTTTTCTTGCCCCCGATGTCAGGTACCCCCAAAAAGATAGCAAAAATATGTATATAAAAATACATGCATCAATATAAACTTTACATTCATCTACAAGCAAATACACCACATAGGTTGTAGAAGATAGAGAAGGAAAGATAAACTCCAGAATGAAAGGGGGATGGCAGGAGGGTAACCTGGACTGCAACAGTGAATACACTCGAACATCTACATTGATGGTAAGTGTACACAACTGTACTATGCTCTTCGTGTTTCACTGTTGCAGTCATTAAATTTGGGTTGAATCCCAAAGCTATGGTTGGGTGGCTGGAGCTAAACAGCATTAGGTGTGGCTATAAGGCCCTGCAGAACTGCAGTGGCAAAGCCTGTCCTGGACTTAGACTAGAGAGGCAAATGATAATGCTTTGTAAAGGTGTGAAAAGAACTCCAAGTAGCAGCCTCTAGAATGTCTTTGGTTGGTACTCCTCTGAGAAAGGCTGCTGAAGTAGCAGCAGCTCTGGTGGAATGAGACCTAATGCCCTTGGGCACAGGTTTACCATGGTGTAAGTAGCAGAAAGGAATGCAGTGGCTTATCCACTTTTGAAATAATCTGCTTTGATACAGCCTTTCCTTCTGATCCTGCAGCAAAGGCCACTAGTAATTGCTCAGTTTTTCTTAGAGCTTTAGTCCTGCTCAAGTAGAATCTTAGCTGTTTGTGCACGTCCAAGGAATGCAGAATCCCCCCCCCCCCCCGTTCTGTGGATTTGGATAAAAGGTTGGCAGATGAATAGTCTGGTTAAGAGCCACACTGGAAACCACCTTAGGCATAAATGTAGGATTTGTCCTCAGAGACACCCTGTCTGGGTGAAATATGATAAAAGGCTCTACAGCCATGAGGGCCTGTAGCTCTGAAACTCTTCTTGCTGAAGTAATTGCTAGTAGCAGAGCTGATTTCCATGATAAGTACTTTATATCAGTGGTAGCAGCTGGTTCAAATGGAGGCAGGGTGAGCTTATCCAACACATAACTGAGGTCCCATGCAGGTATTGATGATCTTCTAGGAGGCCTTAAATTTTTGGCTCCTCTAAGATACTGCTTTAGTAAAGGATGAGAAAAGATTGGTGGCTCTGTATTGTAATGAGCCAAAAAGGCAGAGGCATGGATTTTAATTGATGAAAAAGATAGGCCTTTGTCAAGCATCTCAGTTAAGTATTGTAATATCTGAGGAATATTTGGTTCTGCTGTATCAGTTCCTTGTGCTCGATTCCAAGCACATAATCTCTTCCAATTATCAGCATAACATTTTCTAGTACTAGGCCTTCTGGATTCCAAAATGACATCCATCACAGCTTTACTGAGAGGTGTTGCTTGTATAACTATGTGATCAGCCATGCTGCCAGGTTCAGTGTCTGGAGTTGATTGCGCAGGATCGGATTGTTTTGCTGGGACAGTAGTTGAGGTCTTTGAGGTAAGGTCCAAGCTGGGTATTGAGACAAGTTCCTTAGGACTGGGTACCAGTATTGGCGGGGCCAGTCTGGGACAATTAGTATCATCTTTGGTTTCTCTTGTCTGACTTTTAGGAGGACCTTGGGAAGAAGAAGCAGAGGAGGAAAGGCGTAAACTGATAGGTTTTTCCAACTGAAGGATAGGGCATCCACTTTCCATGCTTGTCTGTGATAAGTCCTTGTGCAGAATCTTTTCAATTGATAATTTTGAGGAGAGGCAAATACATCTATGTCTGGGCTCCCACATTTCTTTGTTATCATGCTGAACACTTGTGGATCTAGTTTCCACTCGTGAGGATCCATAAGATTTCTGCTTAAATCGTCTGCCAGAGTATTTTCCTTTCTTGGCAGGAATTGAGCTTGAAGATGTATTTGGTAAGTCAAAGCTGTGTCCCACAGTGTCATGGCTAATCTGCAAAGGGGTATGAGTGTGTGCCTCCCTGCTTGTTTATATACCACATGACTGTGGTGTCGTCTGTCTTTATCAGTAATTGTCCTGGATGAAGTAAGTCCTTGAAGGCTGTTAGGGCATTTTGAACAGCTAGCATCGCTTTCTGGTTGATATGTAAATGCATTTGTTTTGGGGACCACATGCCCTGAATGCATCTTCCCGCCATGTGGCCTCCCAGGCATAATCTGATGCGTCTGTTGTTAATGTTTGGCTGGCAGGGGGTAGAGTGAAGGTCAGTCCCATGTTTTGGTGACATGCCCTTGCCCACCACAGAAACTCCTGTTGTATGCAGGGAATGAGAGGAATCATTGTTTCCAGACTGTGACAATGTTGACTCCATAAACTTTTTAGGTACCATTGAAGTTTCCTCATATGCAGTCTTGCATACGGAATCAGTAGGATGCAGGATGCCATGAAGCCCAAAGCCTGCAGAATTTGTCTTGCAGATGACTGGGTTTTTGTTGCCATCAGTTTGAAGTTAGTAGTCAGTTGCCTTTGCTTGTCTGGCATGAGGTATGCCATCTGGGCAGTTGTATTCAAGCTTGCACCCAGGAATGTTATCCTTTGAGATGGTATCAGTTATGATTTTTTTTTTGTTTATTGTGTACCCTAGGCATGTTAGAAGCCTTTTCACAAACACCAGGTGTTGAAGAAGAATGTCCTTGTTCTCTGCTTGAATGAGACAGTCGTCCAAGTAAGGATATATTTGAATACTTCTTTGTCTGCAAAATGCAATTACTGGTGCCAGGCACTTTGTAAAGACCCTGGGTGCAATAGATAAGCCAAAGAGCAGTGCAGAGAATTGGTAATGCATTAAGCCAGCCTTGAATCTGAGGTATCTTCTGCACGATTGTTTTATTGGGACATGCAGGTATGTCTCTTTTAGGTCTAATGTCACCAGCCAAGCATTCTTGCCCAGCATGGGCAGAAGCTGCTGCAAAGTCAGCATTTTGAATTTTGGAATATCCAAGTATATGTTCAAAATTGATAAATCCAGTATCGGCCGCCAGGCCTTGTCCTTTCTGGGTACCAGGAACAGTTGAGTAAAAACCTTGTACTTTTTCCTGTTCTGGTACTGGCTAAATGGCCCCCATATCCATGAGGGACGTACCTGTTTCTGTGCCTCTGCCCATTGAGTTTTTGGCAGATCTGGCCAACCATTTGCCATTGGCAAAGTATGGAAATGGAATCTGTAATCCTGTGATACTATGTTTAGCATCCACTTGTCCTGGGTTATTAACTGCCAATTTTGAGCAAAAAGTGCTAATTTTCCCCCTAAGGGTGCTGCCAAAAGTAAGTGCTTGGTGCAGGTAGAGGGAAGTCATTGGGACTGTTTTTTGTAGGTTTGCACTTTATCTCCGCCAGATTTGGAGGTAGAGATGCCACATTGTTTTGATCTGTATGAATCTTGCACCTGGTATCTGGAGCCCTTAGGGCATCTGGATTTGCCCCTTTGAGCTCTAAGACAGGAAAGGACCAATGTTTTGTAGGCCAGTGTCTACTGAATCTTGGTGGCAGCACTTGTAAGAAGTCTTTTACAGTTTGCATAGACTTAGCTTTGTCTTCCATTTTCTTTAAAACCTCTTATGCCTTAATACCAAACAGAGTATCATGCTGTAAAGGTGCATCTAGCAATTTAGCTTTAACATGATCAAGCAAATTTTGTTCCATTAGCCAAGCATGCCTCCTAATCACAGATCCAGTAATTGCGGCCCTGCAGGAGGCCTCTAAAGAATCAAAACCACATTACAAAGTATGCTTTCCAACCTGTTCAGCTGCATGCAATAAGTCCTGAAATTCTTTATTTTCTGCACATTCAGAAATCAACATCATTTTCTGTTCCAGCAATCCCATAACATGTTGTTGATACTTGAGCATATGAAACTGACAGTTTAAGGCCCTAATTGCCAAGGTTGCAGATGTATAAACCTTTTTTCCCCATCTATCCAGTGCCCTTGAATCTCTGTCAGAGGGGGTAGGATTTTTTGCTGTTGAGGCCTTCACTCCCTTTGGACCCTGTGAAATAGTTTCAGGATCAGCAGCAGGGTTTCTAAATAAAAATGTATGTGATTCAGGGACCCTGTAATATCTGTCAGGCTTGCTGGGAGCCGGAGGTAAGGAGTCAGGGGTCAAGCTTGACTCCGAAAACACATCATCCACAATGTCTAAAACGGGGTATGGCTAAAGGCCTGTGCTGAGGGAGAAGAAGGAAATCCCTGAGCCTCTTTTTTGATTTTGAGAAATCTTGACACTCCCAGTGAAAATGCTCCCTCAAAGTATGCAAGGTTTCTCCAAATGAATAATCCTCAGGAGGTGATGCAGATGGTATAGACTCCTCTGCATCTCAATCTTCATAGGGAGATATAGATAATTCCTGATCTGAAGAGAAATCAGAAGAAATAGAAACCTGATCTGAAGATTCATAATCAGTGTCTTGCCTAGGCCTCTTATCTGGAGGGGGATGGGTACCCCTGATCAAAGTAATAAGGTCTTCAGCTATTTTGATTATCTGTTTTTTAGGCATAGAGGCCTGTGCACGTGGCTCATGCGTCAGTTTTTTAGTTTTAGAAGTTGCTTTTGTCTTTGGTTTTGCAGCTGTCGTCGGTTTGATATACAAATGTTGAGGCCTGAATACACCCTCAGAAGCCGGTGCCTGCTCAGCGGCTCTGGACCCATCCAAGGGAGAAACATCCTCGGTCCAATACTTTGAGAATCTCGCGGCATGCCGGACTCCACATGGGTGTCAGTAGGGGGCTGCAACTCGAAAGTAGCGGGTATCCGGGGCTGCGAAAGCGCCTCACTGAGTACCAATGACTGGCTTAGGAGAAGTTTCGTCGTCGGTTTTGGACGTCGACTGTCTTTCTCTGTTCTTTTCTTTGTTTTTTTTTTATGTACTCCGGTAGTCGGATTGCTATCTGACGACATTTCTGGGTAGTTAAATCTTTTTCCAAAATACTTTGAGGCAAAAATATACCAACGCTTAATAGTGCGTTGGTTAAATCTAGCACAAAACTGACAGCCAGGCACATTGTGATTAGGGCCTAGGCAAGGAATACAGTATAAATGGAAATCCTTATGAGGTATTTGCTTCCCACAAGTAATACAATTATTAACTTTTTCTGACATCGGTATGGAGCAAGAAAAAAGTTTCCCCAATGGGGTACTTAGTTTTAGTGAAGACTTTGGTTCTGAAACTCAAACTCGAATATTTCAGTAGTCGGCCGACCGGCACTTGCGAAATGCTTCTGCTTTGGGCACCGCGCAGCAAGAAAGAGTAAAGAAAATGGCGTCGGCTGCATGTTTTATACCCCTGACGATCTGACGTCATGGAAGAGGAGACAGCAACCGACGCAGGACCCAAGACGTTGGAATTCAGGCCGACTGAGGGCAACCTGCCAGCAGATTACCCAAATGTAAAGACTGCAACAGAAAACACAAAGAACATCATGACCAGTGCCCTAACCCTAAAGTCCGTGAGTACTGCACGGAAGTTCAGTACAACGAACCTTTGCGTAAGTGCACTTTCGCAGCAGTGTGCATTCCATACATTATTTTGAAGTAGTGAACCTTCGATCTAGTGTATGGAATCCCTACATATATATATATATATATGTATGTATATATGTATGTAATTCAAAAACCCGGAAATCCAGCACTTGGAGATAAATATTCCAAACTCTGTAAAGCATGTATCTGGGTGAAGAAAGGGATCCAAACACACTTAAAATAAGAGGATAAAACTTTAATTCAGTAGAACAAACATTCAGGCAGCATACATAGCGGCCATTCAGCTTCTACAACACAGACTGGTGACCGGTTTCACCCCCTGGCGTCATCAAGTGACAATTCAGATGGTTTAGACTCTCTGTAGCACTCCTCAAACAAATCTCTTTTTTTGTAAGATTTCCTGTAATGTGCCTATCCTGAATTCCTTTGATTAATTTAGGGCTTGTATAAAATGAAATCCGTATCTAGTATCAACAATCTATCCTCTAAGTTGAGAGATCTAGAGTTTTGACACTATGTTATAGAACTCTACCCTGTGGTTGAATAAGTAAGCACATGAACAGTGGTAAGGACCACATCTTTGTCAACAAAGAAAACCACAGCTGCATTGGAAAAAAGAAAGCTATTAGTATTTGACTGGCCTGTACCTGCTTCATGCTTTCTGAAAGGACTAGAGGGAAAGTGTAGGACAAGCAGGGTTTCTTGCCTGAAAGCCTAAAACTACACCTTTTGCAGCTATAATGAAGTGACCAAAAGCAATCAAAACTGTTTTTTTTTTCTTCCTGAACTCTGAGATAAGGTGTGGGAACACAGGAAGCAGCAGGAAGGCATAAACTGTCCCAACAATATCCTCTTCCCTTACCTGTCAGTGTTGTAACTTACCAATACATTTCTCTTTCTCCTTCTACACAAAGCAAAGTAGTAGAAAAGTTTATTTCTCCTAGGTGACAAATAGATCAATTACTGGAATGGCTCCCTTACAGAAAATCTAAATCAGACACTGCCTCTCCATTCATAACACCAGGACTGGGATGAAGAGCTGCCTCAGAAAATCTATTGACCTGTTCACTTTCCATAGGAGTTGAACTACTCAGAAAATGATGTCTGTTGTCACAGACCAATGTTAATAGTGCACTGCCTCTCTGCACAGGATGTCACAGCCATAAGCTACAATACTTAACTATTGTATAAGAGATTGGTTGTATGATTGAATGAGTGGTTGCCTCAAAAACAGTTTTAAACATTTTTATTAAATCATGTTTTTGACAGTGATATAGGCACACATATATTAATAGAAGAGAAAAACCATAAGTTATATTCTTCATACAATATTGCTTATGTGTTTTCTTTTTAACGATCACTCACTTCAATATTACATAAATTGCTAACTCCTCCTCTTATACATTATTCTGCATGTATCTTTCCCACAAATTCCATTTATTTCTAAGCAATTTATTCCTTCCCTTTTCTAAATATCCTACCTGCTATACTTCTCTCTCTTTCACAATATTTTTACTTCAATTATTGTTGATTTAGTAACATTAAGAAAAATAATCGCTTTTTTGAAAACCAACAGCATTAAACTTAGTAAGGCCTCACTATGTCTAGGCAATTCAGTTGCTATGTTCCAGCTCAAAGGAATTAGCTGTTTAGTTTTAACAATTTGCTCCCATAATATTTCTGACAAAGTACTCTATAAGGAATGTTTTTAAATCTGATTATTACATTCCCAAAAAATATTCGCAATTACCTCCCTCACTTTTCCATCAGACCTCCAGCATCTGCTATTTACCTGAGAAAAAATTCTCTGAAGTTGGCTAGCTGGACAAAAATATCATGTAAACACTCCAAGCAAAAATCTTAAAACTTCTGGAAATACTGATGTCATCCCATTGGCCATTTGTGATAAACTCTTTCCATTCTTTCCTCACAACCTTTTCTAGCTTCCTCTAATTTAGTCTTACAGTTATCATGCAATATTTTATATGCACTGCTAATTGCCCCTTTTTAACAGCAGCTTCTGTTTCCACCTCAAATAAACAACTCTACCAGAGCTGGTCTTTCACTTAGCACTCCCCTATCCCTTTCTCTTTGCCTACACTCTGTTATCAATCTCTGGCAGGGAGGACAATCTCTAACCTGCAAGTCTAAACATCTGCTTGGCCTCATTACTCTTATTACCTTTTTCTCTCCAGTTATTTGCTCCTGATATCTTGGCTCCTTTACAAATTTTCTCCAGTAAATTCCAGCCATTCTTGCCCATTTTCTACCCTTGTTTGCAGTCATTTCTTTTGGTAAAAATCTTGTTTCTCTGTTACCATGATGTCTTAGTTCTTAGAATACTCTGTGATACTTTACAAACACATCATTTTGTATGTTTTTTTTTATTCTCCTTAAAAACCTGCATCCATAATTGTACCCTTTCCTTATTTCTCGAGCTTCCACCCTGTTTTATCATCTCTTTCCGCTTTGACTTATAACCTTTTGTTTATGTTATGTATATGAATGTTAATTGCGCAGCTTTAAAGTATCTATTCAAATCAGGTAATCCTAAATCACCTTATTCTAAGGGGAGAATCAACTTATCCTGCTTAAATCTTGCTCTCTACTCCTCCCAAATAAATTATTTAGACACTTTATTAATAATTGTCTACAACTTAAACATATGCCTGACCTGAATATAAAAGTAAAGTGACTATAAATATTTTCATTGCTTGTGTCTTACTATCCATATCTATAATCAAGAACTTCCAGTTTCTCATTTTTTGAATTATCTTCTGTTTAGTTTCGTCCACATATCCTTAGCTGCTATAACACAATTCTTTATCAATCCATACACCTAAACACATGACTTTATCACACCCCTATGAATACTGGCATTGCTGAACCAAGTACATACTTTATTGCTATGGCTGTAGTTTTATCTTCATTATTTTATATCCCGAAAAACTGTCTCTGAATATTCCACAACGAGTTGTCCTTTTCTGCGTTTGTCAAGCACAAAATAATACCTGCAAATAAAGCTACATTTTTTGATTAACATACCAGTTCTAATGGCCTTGAATCTGTGAATCTCTTTATTTTATTTGCTAAAAGCTCTAAATATAAAGCACACCATCATACCTTAATTCTTGCCTCAGACCCTTCAGTATATCCCTTCTTATTATTGTCCTTCTCATAAAAACTCAACTATCAAATGCTTTCTGTGTATCAAAGCTCAACATCAGCAGTGTTTTCTTACACTCTGATTCTTTGTGGAGCATCATTATTCTCTGAATTTTGTCAAATGCTTGCATCCCCTTCACAAAAGTACAGTTTTGTAAGTAAACTTACCATAACAGTAGATATATGAAAGATCACTGCTGTAGTAGCCTTAGCAAACTGGGCTACATCCTGCCAAGAATTTAACAGACAGCTTCCAAAGCCTTACGGGCATCTATCAACTGCCCAGTTGTTAGTTTGAGCACAGCTGAATAAAAAGAAAGGTTTGGGCACCAAACACTTCAGATATTTCATGCCAACTGACAGAGGAAGGCTAGAGCCCTGAAAAAGGCAATGCTAAGAAAATAAAAATATGCATGTCCTCACCCTGGCAAAAGAACATACAAAATAAAAAGGGGTGGAGGGAGGGAGCTGCTGCTGCTGCATCAGTGATCATTCAAACATCTAGGGTTATGGTAAATTTACTTACACAAATGTACTGTTGATCATTTGATCACTGCTGCAGTACCTTAGCTATATTGGGTAGATTACCATAGCTTACAGTGACTGGGAGGAGGAAGGATGAGCGTCCAGGAGCTCCTACAGAAAATTTCTAACCAAAGCTTGTCTTAGACATAGAGAAGGAATTTATCTTATAGTGCTTTGTAAAACTATGCATGCAGGACTATGTTTTTCCTTCTAGAATACTTGTAAAATGCAACCCTTTTCAAAAAGCCTGAGATAAAGCCAAGGCACTGTTAGAATGAGCCTCTTCCCTGCCTGAAATTATTTTGTTATGGTAAGTATAACAAAAGGTAATCACATAAAACAAACATTTGGAAATTTTCTGTTTTCACACAGGTTGTCCTTTCTTAGCCCCACAAGAAATAAACAACTGACCAGAGTTCCTAAAGGGTTTAGTTCAGTTAGGATAATATCTGAGCTGTCGACAGCTGTTTTTTTCAACTGCCAATAGAGTAAAGAAATTCTGCCAAAAAACCTTTCAGCAGCAGTGGAGTTTTCCTTTTTCTCCTCTGTTGTGCAATCTCAGATTAGGTATATAGAATGTGTGTGTGTGTGTGTGTGTGTGTGGGGGGGGGGGGGGGGGGGGCTTATTTTCCACTGCTGCCAAGTAGCATGTTCTGGCAGTTGAAGAAACAGCTGCTGATATATCTACACGTCTCTAATAGCACATGTCTTTGCCTCCTTTAATACCTCAGCACAAAACAGGTGCCCAATAGGTATCATGACTATCATCCAGGCAGTTAGTTGCAATTGTTTAGAGCTGGGATGTATCAAACACCCCATATTTTTGTGGTAATTTCCTTTGGCCATTTCCAATAGAAAGGAGAATCACTGTTGCCTGAGCTAGAAGGTAGCCACCACAGTGATCTTTGCAGAATCCCTCTGAATCTTCATGTTGACCCTGGATATTAGTGGAAAGGGTGGTAAAAAGAGGATCATTCCTGTCCAAGTAAAAGAAAAAAAAACAACTGTCTTCCAGACTTTGTTGCATGGAGTCCTGGAAGAGAATGTTTCTGTTTGTTGTGACTGGAAGATAAAAGATCTACCTGAGGAGTTCCCCACAGATGGATCAATTCTTAGAAGACCCTCTTTGTTAAGTTTCCATTTGTGAGAGTCTGTCTTGAACCTGCTCAAATTGTCAGCCACTCTGTAAATACCCTTGGAATAGCTGATAACCCAAAGGGTAATGCAGAGAACTGAAAGTATGATCTAGACATAGAAAATCTTATAAGCTTCTGAAATATAGATCTATAGAAATGTAATGCTAAGCATCATTTTAATTACAGGGTCACTAGAAAACTCGAATGGGGAATAAAACAGGTTGTGAAGATGCAACATTTTGAACTTGGACAGTATCAAACTGGTTTAAAAAGAAAAGAATCAGAACTGGTCTCCATGAAACTTCTTTCTTTGGTGCAAGAAACATATTTTTATAAAACCCTTCTTTATGAGAAGAGAGCTTTTATAACACCACCCCAAGTCAGAAGATGCTGAATGACAGGAGGGAAAATTAGAAGTCTGATGGGGTATATGTTGAGAAATCCCTCAGAAGAGAGGTGGAGATTCCCACTGCCATCTGTATCAGTTAAGAATCTCTTTCAGAACCCATTTGTCTGAATCTATCTGTTGCAAAAAAAAGAAAACGAGGTTCAGGTTTTTGAAAAGGATTAAAAGCTTGCCAGGATGGGTGCTCTTTCTTTCTTCTTGGATCCACCCTGCCACTCCTTTTTAAAAGTTTTGTTTGCAATTAGCTTGCTGTGTTCTGCTTAATTTGCTTTAAAAAAATAAGTGGTAGAT
This sequence comes from Protopterus annectens, assembly GCF_019279795.1. Classification (NCBI taxonomy): domain Eukaryota; kingdom Metazoa; phylum Chordata; order Ceratodontiformes; family Protopteridae; genus Protopterus; species Protopterus annectens. The sequence continues at coordinate 1,125,357,319 of NC_056743.1, forward strand.
GTAGCATTAAACCCCTTGGCAAACTAGGAGAATTAAAGCTGAAAATTCTGTAAAATTCCCATAAGCAGCTCTCCTCTCTCAACACACTTTAATGATCTCTGCAGCAGATGGTCCAAAAACGACCTCTCTGTCTAGGGAACAATCCAAATTTTTGACTAACATCCTCATCGAGGTATGCAACTTCATAACAGTTCTAATGGCAGCAGCCCTGGAAGTGGCAACAACCAATTCATCTGTACATTTCAAAAGAGTGGGTAGTCACAGGAGGCGCAAAGGCAATATGATTACCCACGCACATTTTTCCTTAGATGAGGGGAAAGATGCCATAGTGTTCCCTATGTTCTCAAAAGAGGCAAGCATAAACATCTACATAAAAGCTAGACAGCTGACAATTCTAAAAATAAATGTTGCAGAAGAATCACAAATCTATGGAAAGCTTTCCCATTCTTGTCAGAAGGGGAGGAATTAATATTAAAGCAGATATTTGTCAGCAGCTGGGTTTATCAGAGGAACCACTGCTGGTTCTGGTCTGGGACTAGTACATAAAATCTTGCAAGACTGAGGAAATTAATACAATCTATCTGCTTTCTTGGGGGGCAGGCTGGCTGTCAGGCAAGTTACAAGCTGTAATAAATATATCCTCCAAGGGTGGATGAAAAGGAGGAAGTGGCGTAGGTTCAGGTTTAGGAAATTCCAGTTGCAGTAAATCATAACATTTCTTAAGAGACGATGGAATGCCCTTTTGTTCCCACTGAAACAAATGATTTATTCTGGAAAATAGTTTCAGAAAAAGAAAAGCCTTCAAAGTGACTGTCAGAAAACTGGAGAAAAAAATGAAGCTGTCCCTTCTTCATTTTGTGGTTCAAAATCTTGAACCTAGTCAGAAAACTAAGAATCACTTTTTCTTTCACCAGGAAAAGTAAAACTGAAAGGGTCCAAAGTAATGGAGACAGCAGAAGACAAATATTTAACTTTTTGCTTATCTTTATGGCAAATTCTGTAGAGGTAGACCTTCCTTTGACAAGCAAAATCTTTCTAGGGACAGACATGCTAGTTTGGCTAGGCAAAGAGGTATTTCCTGCTCCTTGTTCCAAGACCAACAGGAGTAGTTCTCCCTTGCTCACTAAGGGTCTTTCAACAACCACAGGCAACATGTCTAGCCATCAGTCCATGGTGGCTGTAGGGACTACACCAGAGGGAGCAAAGAAAAAAGATGTTATGGTCTGAGGAACTAGAAACTGCCACAGCAGAGTCAACCATTTGTAGCTGGGGCACTTCAGTAACCTGCTGTGATGGCAAAGGCTGCTTGTTTTTTTTTTTTTTTTTTTTTTTTTTTGTTCCTTTCCTTTTTGAGGCTGGAAGAAGGAATGTGTTGGGTCCATGATAAAACTGAAATAACTGCCCAATTCCTGGGGAAGCCTGGTAGCAGTAGTCAATAAATTAGTGATCCACAAAAGAGTTGTATGGGAAGTAAAACTGCCACAATCTCAGTCCAAACACGTTGCCGTGAATGAATATAAATGAGTTCAAGTCCAGCACTAGATTTATTAACGCTCTTTTATTAACAAACTGCGTTTTCGTCCCAACACATTAGGATTTCATCAGATACATTTAAAAACCAAGATTACCACTTTATATACCAAATAATTTCACTATTAACCAATGAAAACAGTTTCAATTAATTCAAACTATCGAATCATTCTCAAATATTCATGAATATTCATTACCCTCATAAATATGTATTACTTAAAAACGTATTTTTATTTCAAACCTTCCTTAAAACATTTATTAAATAAATTGTGTGTATTTATGACATTTGTGAGTTATAAAAATGCAAACTTCATTTAAGAAACGTGATTTATACTCTTATTATGGGTCTAACTACATATGTTTAAAATGAATGCATTTTATCCATTGATAGGTCTCCCTCTAGTGTTTAAAACTAATAAAGCACCTAAATTCATAAAAGCACCTTACATTGACAAACCATATATAAACTTTACACTAATAAATAATGTTCATTAAAATAAATATAAATAAATATATATATTATAAATATTAAATAATTATTTTTAAAAAATATATAAACATCCAATAATTTAATATAAAAAATATATATAAACAAGTTTATTAAAATTTTTTTTTAATTATTAATAAAACTATACTTTATTGTGTTTTAATTTTAGCAAAGGTCCTATGGAAATAGTTTCATTTAACCCAGGTGTCCTACTGGCATCAAGGAAAACCTGCCACCACAATTCTCTACCTTCTAGTTTTACTTCCCATGGACCTCCTCTATAATCAGGTTTCACCTGTTCTAACACAAAGAATAAATAATTGGCTCCTTCACACATTTTTGAATGTTTATAAAGTGCATTTGTTTCTCTGGCTCTACTGATATCATATAAGTGTTCATATATGCGTCTCCGAAACACTCTTTCCGTTTTGCCAATATAAAATGCCTTACACTGTTGGCAGATAGAAATGTATACTACTCCCTTTGTACTACACGTATAAAAATCCTTATTTACTATGTTTTTGTTTCTACTTTCTATATATACTTCTTTCTGATTCATAATGTATACACATTGGGAACATTTTCCACATTTTAATGTTCCTATCTTATTATTACCTATATTATACTTATTTAATCCTTCTAATTTTTTCCTAATATTAGGTGGATTCCTATAAGTAATGTTAGGTTCCATTTTCTTTATTTCATCCATATCCGATAACAATACAAATTTATCCCATTCTTTCATGAGTACTTTTTTATATTTTTATTAAAATTATTAAATTCAACCACTAGTCTCATTTTAAGTGGTTCTTCATCCATTCCTAGTCTGACTTCACTCACTTTTTCAGTTTCCATTTGTCCTTTTATAGGTTGAAATTTAGTCAGTCTACCTACCTCCACTTCTTTTCTAATCTCTTTGACCATTTCCTGCGGATAACCTCTCTCCAAAAACATCATTTCTAATTTATTACATTCTTCATAAAAATCTATCTCTCCACTCGCCATCCTCGATCCTCCCACAAATTGCCCTTTTATTATACTTTTCTTACAATGTGGAGGATGAGAACTATCCTAGTGGAGAAAATAATTTACGTATGTGTGTTTTCTATATACTCTAGTCTCAAACTGATTATTTTTCTTTAAAATTTCCACATCCAAATAGTTAATTCTTTCATTATTCATAACATATGTAAAATTCAAAAAATTAGTGGTGGAGTCAATATATTCCATAAATTCTAAAAACTTTTCTTCACCCCCTATCCAAAAAATAATAATATCATCAAGGAATCTGTAATAAAGTTTCCAATATTTACTATAAATAGAATGTATAACATATTTTTCCTCCCATTTAGAGAGAACAATATTGGCAAAGGTGGGGGCACATGCCGCCCCCATAGACACTCCTAACTTTTGCTTATAATATTCCCCATTAAAAGTTATAAAATTATTTTTAAGTATAATATCCATTAATGTAACTATAGTAATTTTCTCTTCATGTAATAATTGTATATCACCAAAAACCTTATCTTCGAAATATTCCATCCCTTCCTTATGTGGGATGCAAGTAAATAAATCAATTATATCTATAGTTACAAATAAAATATCATTACTATATATTTCTGGTGTCAATATCCTTAAAAAATCCCACGAATCTCTCAAAATATTTTTATTATTAACCCATATATGTTTCACCTTATTCTCAACATATTTAGCTAAAGGTACTGTTTTTGCTCCCTCTGCTGTGACAATAGGTCTAAAAGGAGGATCTCTCTGATTTTTATGAATTTTGGGTATTCCGAATATCGTAGGTACCCTAGGTTTTTTAACTTCCAGAAATTTAAAAATGTAAATGTTTTGATGTCAATCACTTTCTCTAAAACCAAATTTTCTAATAGAATGTCTATTCTTTTATAAGCTATTAACATTTCATCCTTTGAAATTACTGAATATTTATTTTCATCATTTAAAATTTCAAACATTTTGACTTCGTAATCATTCTTCCCCATGATAACAATTCCTCCACCTTTATCTGGTTTCATTAGTCTTAACATTGGATTACTTTGTAACTCTCCTAATAACTTATATTCATCTTCTTTCAGATTTTTATACATCCTTCCTGAGTTACTTTTTTCTCCTTCTTTTCTGATTTCTCTTTCCAACACATTCTCAAAGTTCTTAATTTGTGGTATTAATGGGGGATTATATAGAGAACATCTAACTAACTGGGCCGAACCAATATCATTTCTATTGAAGCCTGCCCTAGATGCCAGTATTGATAAATTGATTTTTCTCATGAACATTTTAACGTCTAAAATAGTGTTTACTACATCACCCCTCTTAACTAGGTTGAATTTCAACCCCTTACTTAACAAACTAAAATGTGTTTTGTTTAATAAAGTGTCACTAAAATTATATATGGTAAATCCATTATAGGTGCTTTTAGTATTATTCTCTGTAATAATCTCAACTACATTCTCTTCTAATTCCAAACCAGGGATTGGGGTATTCATCAGTAAAATCTCCCCCTCCCCCTTCTCCCCCCCCTCCTCTGAAAATTTCCTTCCCTATTCCATCTACGTACATCCTGTTCAGTTCTTTGTAAGGGAGGGAATTCATTTTCATAATCATATTCTTTTTCTTTAAATTCAGTGTACTTTTTATTGTTGTTAAACTGAGACCTATTTCTATCATAATAAAATGCTGGTTTAGGATAACTAATGTTTTCAGCATATTCTTTCAAATCTCTGTTTAGTTTCCCCATTTTACGATGTAAAGTCACTTCACATTTAACATCAACTTCTCTTCTAATGTTGTAATATTTTTCCTTTTCCTCATTAATGTCATAAATTAGATCATTTTTAATACATGTATCCAACTCATTAATTTCCTTATCAAGCATAATTATATTTCTATCATTTTCTTCGATAATCAATTGGACAATGTCCAATCCACACCTGTTGAATACTTTAATTAAACTCAAATGAAATATAGAGCCAACTTGAACATTATTAGGGTATTTATATACCCTTAGTCCCTTAGGGACTATTTCTTTTATTAAACATTCATTTAAATATCCATTTTCAATAATAAGTGTCCTATACTGCAACATTAACTTATACATTCTATCTAATTTTGTAGCATATGGTTCCCCATCAGGGAATTTGTTACAGTCATTATTATTGTCCAGTTGAAAATGGTATTCTTTTTTCAACCATTCTTGTATATTAGTATTGTTTGTTTTGACAGTACCTGTTTTATTATAAGACTTCGGTCTAGCCCCTCTGTCCAAAAAACTGTTAGCCGAATTACTTGCTTCTACTTCCGGTTGTAAGACTCTTGGCGTTCACCTTGGATCAAAAGATGTGGGTTGCTTGTCTCCAGGGTCACCGGTTAGGAATCCTTCACCAATAAGCTCCCTTTTTCTTTTAATAGCTGGGCCACTATCCGCTTCCAGTATCTCCACATCAGAATCACAATTCGTCTTACCAGGAAGTAGGCTTTTACAAAGGGGTGTGAGCAAGTCGATTAATTCTGTTAACTGTCCTATGAGCTTCCTGGCTTGTCCCGTTTCCTCTTGCCCCTCCGAAGCCATGACCGAAAATTGTGTAGTAAAGTTCCTCACTCTAAAGCAACCAATAATCCAAAAAAGGAGTGATACAACTCTGAAAAACCAATAATCCACAAAAGAGTTGTATGGGAAGTAAAACTGCCACAATCTCAGTCCAAAAACGTTGCCGTGAATGAATATAAATGAGTTCAAGTCCAGCACTAGATTTATTAACGCTCTTTTATTAACAAACTGCGTTTTCGTCCCAACACATTAGGACTTCATCAGATACATTTAAAAACCAAGATTACCACTTTATATACCAAATAATTTCACTATTAACCAATGAAAACAGTTTCAATTAATTCAAACTATCGAATCATTCTCAAATATTCATGAATATTCATTACCCTCATAAATATGTATTACTTAAAAACGTATTTTTATTTCAAACCTTCCTTAAAACATTTATTAAATAAATTGTGTGTATTTATGACATTTGTGAGTTATAAAAATGCAAACTTCATTTAAGAAACGTGATTTATACTCTTATTATGGGTCTAACTACATATGTTTAATAAATTAGTGAAGTACTAACAAAATGTAACTTTTTCCAGCCAAACAAACACAGTGAAATGCATTTAAAACAGTTACACAGCTCCCAAAATAAAATAATATGACTTTTACATAGGAAAACATAGTTTTAAATTAGATTTAACAACCTTTAAAAGTTATTAAAAGTTATGTAAGAGTCGACAGAAAAACTTTCTCCAGCTTAAAATAATTAATTTCACAGAAAAAGTTCACTTCCTGTCACAGAATTACAAACTGGAAGTTTATTTTTTTCTGAAGGGAATTTATCTGCCCAGGAATGGAAAGCATCAGTTGAACATTGAACCTTGAAAGTCCACACAAGGAGCATTCTTCAGCTTCAGGAAAATTCTGGAGGGCTTGGCACCCAAAGCACTCTTTCTTCAGCTCAGCTTGAGTTGAGTAATGGTTTGAGTGTGAGGAATGTGCCATTCAAGCTATGGAAGCTTGCTGGCTGTTGTAGCCTTAGCAAGATATAACTCATACAGCTAAGACTACTGCAGCAGTGATCAAATACTGAACAATAACACTGATCCATACCTATGTTGTTAACATCTTTGCCATCCTCTTAGCTAGTATAGACATAATACTTGATAGTTTAAAACTGAAAGGATCTATCTTCTTTTGGTAACACAGCTACCACAGCTTTCTTCCAATATGCTGGTGCTTACCAACCTCTGTCAAAACATAAAGTCTTTTAGAGGTTTAACAGCTTTACCCTATTTTCCAAATGTTCACAGGACTACCATCTCTTCCTGGATACATCCTTGTTGGCTGATTACACATCACTGCTTTTATTTCATTTCTTTTTATACTGGCTACTAATTATTGAGCCTCATCTTTCTCTATACCTGTCATAACTAAATATTCCATAAATGTTTCCAATTATGCCTTCACTTGGTTTCACATTCTGCTTCATATATGATTATTTTTCTTGTTACACATTTCCTAAGTTTGGCTACATCTCCTTTTTACTTTTTGTTGCCTAAGCCATTATGCTAAAAGTGTTTGTGCTCCAGAGTTGTTAAAAAAAAGAGTTAATAGCAACTTTTCTGTACTTATGTATACTTTCCACATCCTCCCTTATATTTCTTTAGCATTTTGTAGTTGCTCTGTTTTTTGTCCTGTGAGAGTTCTCTTCTTCTGCAAAACTTAAACCTTTGTCAATCCTTCTAAAACAACTCCTATTACTTCTTTCTGATATTCTCTCTCTCTTATATCTACTATGCTTTTAGAGTTCATTTTCATTTTATCATACTCACAGGCAATCCCTTCCAAACTAATTTCTATCTTTCATAATTAACTTGTGACTCATATCCCCTACCCATGCAAAAATTCCTCTCTTTTTAATAGGCAAGTAGGAAAGCACCAATATCTAATTTTTTACATCAGCAACTTGCAATTTTATCTTGTTTTTTATTGGTACATGACCTGATAAATTTACTGTGCTGGCCTCAAAGCTTTCAATTAAATATGGATGTTCCTGTAAAATACAATTTCTATCCAGTCTGGCCTAGTTATTGTACCTTGGGGAATAATATGTCTAAGTCCTTCCTACCAAATTCCATTCTTCCATACCAAATTTTCTTACTTCATTAATTTTTCCTCTTCTGTTATATTTTTTATCCTATGTCCCCCTGATACAGCCTCATTATTGAAAATTAGGTTCCAGTCCTCACTCAAACAATATCTGCTGAAAGCTTATTCCTTCTCCCAAAATTCTCATAAGCGCCATAATAATAGGCAGAGTATAAACACATGGTAGTGTAATTCTTCTCCCCTAATAACCCTTTACTACTAATCTACCATTAATGTCCTTTTCCCATTCTTCTATCTCTGTTCAGCCTCAATCAAAATCAATATATTACTTCCCTTTTTCTTTGTCCCTGACATTCTGCAGAATACCTACCCTAAAATCCTTCCTGTGTCAAATTTCCATGCTCAGTTTGACATAAATGTGTAATCTAGAACCTCAATATTTGTACTATTAATATAAATCAATACTCTTTTTTTTTCCTGTACCAGTAAGGCCATTCACATTCTGTGTTAACAGTGACAAAACAGCGTTTGATAAAAAAGTACCAAAATGGAGGAGTTAAGTGGCATAAAAAAAACTATTTATTCCCTCAGTTTAACACTTTTGACGACACACTAGGGATTCTTCACAATGGAGTTAAAAGACTAACACAATATTTAAATATACTAAAAGGACTGTACAACTAAATCCAATTAAGAATAATTAATACAATAAGGACCACTGAAATTGCATTGCAATAAAAAACAGATCATTTATCCCACTTCTTTATTAAAATGCTCTTTCATTCCTGAGGACATCAACACTTAACATAATTTGCCATTTCAACTCTATTTTCCAATTGATTATTTTAAATAATCTCCCCCTCCATTATCATGGATGAAATCTAATATATAAAAAAGAAATTTACTAAAACCCAAACAATTACAGGAATGTTTATCCAGAGCATTACTGAAATTTATTTTTAAAGTATAGACATGTGATCTTTTCACTTAATTTTCTTACAGTCTTTCCTATATAAAAATTCTCTCGTGTAAATGGAGTGATATACTAGTGAACTGCTTATGTGGGTATAACAAGCAGAACTACCAAGGGCAATATTAAAATGGTTTACAGCTGTTGTGCAATTATTATAAATAAATCTGCCCATTTGCATGAACCACATCTGACAATGCCATTATCTTTCTGTGTAATCAGTACTTCACTAGCCATGACATTCTACCGATTTCCCAAATATATTTCATATCATGTATCCCTCCTACCTACCAATTATAACTTCAGGTTAACCTTCTAACACCTTCCAGTTGTTAAAAACGTTTTAATTCTCATTGTCAGCTATATTACAGGTACCTGGAAAAAATCTTTTACAACTACAGTATTTTCTTTATTTCGCATTTCATTCCCCACATTCCACCTTGCAGTACCTCTCTTCAAAAAAGAAAGAAAACTGAAAGTCCTTGCTGTCAAGACTTTGCTAAAAATTTCCATAATAAAATCCTCTGCATACCCTCTTTCTACAAAATATAAGCAATACATATTGTACAGTTATGTGTAATCCAGAATCATGTGCAGCATAAGGGGGGGGGGGTTGCTGCACTTCTATGTATGTAGCTATTTGGATGACATGCTAAACCGAGGACCCTTCTGTCTAAGTTGGTGGCAGTTCAGATGGATGTAAAAGATCCCACAGCACCTATCAAAACGAGTAGGGGAAGTTCCTTGATGCTCTGGTCAAATTTCCTCTAGTAGTAGTATAAATACCACCTTGGGTCTTCCCTGAAAAGAGGCTACAAGCTTTGTGGAACTAACCCATTCAACAAACGATGAATAAAAATAAAATAATATCTCGTGAGTTTACATCTTGCAACTTGATATTTAATTACATGTTTACATACAAATAGTGAGGACTGAAAATGTAATTAATAAAAGTTTCTGAAAAATGCTAGAAGAAAGGGATCATCATTTTATAGCTTTATAGTCATATTAAAAACATAATCACTGATGTGTTAAAAGTACAAGTGAATCTCAAAATGTCTAAACTTTGAATTGCAACATACTGAATGGATTTAACCTGTTCTAAAGGTGTTAATGCAATATGAAAAGTAAACTGTTACTAAATCTTGTATAAAATATCACAGACTTAAATTATTTTGAATAAATAAACCCTCTCCTACCCACTCATAACAAGATCTATAAGGTTATTGCCACTGAGGCTCCCACGGCCACTCCTTTTTTCTGTTTGTATATTTCACCATTAAACAACAAAATATGTATACAACTAAACCTAATAAGTCACAATAAAAATTAATACCACGATTCAAAATTGCTCCTTGCTAATTTCACTCAAAACATACTGTTATATATATATATATATATATATATATATATATAGATAGATATATATGTGTGTGTGTGTGTGTGTGTGTGAGACGTCCCTCCACTGGGCCAGTAATCAAGAAGCTTGAATCCTCACCAGTGACACTGGTGAGGGATGTTCACTTTGAACAAAAATAGATACGCACAGTATTTCCAGATGCAGTTCTCTCCATCAAACAAAATTTCCCTTAAAAGCACACAAGGAACATAGTCTGGGGGCTGGGTTTTTCTCTCTTCAGGTCCCTAGTAAGACTCCCCAAAGGCACAGTTATAGATCAGAGTCATCAGTCAAGTGTCCAAGCCAAGTCTTCCACCATTCTCTCTGTGAAACCAGTGCTCTGTGTTCCTGCTCAAAGCAGCTGAGATGGGCACACTGAGATTTGATTTACACACACACACACACACACACACACACACACACACACACACACACACACACCCACACACACACACACACCTGGGAAAGGCTGGCACAGATTTACTCGCTCTGCTACCCTTTGCCCAGACTATAAGGTAGTTAATGCCATCAGGCACTCTAAAGCCAGTTACACTAAGGCTCTTAACAAGGGTACCCAACTATACTGAGTGAAACTGGTACTAATACAAATGGTAGTGATTCACCAATGCAGTAAGGCTTTCAGAAGTGGCCACAATGTCACCAAATAAATATAAGTACTCTCAAAGGTTATTCTATCAAGTTCCAGCAACAATGAAAAGTTTAAATATATTTAATAACACAAAATAAAAGAACATGAAAATGCTAAATATCTGTTTACAATAGCATTTCAGTCACAGGAAATATTAAAATAACACAGATGAATAGGTTAACACAGATACAGACAACAAGTACTTAACTAACCTCACTACATTTTCCTGACTGATCTAAAGATTTACCGTTCCCTGGTTACTTGCTAAAGCAAGGCAAGATGAACTAAGTGAGGGGTCCTTCCTGTCAGATTTCAAAAACAGATTGCACTAAGACTTCTGTGTCATCTAGTATTAAAACATCATTTCAGTGCTGGACTACAGAATGACATCACATTCATCTATCTGGTCATTTGACTTCTGGTTCCCATACTACCCCCCTTTACTAGAAATTGAACCAGAATCTTGCAGGTATGTGTTACCAGATACACAGATAGATAAGATGTGTTATTACATCTGAAAGCCATAAAACCATTTCAACTCTTCCAGTTAGTTCACTGCTAAGGACACCACAACAAGATTCCTAGTCCTTGTTTTCACAGACATTTTGTCTCTGGTTGTCATCAAAACTGTAAGATACAATCTTTATGGCCTAAATTAACTAATTTAATTTCAGGTTATTTTTCTAAAACTTAGTTGGGGCCGAGCTTAACCTCTTATCTTCCAGTATCCTCTGTTATAGTATAAACATTTAATCAGTTACAATAGTACAGTCTAACATACATGTATATTTCTTTTCTGTCCAGCAGGACACACTGTTAGTACATTTTTAAAACAAGCAGCTTTACAAACACATTTTTTGAACACAAGCATATTTACAAATCTAAGCAATACACATTTATACATTCAGCCCAGCAGCCCATTGTTACAACATTATATTACCTTTAATTTGCTCCTTTCCAGTTTTTTTATCTTGTTACAGTGTGAAGTCTGGATGTGTTACTACTAAGAAAAGTCACTTTATTACTTCATTATAACTAGCATATACAGGAGTCACTGACAAAACTTCTCTCACCTCGCATTAAAAATATCTCTGACTACATATTGTAAAGAACTAACTACTTTACAATATAACACACAAGCTACATCAGAAAATTGTATACAAATATTAGAGCAAAAACTATTTTATTTGCAGTTACCTAATACATTTAGTACACTTCTAAAGATGAATGACAAAGTGGGGTTAAAGCTTTGCAGTTTTCCCACCATTTCAATATAGTCAACAAACTTTCAGTGTTTTTCATCCATTTCTTGCAGAACCACAGTTCACACAGCTAAAAGGATTTGGTGCTTTAAAGATCAGTCACATATTCACTAATTTCACATTACTGCTGCTCTTTTTCCTGATCATTTGTCTTTTCCAACACTGGTCTACAGTTCAGGCACAAGTCATTCCTGATTCTTCTAGTCAGCTCCTTGGCTTTTTTTTTTCTGGCACTCGTGCATTTTCCTTTGAAAGAATGGAAAAAGTTTCAGTGGCAAAATCTCTCTGTGGGTTTTCTTACTTTCAGTAGATTGAGAAGCAGAGTTCCATTCAGCTTGATGGTTCACTTTTTGTTGACAAAAATTATATTTTATTTCCTCCATAACCTAGTTTACATTCAAACATGTATTTCATCAACAGGGAAGAATATTATGAAGATAGTTAAATACAGTATCTTGAATCTCACACCTGCTTCTCAATATCCTCTGATTGCCCAGATAAACGTGTTTCTTTTCTGTGTAAGGTACAGTGAATAATCAATCATGTTCCATAAATACTCTGGTGTCCCAAATTTTAATACTTTTTCTTTTGCCATAGCTTTCTCAGGAGCAGCTCTTTATCTTCTGGAATTATTACATCTTGAGAAATATAGGCCTCAGCTGCTTTCTGATGGCCAGATTTGGAACATACACAAGATGTGTCCTCTCAGTTAACAAATCAAGCTGTGTAACATCAGTCCAGTTGCTTATTTATGCTTCCATAAAATAAATGCAGTCTTTCTTCTCATTTCTCTACTATAAAAAATATCCCAGCTTTTCTCTGTGTTCTGTCTTCTAACTCTATGTTTTGAAACAGCTCTTCTTGAGAAGTTTCATAAATTATATAGCCCTTCCCTTTATTTCAGTCTGTGATTTCTGTAGTTTTATCAGCTCAACTAAATAAATGCTTAAAGCTTCCTCCATTTTTTCCACCATTTTGCCACTTGATGTTACATATTCTTCCTGTAGATCACGTATTGCAAAGAACCGCAGAGTGAATTTGATTTCTTTTTTTCCACTAAACTACTTACAGGCATCACCTGTACTAAAGATGAAACCTGGAACTGTTTTAGCATGTTCTTCTCAGATAGAGCTTTTGTCTTTCTTGTTGATTTTTGCTTACTTCCTCCAAATTTCTTCTTTCCTGACATACTGGTAGTAGGGTCTATATTATAAGATCGACGGTTGAAAACATCGAACATATGGTCGACACCATATGGCCAATGTCTTCAAACATCAACCTTATAAAAAGACAAAAGAAACAAAAGAAAAAAATACCCTAATGGGTTTAAGCAGGGAGCAAATCCCCCTGCACCCCACACCCCCCGCTACTTAAATATACCAACTCTGAGACCGCACTACATTGCAGTAAACAGAAATCTCCCATTACGGAGATTTCCGTTTACACACACGAGATTCTAAGCGTTCGATATTTTCTTGTCGACAATGTCAGATTTGACATCGTCGGCTTTCGAGAATATAATATAAACCCCGGTAGTATATTTATTAGCCAGTAACTGAGCTTTACCAAGACTGATAACTTTTACTGGCTTTTTTGACAATTTCTTGGTTTTCACACCAGCAGCGCTCTAATCAATCTATCAGTCTGCAACTATGTTGGAAGTCTACAAACAGCTCTTTGTGTTAATCCTCCGTGCTAACTGCCAGGCATATAGTTCAGTTCAGTCCCTTCCTCCATCCCATCATAGCCTAACCAATTACACCTTTAGGCCTTGACATATTACTTGCTTGATTAACAACCTGTAATAACCCTGTAAAAATATTATGGCCTATAAAGGAAAATCCTCATAGTGATGTAACACCAGAATAAGGAATAACGTACCACTGATCACTTAGAAAATAAAGAATAGCATTCTCTTCTATTAAATATCATAATCTTAGTAATAATCAGTTGGTTATCATGTGTGTAAACATGAACTAATCTTACTTATGTATATACATGCACCTCCTCCCATGCACACACATATAAAACAAAGATTTTTTTTGTATGGAACCAAATATAACAAACCTTCTGTATTGTGGCTTGTAAAACAAAGTTTCCAGAGCTTTAGTTAAAATCATTATACCTATAACACTGACAGCTATTATCACACCATGTATAACAGACTGCAATATACACTTGACAGACTTAAAAACATCTGAAGCTGTGAAAATGCAATTTGATATTTAAAATTAACTAAATAGTCCCAGAAGCTAATTTTATGATTAACTCTCAGCCCTAAAGGTCTCTTGTCAATGTACCTGCCCAAATTTAAAGAAAATGTTTATAAGAATATTCCCAACAACTGAGGGTGATAAGTTTATTGCTCATATCATATAAGAGAAACACTAATGAACAATTAAGATGCCTATAAAACAAAAGCTGAACTTGAAATACAACTAAGGATTCAAAATGATCTAAACAATTCCATAGACCACCAACTTTATCATTCATTTTAAATTTCCAAAGTGTCTTGAAATTGCATTAGCACAAAATTAAAGTAAAAAGTATGCTCCTCAAAGGTCTCTCTTATACTGTAAATGTTTGGCCTGTTAACCATCTTCCTTTAAGGTCTGAAAATCGTGCAATAAAATGGCCTAAAATCTCTTCTTAAGTGTATAATTCACTATTTCAGCTATGTTTTCAACTTTAAAGTTATGTATTCTATTCAGCACTGCCATGGGATTTACAGACAAGCTCATTCCACTGGGAAAAGTATTAGGAAACATCAATTTAATCTCAATTCCTTTAGACAGTATTCCCTACAGCATAAAAAATAAAGTTATTGTGGGAATATCAGTCCTGAAAACTCCTAACTGAACAATATTTTTTCTATCACACACATTTTGTCTGGTATTAACAGCTGAAATACCTGCTATAAGAAATCAGTTTTCCAAGTTCAACCATAATTATTCCAGTTTGCTGCCACTGAGGAAAGTCAATACATTTTCTCAATACTTCACTAAAACAGTATGGTGAGGAAGCTGAGGGCAGTTTCTATACAGTAACACATTAAGTTATCTTTCTTATATTATACACAATTCACTTTTTTCTCTTTTATGGAGTTGTAATACTTATTAGTTCATTATCTAAGCCTTATCTTCTAATCCAATTAACTTACTTTCAGCTCTTGCCAAACTTCTATGCAACTCCAAATATTGCTTTTCCTTACCCCTTCATTCTTTCACAATAGGGATAAAAAGGTAATACAGCCTGTGCACAAATAATCTTAGCATCTAATCCTTCATCTTGAACCAGTTCAGAAGAAAGCCACTTAACTTATCAATAACCTTTTGAAGCTCTTACAAAGAACAACTTCCAGTAGTGTAGATGAATAAAGCCCTGAATAAACTATGGAAACTCAAGCTCTATTAATAGCTCAGGCATCTGCTGGAAATGCTCCAGGGGAGGATTGGTATTACCCATTATGAGTGGGGGTACAAAGTAGATGGACCAAAACCATTCAATACCACTGTCCCTTGGAAGAGGGGTGGCAACACAAAGTACTGCCCCTGAAGGGGGAGTTCAACGGTAAAGTTGTGAAGATAGTCACCATTCATAGTAGAGGCACAGGAGTGTGTACATGCTCCTCACACAGGGGAGGGGAGTCTCTACCAAATGACCTTCTGGACAGGATGCCAGCAACAGCACAAAGCACCCTCAGGGCTACCTAAATGATGGGTCATATAGATGGCTCTTGCCCAAATACTGGAAATAACCAATACAATACAGTGGAAGGAACAAATGTAATTTCCATCAGAAAGACAGAACAGTTGATTGGCATGGGGGCAAACAAGACTTATAAAATATGACATCCAGTGGATACATTAAAAGGAGTTTGCATGTGAACTTTTTTCATCTTCATCAACCATCTACAACCATGCAGTCTGCTAACACTTCCAAAGTATCGATCTTTTCAGTACCCATCCCATGCATTTCTCCAGTTTTCATTGACAGATATTACAAGTACACTGAATATGCTATTCTTTAATATTTTGTTGATGTGCATGAAAAATAAACGACATGTCATATGCAATTTTCACAATATTACCAGGAGCAACTGGAGAAGATGCATTCCTTCCAGAAGCATTTACAAGAACTCTTCGGATGATTTAGATCATTTTGAGGCTCACAATTCTTCATAGCTGGTTGGCTGAGTCTATTAGGTTTGTTTTATAAAAAATATCTACAACCTATTTGAACCTAATGACTTTGTTCTGTTACTCTTTTGCCAAACTCTTGAGCCATATTAGGAAGACTCCTAGTTGTAACTACTCTGGTCTCAACTTACAAGCTTTTGTTAAAGCTGGCTTCTTCCTCTGCCCCAGATTCAGGTTTAGGATTCTGAAGCCTTGCTTTACACAGTTTGCAGGGTCATTACATGAAATCGGCAGTACAAAATGGCAAGACGTCAGGAATGGACAAATATAGCCGGAGTCATTAGAAGCCTTCATCTACTGCTAAGGGATACATGCTTTCTAAAGAGCACCTCTACTGACCTGACAAACCAGTATGATTAAGTAAACTGTAAATGCATCCCTACTTTAACTCCAGTATCAAATTAGTCAAGCTGATGGTACAACTGCCCCTTGTCTGACAGAAATCAGTATTTTACCATTATTGCACTAACCCACTAAACAGGATATTAAAAAAAGTATTGGTTCAAAGTATGAAATTAAAAAAAAAAATCATCAGATCATATGACACTAAAATTTGGACTCATGCTTTCCCTCAGTGGACTGTCCCATTAACCTTCTTCAACAGCCTGCTGCAAATTCTGTTGGTGGCATCTGAAACAGCAGCAGATCAAGGCATGTCAGCCTTAATGCTGGAGATTTAAAGCTAAACAATGTTAATAACCAATGCATATTACTGAATAGTGCATACCAAATCTGACATGTTAAGTATTGCCACATCCCAGTTTAAGGACGAAGTACATTTCTGTTTGAATTTCTCAGCATTGTGACACTGATGCTGTCAGTTTTGTGCTATCGTGTCCATTCTTTCAGGAAAGTCATATAGCCTCTGCTTAAGTTTACACTAAAGAGGTTTCGCTTTGGTTTCGTTGCTGTATAGAAACTGCCCTCAGCTTACTCACCACACCAGAAAAGAGCTAAATATGGCTTCCTTCAAAGCTAAATTTCAGAATATCATTGCCATAGTCTACATATGTGAATGCATTTGAAAAAAAAGGCCAATTAGATGAGCCTTATTACATTTTTACATTGCTACAAACAGCTCAAACGGCCTACCATGCCTACTGCCGTACAAAACACAATTCAATGTTACTGATTACTAAACCCAACAGCAGACATTATTCACTTTAGTGTCCTTACATGCTTCAGTTAGAGTTGATACTGCCTACTGTGCTGTACTAGACTAGTTCTGTGCAGTAGTGAGCACATTAATTTGATTATTCTTTTCTGTAAAGCTACGTGTTTGACTGCCATCATACATGTTATGTTGTTATCGTTTGTGCCTCTGATAAGGGTCAAAGCTGTCAGGGTCTTCAGACCAGCCTACTTTCTCAGTTTGCAAACAAATGGCAAAACATAAACAACTGATCTCTGCCTATTTGCTTTCCTTACCATGCAGTTCTGTCCTGGAAAGCACTGGAATGGAGAAGCTACACTCAGATTTTGCAAAACGACAGCCTTATAACATATATGTTTACATAAGCCACTTTCATTTTTACAATGTCACTCGTGATGCAGTTCAAGCTCAGATTTTGTACAGCCAGGTCAAGGATTAGCTGAAAGTCAGATTCTGCATTCACTGCTTAAAATCACCTTCTGAGCAGAACACGATCATTTTCAGTACTTTTGCCACTGGGTAGGGTTGCAAAAATAGTTGAAAACCTGGAGAAGCATTACCAAAATCTGCCATAGTTATTGTATCCAAATAGTCTTACAAACACAGCTATAAAACATCAGTTTTCAATACTGTGACCCCTAATGGTATAACTTTTTCAAAGAGCTTCATTAATGTGAGCAATGCTATTTTTACAATCAAATTATTATTATTTCTGTGAGTTGTGACTGCACTGTATTATTCCTGATCGGAATGGAAATTCCATGCTCCCTCAGGCTAAATTTGAAAATGATCTTTCGGGATCAGTGCTGTATGACAGATGACAACTACAAAGAATAAAATGATATAAAATAAATATCTTCACATTTCAAATGCAAATAATTTCTATGCATCTCATTTACTAGATATTAATTTGTAATTCTGGTGATAGTTATTTTTTAGTGTCAATGATGCATCTTCTTTTACATCCATTGTTGTGCAATATTTATACAAATGCAAACAAATATTTCAATTTCAAACTGATACAGAAAAGCTGAAACAGAATACTAAAAATTTGTTTAGAAAGAAAAAAATTATAGTTTAAAAATTACCATGACTTTTTTGCCTTCGTGTTCCTGTTCCATATCTTCTCCATCTTCCTCCTCCTCCTCCTCCTCTTGGAGATATATGATATTTTGTGGGCGTCTTTGCTTAGCTTTCACTTCTACAGGGTCAAAACCATCATCACTGTCACCTTTGGGAAAAAAATTGTTGGGATTCAGTCAAAAAAGCATTATTATTTTTCTTTTCCTTCCACTTTTTTTTTTTTTATCTTGTACCCTCATTCCCATGGGTCTTATACAATGTGGCCCCATCCCTTACTTCATTGAGCCTGTTCATTCCGCTCTTGGTGGAGAAGATGAACACTGCCAGCCCAAGGTGAAAAACTTGTTGCCTATTCATTCCTCAGACAGAGGGCCTCATCAGCCAAATTACTCCCTGAAGAGGTAAGAAATAGGTACAGGTATCAGGCCAGTCTGCCTGACTCTGAGGAATGCCTCCCTTCATAATCCACTGGAAATTCTACACCCATGGTAGCTTTCTTCAGCTCCACAACCACTGACAAACACAGAGAAACATTTCTGACTCAACCGTTCTCTCTTGCTCAGCAGTCCCATTCTCCATGAGAATAACACCCAGTGCTCCTACCACATTCTATGCAAGCAACGAGCCAGACCACCTCCTTCTCCTCAGGATGTGCCAGCCGGAAAGAGTTTCTCACTTCCATGCTCCCAGATCTATCCATTAGGGCACTTGTGCAAATAAGCAAATACAAGTCATTTATTTTACAGTGAGGGCTTTGTCCCTCTGCACCACAGTGGCATGCACAGATGATAATTCTTGTACAAGTCATTATTCTTATACAAATGAACATTCTAAGGGCTGGATTGTAGTACTGACACAACAACATTAAGTGTAAGGCTAAATATCAGATTTGTACGATACCCAGCACTACCCTCCCTCTGACTTTCACTTTCATTCTGAGTGAAAGCTACATAAAATGCTTATGAGAACTTCCAGCTAAAAGTGAATTTCATCATTAGCAAGTCAATACTTATGTAAAAAGTGACTTGTGTGAGTGAATGTTTTGCAGAAACCATATGTTCGACATTATTTGTTACAATAATATGGCACACTGGGAATGAAAGTGTTGGGTTCTAGAAGGGAACAGCCCTGAACAACACCTGCATTCAGGTCTACCAGTTAAGCAGTGAATTCCACCAAAAGAATCCATTAAGTCAAAGGAGGGCCAAGAAAGAGCAACTACGTTCTGCAGCAGTGACCTAGTACTTGAGCATAAACTGTTCTCACACAACCCCCCTGCTACAGTAGTAGTAACATGCAATGGAAGAATACGTAGAAGTCATCAAGTCCTAGAAGAAGGAATTCTGCAGCATTGCCTGCAGTACATGCAGTGGCAAAGCCAACACTAGCCCAAGGATAGCAGCCCAGGTTACACAGTTAGGAAAAGATGTATAATGAACTCATGTGGCTGCTTCAAGGATACCTTCCTTGTCAAATTTCTTTTCATTACATTTTTAATGAGTAATAGAAAAAAAGGCAACCAGTCCACCAAGTAGATGAAATAGACAAAAAAAAAACATACTCTGCTGCGAGTAATAAACAATTAAACTATTTGCAGAGTATTTACAACTGAAATAAGTTCCTTTTCATGTTCATTAAGTGGATAGAATATAAAAATCTAGGTTGAATTTAGAATAGGGCCATGATAATTTGATGAAAAAGTCTCCACAATACTTTTCAGTTCTATGATTTTTTTTCCTTGAACTTGGGAGACAGATTGCAAGCATTTTGATTATAGCTTATACAGGAGGACACCCTTCCTTGAAAAAATTTCTTGAAATGCTATATAAAACTTTATTAAATCAAGTAGTATTATAGGTAAAGCTAATGAACCATTATTAATAAATTCCATCTCAATTTATGTAGACATTGCAGGTAAGATGCATCATGTGCTAACAGTAACATCAGCATGAGAATTAAAGAATAACTTTACTCTTATGGTACACTTGTATTTTTCTAAGGTTCCACGATGAAAACTTTAGTATGGTAAAAGAAATGCAAAATTACAATAAACTTGTTAAACTGAATTACAATAAACAAAAAGAAGGAAGATATAACAAATAAAAATCTGTGGCATAAGGCCACTCTGATAGAATAAAGAATAAGCTCAAACCTACTACGTACGGCAACACTGCAACTATCCACACCATTTTGTTACATTTCTTTTTCTTCATCTATTGATAATTTTTAAGAGAAGTTGCAACCTCAAAAATGTATTAGAAGTCAGCGTTAGAAATACGACAAGACAACCAGGGATGTACAAATGCGAGATGTGTAGATTCTGTAAGCATATGGAGGTAGGGAGTACGTTTTCAATTAATGGAAGAGCTTATAAGTCTAAAGACAGATTCAATTATAACTCCAAACTAGTAGCATATTTGGCTAAATGCAGGAATGTTTAGTATATTACATAGATAAGACAGAACGTAAACTCCAGGAAAGAGTTTACGAACACCTCCATGCCACAGATAAGCATAAGACAGAGAATGCTTTGGCAAAACACATCTCTACATTTAATGACCATTATTTCAGATTCAGAGTAATAGATCAGGTAGCCCTGGATGGTAGGGGTGGACCGAGTACTTTACTGTTGAAGAAATTGGAATTGCACTGGCAAATCCACACAAATGCATACAGTTACCCTGGAATTAGCAATGCATGTTCAATAATTGTTTATTGAAGTTAAAAAGTTTGGCAAGATAGTATTTATGTATACTTATAATTATATAAATACCATATAAACACTTTATGTACATTTCAGTACATTCACTACAAGCTAGTTTTTAGCATTCACATAACACATAAATATAAAATTTTAATATAAAAATTCTTATACAAAATTTTAATGCAATGTGATTGCATGTTGGTTTAAACCTGAGTAGTGGGTATGGCTTCAGGTCATTGGTTCTATTGATTAGACATTTATAATGACATTTATAATGACTGGGTGAAAGTGGTCATGTGATCAGTTAATTTCTTTTAAATATGTAATTGTTTAACAGTTTTGTATCTGAGGATGTTTGTACAAAGTAACAAATGAAAAGCGCTTAATTAAATTTGTCTTGTTTGCTCGGGTTGTTGTTCATTTGACACATTTGGGCATTTTAGTAGTCTTTTGTTGTTTTCAGTTCAGTATTGTAAAACACAAACACCAACATTTCAAACCGTATAATCACGCCCCCTTTTTGACCCATGTTAGCACTTGTGTTATGGTATGGAGCGGTCAGAAATGTCACTGTTCGGTTTTATTTTGGAAGTCTGACCTTTCGGTAGTTTGGATTTCACGGACATCGGTCAACAAAATGCACATGCAACATTTTGATAATAAACAGACCAAAAATCTTTTTGAAGAATTTTCACATTGTTAACAAATTTGAGTTACAAAGAAAAGCCACTGAGTCACAGGTACTGACATGAAAAGTATAAGCTCCTGTTTAAAACTGTAACAGTTAAGTATACTCACCTACCATTCTGAATTTTTTTTTTTATGAGTAGCAAAGAATAGCAATGCAAATTCACAGTGTGCAAGCAAAGAGCGAATGCATTCCTGGACACATTTAAAGACAGACAAGTCAGACAGGCATCAAGGATAATAATCACAGCCTTACCAGGGATATATTTCAGAAATGCAGTGCTTTATTTAAAGGCTTAGGAAGTTTGCCAAGTGAATATTTTATAGAAATACACCCTAATGCTGCACCAGTAATTCATACTCAAAGGAAAGTGCCAGTAGCTCTTCATGGCACAGCAACTGAAGCAAACAGAATGCTTAAAAGTATTTAAAAAGTAAACAGAACCAGAAGAATGGATGAAAAGTACTGGTAATATAGTAAAGCTACACATTTACATTTGTATTGATCTACAAAACATAGCATTCCACACTGCTTACAGCTGAACAAGTGGTCTCAACTTTCCAGTTCTATGCCCTTTTCAGAAACAGGTCCAAACCATGGATTTTAAAGATAAAACTAGATGACTAAGTTCCAAGCTGTGTAGGTTTTGTGTGGTACAGATTCCTTAGACATCTGTTTGGATCAGCTTACCCCCTTTCACAGGTTTATAGGTGTTTACTAGGCTAATGACCATAAGGGCCTTTTTAAGCCTAGCCATGCATCCCAAATCTCTGACAAGTTCTGATACTCTTGATACGTGTAAGCAGAGGTTTGGGAGATGAACCATTTACAGGTTACCTGTGTCCATTAAAGACATGGGTGCCAAACCAGGGATGAATTTCCAGTTTCCCATCCAATTGTCCAAGTTGCACTTGAACTGGGTTAGGGAGGAACTCTGCTTCACATGGATGGAGTGCTTGTTCCACAGCTGAAGTAGTCTCTGGGATGCATACCTATTTCTCCAGCAGAATCTATTTATATCACAAGCAAGGCTTAAGTCTTTAGAATGGATAATTCTGGTGCTGTTTGTTTTATGGTCATGCAGGAGGTCCATCAGAGTGGGGTCTGACAATGCCCTGTATGCCAGGCATAAATCTCCTCTCAAAAGCCTGTAGGAGACAGAATGCAAGGATAGGGCCTTGAGGCTGTCTGCATAGGACATTTTACTTACACCCTGTATTCTTTCAGTGAGGAACCTCTGTGGACGTTCCAATTGTTGGATATGCCTGGTTAGGTACATACCAAAGTGGGCATTGTACTCAATAGGTCTGATGAATGCTAAATACAGTAGAACAATGACTTCCTTGGACTTAGATGCCATACCTTTGTTTATAAGTTGTGCAATACAGAATGAGTTCCTCACCACTGCACACATATGATGGTCAAAGGCTAGATTACTGTCTGTGTGTGTCTCCAGGTCCCTGACTACTGGGTCAACTCTAAGAGGTGTGTTGTCAATATTATCATTACCACGGATGGATGACTTCCCAAAGCATACTATTATGCATTTCTTGGCATTTAGTTTTAGTCCATGGCTCTGACACCAGTTGTCTGTGTCACCCCCTCCTGGAGAACATTTGTGTCAGTGTGAGATTCAATGACAGCTCCTAATTTGCAATTATCTACAAATTTAGTCAGCTAGAGACCACTGATATTGGCCTTGACTTCTGAGAAGTAAATGCAAAAAAGGAGCGGTCCAAGGACTGATCCCTGAGGGACTCCACTTGGGACTGGCCTCTTTGTAGAGGTGGAATCCCCAACTCTAACTTCCTGGGTCCTGTCTGTGAGCCAGTTGGCTATCCCACCAGGTGACATACGGGTTTGTACCCAACCTTTAGAGTTAGTCAACAATGCCCGATTGGGGTATTGTGTCAAATGCCTTGGCCAGGTCAAGGGTAGGCAGTGTGAACAATTTTGCCCTCATCCATTGCTTTGATGACCTTCTCAAAGAAGTCCACCAGGTTGAGTAGGCATGACCTGCCCTTGATGAAACCAAACTGGGTTGGGTCCTGTGTCTGAAGGTTTGCTATATCTGTATAATTCTTTTCATGGCTTTACATATAAGACTAGTGAGACTTATGGTCTGCAGTTTCCAGGGACTGTAGATGGCCCACCTTTGTGCAGAGGGATGACTGTTGCCTTTCTCCATTCAAGAGGCAGAAAACCTGTTAGGAGGCTACAGTTAAATGGTAATTCCAGAAGTCCTGATAGGTCATGTTTCATGCTATTTAGAAGGCATCCTGGGATATTGTCTGGGCCCACTGATGCAGCATTCCTGGTCTTACAGAGAGCATTAAGGACTTGTTCCCTAGTGATAGTAGGAGGAGTTATATCTGATATTTCCCGAGGAAAGGTTTAGGGGGAGTAACAGGTACAGTTGGAGCTGAATTTATCAGCCAGGAGGTTTGCTATGTCTTCTGGCTCAGTATAGGTGGCTCCACTTACAATGAGCTCTGAACACAATTCGGTATTAACTTTGAGGTTGTGGACATAGCTAAAGAATGCTTTGTGGTTGTCCTTGGCCTGGGATGCCAAACTTACCTCAAATTTGGCTTTGGTAGACTTTATTTGTCCACTGAGTTATTTGCTTAGTTTGATAAGAGTGCTTTTACCCTGCTGGGTGTGCTGCACCTCCTAATTTTTGCCGTGATTTTCTTCCTCCACAAAATAGTCTACTTTGAAGTAAAAATAAAACTTGGACCCCCAGCTAAACCAACTATTCTAAAGGCTAACCTCTTGCTATTAAGTGAGAACCTAGCAAAATTACAAGCCCCCATCATGCTTTTTGATCACCTCTGCAGAAGAGAGGCCAAACACAATACCCAATGTTGAATTTAAAAATCTCATTTTTATCATCAACTGGAAGATTCTGGGAATGCATCCATGCAAAGCTCCACAAAACTGTACCAGTGGCCACAGCCCTGGAAGAAGTACCAGAGTCATACACACACTGTAAACAATGAGTAGCAACCTGTGCAATAGAAGAAACCAAGTTATTTAAACCATATTTTCCTCGAGAAGAAACTGCAGATAAAACATTCCTCATATTGTCACAATTAGTCAAAACAAACTTTAACATATGAGCTTGACAATTCTAAATTCTGAAAATCAAACTTGCACAAGTATAAACTTTTTCCCCATAACTATCAGTAATTTTCATATCCTTATCAGAAACTGTAGGATTGTACTGACTAAGTGCTTCACAGCAGTGAGATCAACTAGAGCTACAGCTGCTGGGTCATGTTTGGATAAGTGTATAAAAATTTAAGACTGAGGAACTTTATATATTTTATCTGCCTTTTTAGGGACAGCTGGCTGACTATCAGGAAAGTTGCAAGCAGTAATACACACATCCTCTAAAGCAGACAAAACAGAAGGAATGGGTGTAGGATCTGGGAAATCCTTTTGTAACTCAGTTGTATTTTCTGACATGTTTTCACTGTTCTCCCACTGAAAACACTGCCACATTCTAGCAATAGTCTCATATAAACAGAAATGCCTACAGGGAAAATCAGAAAATGATCTTTCCTCTGAGTCTGAATTAGCAATCTGAGGTGGGGAAAAAACTGTTTCTGTCCCTGTATTTTCCTGTTCAAATTCAGAATCTTGAAAATATTTAGGAAAATATATAGCCCTCTTTTATTTGAAAGAAACTACTTTACAAGGAGAATCAACAGTTGAATTAAATCCTGAGCCAGACACAGTAAAATACTCCTATCCAAAGAAATTTGAGGAGGAGTAGAAACATGCTTGTTTTTTTGTTTCTTTCTGACCGGAAGAATTCTGCCAACTGTGTTACTAATGGCAGCAGCTTCCACAAGGATGGGTGTAGCATTTGGATGCAACAGGGCAACCTTCTGTTTCCTCTCCCAGGACTGACAAGAATGAGTCTCTCTTGCCCACTGAGAGGACCCCAGAAGCTGCACAGGATGTGGCTAAATCTTGGTTTATAGTGGCTATAGATACTACACCAGAGAAATCTATGGTAAAAGATGAGTGGTCTGAGGCACAACAAATGACCACAGAAGAGTCACCAACCTGCAGCCAGACAAATTTCTCGCTTGCTGTGGTGGTAAGGGCTGCTTGCTTAACTTTTGCTTTTTGTGGAAAGAGGACCAACCATAGGACTGGTAGTCTGTTCCATGGTCAGGCTAAAAATGATGCCTCTCTCACATGGAAGACAAGGAGCAAATGCCAATAAACACTACCAGTCTACAAAAGTTAATTTTTGACAGAAAAAAATACAGTAAAGAGCACTTTTAAAAACTATGACTGCCCCACAAAAGTAGAACAAAGACAATTTCTCTACAGAAAAATAAAAATGTTTTCAGTTACTTTATACCACTTTTGAACTGATAGGATAAATAAGCACTCCCTTTAAAAGTAGGTTACAGTCTCGGGACAGTCTGTTAAAACACAACAGTCTTAGCTTTAAAATAACTTTCTTGAAGAGGAACGTGATAAAAAAAAAAAGAAGTTATGTACTCACCATAATGTTACATCTGTGTTGTCCATTATCATTCTTCCTCAACAGTTCATAGGTGGTAGGTACTAGGCTATCAGCCCAAGGGCCTACATAAGCCTAGCCAGCAAGGTTCCACAGCTTACGCCACCCAAGAAAGTTATTTTCCTGTGCCACTGTCCAGCAGAGAGACAGAAGTGATCCCCGGGTATATTTCCTATTTTCCATCCACTCATCAAGATTTTTCTTGAAGAGTGCTAATGAAGAACTTTGCTTGACACAAATGGGTTGCTTGTTCCAGAGTATAGGAAGTCTCTGGGACAGGAATCTATCCCTCTAGCGTGTCCTGTTTATTGTAGTTACAAGGTTTAGGTCCCCTAGAGTGTGTAGCTCAGAGGGATTGGGATTTATTTAGGGGCGTTGTACTCTATAATGGGTCTAATGAGGGATGAGTAGAGGGAAACAATGACCTCTTTTTTCCTGGATGAGAACCCTTTTATGATGAGGTGTGCCACGTAGAAGGACTTCCTGACTACTGTGGCGATGTGACTATCAAAGGACAGTCTACTGTCCACCTGGGTCCCAAGGTCTCATCACACATTCGGTGTTAAGTAGATTGCTGCCTCTGTGGTAGTTCATGGGTACAGAGTTTTTACCAAAGGGGATGACACTGCACTTTTTGGCATTGAGCTTGAGGCCATGGCTCTGACACCAGGCATCTGTCTCAGTGAGGCCCTTCTGTAGGATGTCCACATCATTTGGGGACTTGACTATGGCTCCTAGTTTGCAGTCATCTGCAAACTTCATTAGCCAGAGGCCTTCTGTGTTAGCCTGTACTTCAGAGAAGTAGATACCAAACAGGAGAGGTCCCAGGATGGAACCCTGTGGTACCCCACTTGTCACTGCTTTTAGTTGGGTCCAGATCAGAGCCTCGGATCTGACCTGGCCATTATTTTAGCTTGTGGTCACAAAAAAACTCTTGAGCTCCTCCCTTACCCATAATACACCAAACCATAACATACCTCAGATCTCATTTGCTGGTTGACATGAAGTAGTGACTACCAATATAATATTCCTGACAGAAGAAGCCATATCTGGAGTTGTACATGAAGGACAGTGGTGTCCTTATAAACTCTCATTCTTCCAGAAATCAATTGTGAAAAATGTTGAGGGTTGGTGGGTGAGTAGTTGAGGAAGAATGAAAATGGACAACAAAGATGGAGTGTTATGGTGAGTACATAACTTCTTTAACTGATGTTGTCAATTTTCATTCATTCCTCAACAGTTGGGACAGAGTCACCAGCTACCTAAAATCCTGGATTGACTCTAAGAAAGGATAATCCTGAGCATAGTTGAGCCAAAGGCTGCTCTTCCCCTCAAGACCAGATCCAGTTTGTAATGAGTAAAACGTATATGGATTGGCCCAAATTGCAGCCCCACATATGTCGTCCATGGAAGCACTAGATATAAACAATGAAGTAGCCATGGACCTAGTTCAATGGGCTCTTAAAGGTTTTGGTAAAGACAGACGCAACTTATTGCAGACAAACGATATACAGTCTGTCAGCCATCTGGCTAAAGTTACCTTTGCAACTGATTTACCCAATTTAGAATCTGCAAAGGAGACAAATAATTCATCCATCTTTCTAATTTCTTTTGTTCTTTGTAAGTAGAAATGTAATTGCCTGTGAACATCCAATAAGTGCAACATATATTCACCTTTGTTTGCAAATTTAGGAATGAAAACTTTCAGATTAATGGACTGATTGATGTTAAACTCTGACACCACTTTAGGAAGGAAAGAAGAATTGGTTCATAATGTTACTCTATCCCTGTGAAAAATCAAGTAGGGAGGTATAGAAGCTAATGCCTGAAGTTCTGAAATCCTTCTAGCAGAGGTGATGGCTACCAAAAAAAAAAAAAAAAAAGAGTCTTCCAAGTCAGACTTTAGATCGCATTTTGCTGCTGGTTCAAAAGGGGAATGAATTAGATACTGCAGTATCAACTTTAAGTCCCATGGAGGAGATATAAGGCGGTCTCAAAAGAAGAGTACCTCTCAAGAAAGCCTTGCAAAGTGTTGACGAAGCCAGGGTAGAATTCTCAAATCCAATATGAAAATTAGAAATGGCTGCTAACTGAACTTAATGGTAGAGTAGCTAGCTCCTTCTTTGAAAATTGTTGCCAAAAATTCAAGAACACTGTACAGGGGCTAAAAAATGGTTAACATGTTTCTGATGCATCCAAAAACAAATCTCTTCCATTTACTTCTGTAAAGTTTTCTTGTAGAAACTTTATGGGAAGATAAAATTATATGATGGACAGGGGATGGGAGCATAGAATACCTGGCTACTATCGGAAATGGAGAGACCATACTGTCATCGTTAGGTTTGAGATATCCAGATGGACCATGCTTGTTAGGTAAGACAGGTGTGGTCTAGAATTGGATCGAGAATACAAGCTGGGTAAACTAGAAGAGGCCAAAGAAAGGGGAACCAAATCTGTCGAGGCTAGTAAGGTGCAATGGGGATGACTTTGCTCTTCAACCGAAAAGCTTTTTGCAGAAATTTGGGGGTCAATGGAATTTGGGATATGCATAGAGGAGACTGGCAGAGGGGGGGGGGGCAACTGTGTAGCAGAGCAACTTTGGTGATTCCCCTGGTGGGGGGATTAGGGCCAAGAAACTGCTGCACTTGTTGTTTAGGTGCAAAGAGACTGCAGCAAGTCTAGCCCCATTGGAGAAAAATAATTTCTGCAACCTTCACGTTGAGAGACTACTTGTAAGGTAGTATAGTGGACCTGCTCAATTTGTCTGCTATCATTTTGGAATTCCCCGGAATGTGCATTGCTATCAGAAAATGGTCAGATGAGACCACCCACTGCCACACTCTGAGGGCTTCTCGACACAAGCAGTAAACACCTGGTTCCTCCTTGTTTGCTGAAGTACCAAAACACTGACATATTGCCTGTCTGAATTGCAATGGTCCTGAAAGGGAGAGAGTCTTGGAATGCCTGCAATGCTAAGGGCACTGCTCTCATTTCCAGTGGATAGATATGCATGTTGGCCTCTTTTGGAGACCAAGTGCCTTGGACTGTTTTCCCTAGGAAGTGCCCCCCACTCAACCTGGAAAGTGTCCGTGGTCACTATGGCTTTGGGATGAGGGAGAATGAAAGGATGACCTTCTAAAACCTGATCTGATCAAATCCACCACCAAAGTTATCTCTTGCAAGCATGACTGATTCTTATTTGGGCTGACATGTGTTGATAAAGAACAAACCATTGTGGTGCTAACATCCATTGAAGAATTCTCATGCAACATCTTGCTAAACAAACTAGGACTATAGCCACTGACACTGATCCCAAGGCTTGCAGAAACAATCAGGCTGAGATTGTGGTAATGTAAATTATTTTTCTTACCTGAAATCAGATTATTAGTACTCTTGAGAGGGGAAGAGAAGCTGTCACTGAAACCATGTTGAAATTCGCTTCAAGGAATTCCAAGTTTGAGATGATTCTAAGATTTTTTTGTAATTTATGGTTGTCCCCAGATGGGAGAAGGTTTGGAGTACCTGAGCTCATGCTCTTATTAATAGATGCCTGGCCAGGGCGGTCATGAACCAGTCATCCAGGTATGGAAACACTTGGAATCCCTGCAGTCTAAAATGAGCTGCTACCAAGGCCATGCATTTTGTGAACACCTCTCGTGAGGTCAACAGACAGGGCACTGAACTGGTAATGAGTGGCTCTCAGCTGGAAGTGTAGATAGCTACTGAATTGTCTGTTCATTTATATGTGATAGTATGCATCCTGAAGGTCTATCAAACACATCTAGTTGTCATTGCGCAAAAAGGGTAGAATAGAGTGAACCGTGACCAACCTGAACTTTGTGTGTTGAACTGATTTGTTCAAGTTACTGAGATCCAAAATCGGTCTCCAGTCCCATTTTCTCTGGCACTAGAAAGAATCTTCTGTAAGTTTCGGATTCTATCTGGTTTGGTGGGACCTCCTGGATTACTTTTTTTCTAGTAGCGTTTGTATTTCCAGTGCTGCTGC
This sequence comes from Protopterus annectens, assembly GCF_019279795.1. Taxonomy (NCBI): domain Eukaryota; kingdom Metazoa; phylum Chordata; order Ceratodontiformes; family Protopteridae; genus Protopterus; species Protopterus annectens. The sequence continues at coordinate 1,125,387,672 of NC_056743.1, forward strand.
TTTCCTATGATTGGGTGGAACATTGAAAAATATGCATACTGATGGAAGTGGAAGGAAAACGGAATTATATATCCTCTGGAAATGATTCTCTGCACTCAAGCATCTTTTGTGATATCTAGCCAGGTTCTCTGGAGCAGGGATAATTGACCCCAATTGCTTCCAGAGGGGGACAATCGAGTCTCTTTCAGGAGTACTGGTAGGGTCTTGTCAGAGAAGGAATCTCTAGACCCCTAGTTCTGCGAGCCTCCTCTGCCACATGGGCAGTGTCTTCCATATGAGTCCCCCCCGCCTCTGGGGAACCATCTTTGGAAAGGACCCTGGGACTTTCTGAACCAATGCTTTCAACCACCTCATTGATTCCTTTCAAAAAGGTTCTTTGAGGGGTTGAAAAATATATATTCCCAGTGTACAGAGTATCTTTCCTTTCCTTTAGGGCCAAACAACGAACTGCCATCAAAGGGTGCACTGATAAATGAGGACTTGAAGGGCTCCGCAAAATCACACAAGCACATGCAGGCATGCCTCCTGATGGAAATGCCTGAACCTGTCACCTATGAGGTTCCTTCAGCCGCATGAGAGATGAGCCTCATGGACAAATTAGAAATAGATTGTAGGGTAGCCAACTGAGAGGCCTCAGAAGTATGAGTCTCAGCAGTAGTGGTCACTGAAAGGGAATTAGACAGTTCCTTTATTAAGTCCCTTTGTAGTCTCGTAAAGTGTGCCTGGTAGTTCAACGATCTAAGGGCAAAAGTCACTGAAGCATACACATGCTTCCAAAATCTGTCCAATGCCCTAGACTCCCTGTTAGGTGAATGAACAGAGGAACTCTGTTCAGTAAATTCCTTTTCTGTGGCTGCCACCATAACCATAGCATCTACAGGTACTCCCTTGCTCCAAAATTCCTTTCCTACAGGTGGTGCCAGAATCTGATCTGGTCTTCTGGGGAACTGGCTCAACTGTGTCTAGTTCCTTCCATGCCCGTCTAGAGAGCAAGTCAATGAGCTTATCAGCAGATGGAGTTACCCAGGAGGTAGACAGCCAGCTCCAAAGGTCTCCAGGAATACAGATTCCTCCAGAGAAGGGTTACCAAAAGACTAACCACTTCTCTGCTTAAGGATTTCAAGGATGTCTCCAAACAAGATGTCTTCGGGTGGTAATCTTGGGGACCACTGTCTCCTTTTGCACTTCTGAGCACCCCACCAAGGACGTCCCTAGGAAGAGGAGGTGCAAAAGAGATAGATATACCCTGCTGGGTAACCTGGAGACTTTGGGCTAGCTGTCCCTGTGGTGTAGAATGATGGGTCTCAAGGCACAGAGACACACAGGAACCAGAGGGAAGATCCGAGGGGGTAAGATACATTCATTCTGTCACAGCAGAGAACACTCTCTTCACCTCCTCAGAGAGCTCTAGGGAGAAGAAAGCCAATGAAGCCAAGAAGCCACTCTTCCACTCCATTGGTTCACCCTGCCCCAAAGGCATACCAGCTGAGGGGGATGTCAGAGCAGAGCTGTTCAATGCCAAGGCTCCAAGGGGAAGAGATGGCGTCAATAACTTTGGAGTCAATGCCTTGGATCCAACAGGGTTGCTTCAGCTCTAAAAGTTATCCATCTCAGAAAACATCTGAGCTGATGTACTCGGAAAGAGTTTCAGAGTAGACGATACCAACATCTTCGAATCAGAACCAGACAGCCCGGGAAGACTCAAATCTAGGGGCTCTGAAACAACAGGTCAGATCATAGAAGCAGCTGAGGAGTAGTAGAGATGCAGGGGTAGGAGCTAGAAGAACACCCATCTGTATTTGTGCTGAGTAAAATTTCCTCATCATTCTATCCACATTAGCCTTGGACAGACTTCTGGAAGAATGACAATAAGCCATCAATGGAGACCTAGAGTGTCAGTGTAATTCGAGGAAAAAAGAAGTTATGTCTTACCATAAAGTTCCATCTGTGTTGCTGATCTTCGTTCATTCATTACTGATGGGTTATCGGTTCCGTCCTTGGAACTGAACCGGCCAAATATCAAGCTCACATCAGCCAAAAACTCTTGAGCCAAAGTCCTACCCAGAATGCTCTGCTCCCTGTTACCTCAGATCGAGTTTGCAAGTTGACAGATAAAAATAGGGGCTACCTGTTGCCTTATTCTTTGAAGCCTGTGGTCCGGAAGAGATGCTGTGTAATGTCTCGTGTCTCCAACAGAACCCCTATGAATTCCAGAGACTGAGCTGGGGTCATGTTGGACTTCTCTCAGTTGATAGTGATTCCCAGGATTTGTGTTGTGAGGAGAGTGTAGTGCAGGTTTTCTTCCAGTAGACACTTGGTGGGGGCGGTGAGGAGCCAGTCATCTAGATATGGAAACGCCTGGAATCCTTGAAGTCGCAAGTGAGCGATAACTTTTAGTTATGTACTCACCATAACTTCAGATGTTTGGGATCCATCTCGCCTACATTCTGACTGATGGGTTCGGAGCCAATCCCTCGGCTCCGACTCAGCACGCTTATGCCAAAGAGCGAAGTCTCTTATTGGCTGAGCTTACTATATCCCAGGATGCACCACTACCAGTCCCCCAGATCTAGTTTGTCCGCATACATGCACATATGCACACACTGCTTATATAACATCGTCAGATGAAACAAGATAAAAACAGTAGAACTCAAAACCGTTCAATCTCTTCTGATCTCCAAGGCAGGGGGAAGGAGGGTGGGTATTAGGAATGTAGGCGAGATGGATCCCAAACATCTGAAGTTATGGTGAGTACATAACTAAAAGATGTTATGTGATCCTATCTCGCCTACATTCTGACTGATGGGACAGCGTCCTAGCACCTGAATCCTGGGTGGCTCACTGGAAAACACTCCTGAGTACCGTGGAACCAAATGATGCTCGCCCTTTAGATGCCACATCCAATTTATAGTGGGAAATGAAAGTGTGCGGGTTGGACCAAGTAGCCGCAGCACAAATCTCAGAGATAGCGAGCTTGGAATGAAAAGCAATAGAAGTAGCCATAGCTCTGGTAGAGTGAGCTTTGATAGATGTTGTAAGTTGCTTATTTGAAGAGGAATAAGCCTGAGTTATGCAATCTCTAATCCATTTGGAGATAGTAGCTTTGTGATGGTTTGACCCAATTTATTATCTGAAAAGGACACAAACAACTGGTCTGTTTTTCGAATTTGTTGAGTCCTGTCTAGATAGAAGCGCAATTGCCTGTGAACATCCAATTTATGGAAGGTGTATTCTGCTTCATTTTAGAATTTTGGAAAGAAAACTGGTAGCTCTAGAGATTGTTGGAGACAGAGATTAGAACAAACCTTTGGAACAAAGGATGGATTCGGCCTAAGTGATACTCTATCCTTGTGAAAAATCAAGTACGGTGGTTTGATAGATAGGGCTTGAAGCTCTGAAACTCTTCTTGCAGAGGTAATTGCAACTAAGAAGGCAGTTTTCCAAGACAGATATTTTAACTCACATGTAGCAGCCGGTTCGAAAGGGGAAGATGTTAAGGCACAGTACCAAATCAAGATCCCAATGGGCGCAGGATGAAAAACTGGGGTCTTAACAGCACAGCACCTTTAATGAAAGTTTTGCATAATCTGCTGCTCATCAACGGTGGGTCCATGGATTCGTGAAATTTGGAGATAGCTGCTAGTTGGACTTTAATAGTAGAGACTGAAGATCCTTGAGTAAACAAGGATGTTAAAATTTCAAGACCTCTGGTATGGGGCAGTGATAGGGTCTAAGCCCCTGAGTTGAGCCCAGATAGCAAACCTCTTCCACTTACTGAGGTACAATTTCTTAGTGGTGGGTTTGTGGGGCGAAGATAAAATGTGAATAACTTCCGGGTCTAAGTTGTGATTTCTGACTAAAGTCGGAAGTGGAGGAGCCAAGCTGTTAATTTCAAAGTGTGAAGGGACTGGTGTTGTCGTCCCGACTGATGAATCAGCAGGTCCGAGTTAGATCCAAAACCAAGGACCGTCCAGAGCATGTTTCTTTAGGTAGGGGAACCATACCTGACGAGGCCAGTGCGGAGCAATTAGTATCATTGTGGACCCCAATTGGGAAGCTTTCTGGATGACTTTGGGGAGGAGTGGAACCGGAGGAAAGGCATAAAGTAGTCCTGTTGGCCAAGGTTGGGCTAGAGCATCCGTAGCTGCCTCCCCCTGACGTGGAGTCAAGGAAAAGAACCTTTGCACTTTGTGTTTTGTGGTGTTGCAAACAGGTCGCAGCACGGAGTCCCCATCTTCTGAAAACCTGAGCTGCTACTGTTTCGTTCAGGGACCACTCGTGAGGAGAGAGAATCGTCCTGCTTAATCTGTCTGCCAAAATATTGATTTCCCTGGAATGTGGGTCGCTACCAAGAAACGGTTGGTAGCTACAGCCCATTCCCACACCCTCATGGCCTCTCTGCAAAGGGGGTAAGATCTGGTCCCTCCTTGTTTGTTTAGATACCAGACCACCGACATGTTGTCTGTGTGGATGGCGATAATGCCTTGAGGGAGAAACTTGTGGAGGGCCTGTAGGGACAGAAGTACAGCCCTCATTTCCAATACATTGATATGGAGAAAGGTTTCGTCTGGAAGCCAAGAACCCTGAACTAACCTGCCCAGACAATGCCCCCCCACCCTGTCTGGGAGGCATCCGTTGTCAGGGTGGCCACGGAGGGGGGATAACAAAAGGTCTTCCCTGATTCAGATTGGATGACTGAAGCCACCAGTGGAGGTCCCGTTTGCACGTTTCTGTAATCAGTATGAGATGATTGAGGGGGAGATTCTGAAAAGACCATTGTGTCGATAACAGCCACTGAAGAATCCTCATGTGCAATCTTGCCAGTGGAACTAGGAGAACCGTGGCAGACATCGAACCTAAAAGTTGCAGGACCATCCTGGCTGGGGCTTTGGATCTTGGAAGCAGGGCTTGGACTTGACCTTGTAAAGTTTGAATCCTTTTGGTAGGAAGGAAGACGCGCATCAATTTTGAGTCTATCTCTGCTCCTATGAATCTTATGCGCTGAGAGGGCAGCAAGACAGACTTTGACCAATTGAATGTAATTCCCAGGGAAGCACCCAGGGAGATGGTGGCTTTGAGGTTGTCTATTAGTAGATGCCTGGTGGTGGCAGTCAAGAGCCAGTCATCCAGATAGGGAAACACTTGGAATCCGAGACTCCTCAGGTGAGCAGTCACTACTGCCAAACACTTGGTGAACACCCTGGGGGCTGTGGTGAGACCAAAGGGCAGTGCACAAAATTGGAAATGACTGTCTCCCAGGCTGAAGCGCAGATACCTCCTGGACGCCTGATGTATCGGTATGTGATAATAGGCGTCCTTGAGATCTATGGAGCACATCCAAACATCCTTCTCCAACAATGGGAGAATGGATTGTAAAGTGACCATTCGGAATTTGGACTTCATGACGGACTGGTTTAGTTTGCTGAGATCCAATATTGGTCTCAGGTCCCCTGTCTTTTTTGGCACTAAAAAGAACCTTGAGTAATTTCCGGATCCGATCTGGTCTGTGGGGACCGGTTGGATGACTCCCTTTTTCTAGCAGCTTTGAAGCTTCTGCGGCTGCGATTTCCCTTTGACTGGGTGGTGGGTCCGGGATTTTTTTGGACAGTGGGGGTGAGTGTGTGAAGGGAATGGTGTAACCTCCGGCAATAATCCGAAGCACCCATCTGTCCTGAGTGATAGACTCCCAGGCTTTTAGGTGCTTGGCAAAACGGCACCCGACTGGCTCCGGAGCAGCACAGCCGGGCAATCCCTCATGAAGTGTGGGAGGCTGAAGAGCCACGAAAGGACTCGCGGTCTCCAGAATTGCGGGGCCCTCTGCCGCCTCTGGGACTGCGTCTCCCAGAAAAATTTCCCCGTCCTCTGCCTCTGGAAGGAGAATCTTCCTGCTGTTGAGGAAAAAACTTCCGTGATTTGCGGAACCACATCTTCCCTCCTCCTTTAGCCTTGGGATAAGGCCGAAAGGGATTGGAATAACGTGCACCTACGGCAGATAAAGTTTTTCCCTCTTGCTCACAGCGGGTAAGAGTGTCTTTTACCTTAGGTCCAAACAAAGAGGACCCATCAAAGGGAGCGTCGTGAAGGAAGACTTGAAGGCCTCCGAAATGACACAAGCGGAGCCAGGCTTGTCTCCGTGAGCCACGCCTGTGCCTGCCGCTCTGCCGCCCCTTCGCCGCATATGAAATGAGCCTCATGGACGAGTTAGAAATCGAGGTAAGGATAGCCAACTGAGAGCTAACCGACTGGGCTAGCTGCTCAGGTAGGTTACCTGAGAGGGAATCTGACAGCTCCTTGACCAGATCCCTCTGTAGCCTGGTAAAATGTGCCAAATAATTCAGGGACCGTAGTAAAGGCCGCTGAAGTCAGGGTGCGCTTCCTGCACGGTCCATGCTCCTAGACTCCTTATTAGGAGGATGGACGGACGTTGAAGCCTCTGCCACGTCCTGTTGTGTAGCAGATGCCACCACCATGGCATCTACAGCCACGCCTTCGTCAAGAACTCCTTCTCGGGTGGGGCAGACAAAAATTTGTTAGGGCGAGAAGGCACTGGTTCCACAGTATCTGGATGTTCCCAAGCCCTCCGACAAACCAAATCCAGGAGCTCGTCGAAGGGCGGAGACACCCAGGAGGCGGAGGGCTGAGCCCCAAAGGCCTTGAGAAGCACTGACTCATCAGCAGAGGGGGGTTTGGATATCCAGCCGCCTCGTTGCTTAAGGATCTCTAAAATGTCTGCGAATGAGACATCATCCGAGGACGACTTTGGGGACCCCTCCGCATCATCAAGATCAGTGTCCGATGTAAGAGACTTGGGGGAGTCCACGTGCTTCCTCTTGCACGATCTCTTCCTTGGGGGCTCCTCTGAAGACAACTCGAAGAACCCTCAGGAGGAGGGGAACCCCAGTGGGGGTAACCTCAGGCCCGGGCTCCGCTGCCTAGGGACAGGGGAACTGCCAAAGACCCAGTCTCCACGCCCAGGAAGGTGCCGGTAAAGCCGAAGAAGACTTGGCCAAGGCACTCCTCATAGCTCTGAGCCGGACCCCTAGAATCCTGGACGTGACCGGTCCCCAGAGCCATGATAGCTTACGGAAGTCCCGTAGCCGAAGCACCGAGAGGGAGGCTCAGAACCGACAGCATAGGTCCCAACGTCACCCCGGGTCCGGCCGAAGAAGTCCGTGCCAAACTCGGACCCGAAGGCGGGGTTGGAGTAAGGGTCGGAGCCGACCCTAGGATCTCCATCAGCTCCAACAGCACCTGCTCCGGAGCAGGCGGTCGGAGGAGGAATGGCAATGGGATGGGCTATCGGCTCTGAAGCCAATTGGGTCGGAGCCGAAACAAATTTTGAAAGACTGGGGACTGGAACAGTCTTTGGAGCACCCTGTCTATGTCCGAATCTGACATCCTCGATGACCTAGAGGAGACTGAACAGGTTCGAGTTGGCCTCTCCAACGGCCCCAAGGGGCTAGGGGACCGGCTCCGAGGCGACTCGATAACTATCGGCGCCGAAGGAATACCCAAACCAGTTTCAATCGGTGCCGAGGAGGACTTAGGCGCCGAGGAGGAAGTGTCTGAGCGGACAACCTTCATCGGCTCCGAGACCAGTGGAGCCGATGAAGGTGACCCGCCTCTCGATGCCTCAGCCATCGGCTCCGAAGCCAGAGGAGTCGAGACTGGAGGCATCGAGGCAGACCGTTCCGCCCTCGGCTCCGAAGTCCTTGGAGCCGAAGGAGAAGTCTGCCTATGTCTTTTGGCGGTCGGGTCCGACGGACTGGTCGGAGCCGACGCCCTTTTCTTTAGCAGGAGAAGGAGAGGATGCTAAAGCTTCTTCAAAGAGGGTTTTATAAGGCCTTTCAATATAAGCTTATTTTTCCTCTCTTGGAGGACCCTCGAGGAAAAAGCGTGACACACGCTGCAGGACTCCTGCAAATGTTTGGCACCCAAACAATATACACAGAGAGAGTGGTCATCCGTGATAGACATTTTAAAAATACATTTAGTGCATTTCTTGAAGCCCGAAGGCCTAGGAGCCTGAGACATTATAAGTAAAACTGAGTAACTCTCTCACAGACAAAACTTTGTTGGAATAGACTGACCCTACAAAGATTAACTTGCCGTTCACAATGATAGCCCACAATTAAAATAAAGGCTAACTGAAGACATACAACAGTGAATAAATGTATAAAGGAATCCAAGAACCCCTAAGGTTCAAAAGGGATTAACCAACAGGAAAGGCCCTACGGATGAAGGGAGCCTGTAACCAGAACAAACACCAATCAAACACAAATTTTCCACAAAAAGTTTTCAAAACACACACAAGCACAGAGTAGCTGTTAAAACAGCTTTTTGTTAAAGAATTAGCAAATTTCTGACAGAAAAAGTTAGTGAAAAGACACTACTTAGCTCAGCCAGCTCGAGACCACGTCTTTGCTAGTTAGCGGCAAACGAGATCTGGGGGACTGGTAGTGGTGCATCCTGGGATATAGTAAGCTCAGCCAATAAGAGACTTCGCTCTTTGGCATAAGCGTGCCGAGTCGGAGCAGAGGGATCAGCTCCGAACCCATCAGTCAGAATGTAGGCGAGATAGGATCACATAACATCCACTGCCATGCATTTGGTGAACACTTTGGGGGCTGGAAAGAGACCGAAGGGCAGAGCTTGAAATTGGTAGTGACTGGCTCCTATGCGGAAGCAGAGGCATCTTCTGGAGCATTTGTCCATTTTTATGTGGTAATATGCATCTTGAATATCTACAGAGCACATCCAATCATCTTCTTCCAGGAGAGGCAGGATAGACTAAACTGTGACCATCCGGAATTTCTCTGTTTTTACAAATTTGTTCAGTGTGCTGAGAGATCCAGAATTGGTCTCCAGTCCCCCGTCTTTTTTGGTACTAAAAAGAATCTTGAGTAAAAACTGCATCCTATCTGGTCTGGGGGAACAGTCTGGATGACTCTCTTTTGTAGCAGCTTTTTGATTTTGTGTGCTGCTGCTCCCCTTTGACTGGGTGGAACATCGGGTAATACTCTGCATGAGACTGGACAAAGAAAGAAAAGGATGTGATAACCTCTGAATATTGTCCATGGTTATATTTCATCAGGCAGTGGGGTACAAGGAAAAATGACCCCCGACCGCTTCCAGAGGTCAGCAATCGGGCAACGCTTCAGGAGCATTGATAGGGTTTGGTCAGAGAACAAATCTCTGGAACCCCGGTTTCATGTACCTCCTCCGCCCTGAAAGGGGAGTCTTCCACTGGAGTTTCCCCCTCTGCCTCTAGGGGAGAACTCCACACGTGTGTCACTGAAAGAGCCCTGTGATTTTTTGTGACACATCTTCCCATTCCTCTGATTTCTAGTGTCTGACACCAATGGCATATAGGGTTTTGCCAACTTGTTCGCACCTTGCCAGAGGATCTTTCACTTTAGGGCCAAACAAAGAAGCGGGCTTGATGGAGGCATTCATGAAGGAAGCCTTAAAGCAGTCCAAAAGTCGCAAAGGCACATCCAGGCATGTCATCTGGTGACTATACCAACGCCTGCCACTCTAGCCACTCCTTCCGCTGCGTGAGAAAAAAAGATGCATGGAAGAACTGGACTGGACTCTAGGGTGGCTATCTGAGAAGCCACGCTGTCACGGACCTCATCAGAAACAGCTCCTGCTAAGGTTTCAGAGAGCTGGTTGATAAGATCCCTCTGAAGCCTGGTAAAGTGTGGCAAATAGTTCAAAGACCTTACGGCGAAGGTTGATGAAGCAAACACATGCTTCCTAGTCTGTCTATTGCCCAGGACTCCTTGTTGGGCAGATGGACAGTTTGGCTCTCTTCTGCTAAATCCTTCTTAGTTGCAGCCACCACCACCATAGCATCTACTGGAAGACCTCGTGAACAATGTGGGTGCTCAGCTGGGGGCAATAATATTTTATCCGGTCTCCCTGGTATCACTTCCAGGCTGTCAGGAGCCTTCCATGCATGCTGGACAATGAGCTGGATGAGCTCATCAGCCAGTGGTGTGACCCAGGAGGTAGGGGGCTGAACACGAAAGGCATGCAAGAATACGGATTCCTCAGAGGAAGGATTAGAGGACTTCCAGTCACTCCTCTTGTCTAAGGATCTCGAGGATGTCACCAAAGGACACCTCATCAGAGGGTGACCATGGAGAACCTTCCCCGTCATCAAAATCCATATCTTCAGTCAGTGACTCCTCAGTGGAGTCCATGTGCTTACTCTTGCACAATGCTTTACGGAGTACTTCCTCAGTGGGAAGTTCTGGGGAAGACTGCAAAGAGGGGGGGGGGTCTCCTGAGAAGGAGAACCCTGAGGCCCTTGTGCCTGGTGCCTGGTGGTTGTGGCTTGTGACAGTTGTGGCACAGAGGGGGGAGAGGACTCCGACATGTGGAGTTTGCCAGCGGAGGCAAGTGCCCTCTCAACGACCTGGGAGGCCAGCCCACCCAAGGAGGGATGGGAGACCGGAACAGAGCATGACAACCTCAGAACCAGGGTCACACCCCGGCCCGAAGAGCAGACCCCCAGACCAGGAGTCTCAAGAAGACTGTTAAACGTGAGAGAGGGAGGATTCATGGAGGGTGCCATAGAAAAAAACTGTTGTGGAACCAGGAATGCCCTCCCCCATGGCACAGCCACTGGCCTGAGAAGAGCCTGATACCCAGTGCACCAAGGGCCACAAGGACGACTCTGGTTCCAAAGTGAGATCCACTATTGGAGTCGATGGAAGGGAAGCTGTTGTCGGAGTAATAGGTTTCGAGACTTGGGTGGAAGTTGACGGAGGAGTGTACGCTGGAGTTTGAGGAGATATACGTTCACCTGAAGGAGGGAACGTGGACTTCAGGTGAGAGAGACCTCTGGCCACAACTGGTCAACAAGCTCCAACACATCTTGCTCAGAGAGGCTTCTGGTTGACCTCATAGAGAGAGCTGATGGTGATTCTGGCCTTTCTAGAAAAGGACTACAATGGCTACCAATAAATGGATCCAAGGAAGGAGAACACTTGGTCCCTGCTAGGTGCAGAGCCCGGAATCGAGGAGATCTGCACTGATGTCAGTGCCATAGAAGTTGAAGGTGTCTGCACCGTAAAGGCAAAAGTCTGCCCCAGTGGGTACGGTGCCATCGACGAAAGTGTCTGCACCGGTAACAAGGATGGTGCCAAGAAGGACTGCACCAAAGAACATGTCGGTGCCGAAAATGTCTGCGCCGTGGAGGACAGTAACGTCATGCTCACAGCCGAAGGGAATTGTACCAACTGTGCTGAAGGGGACTGTACCCGCATGGACAGTGCCAGTAAGGGCTGCGACAGAACTGTCGGAGCCGTAATTGTCTGCACTGGGAACTCCAGTGCTGGTGTCGATAAGGAAGACATGGCTGGAGCCAGAATCATTTGGGGAGGTGTTGAGCCTGGAGCCGACAGGGTCACAGGTGGCAGCGCCCAAGTAGTAATCAATTTCACCTTCTTATAAGTCGACTCCCTACGATCTCCAGAAGGAGAAGAAGGGAGTGACTTGAAGAGGAAGAACGCCTCTTATAGGGTTTAACAGGAGGGGGTGAGCCCTCCTACCCAGAAATAGCCTCACAGAAAGGGGATTTGAGAAGACCGTTCAATATTAATTTATTCTTTCTCTCGTTAAGAGTCTTGGTCGAAAACTTTCTACAAATGCCACACGGGCATCCACAGTAAGGTGGGAGATTCAGACAGTAGACACATAAGTCATGGCCAATGGAAAGTGGTCACTTACAGCCCCAATTCTTACACTGCTTAAAACCGAGGCTACTTTTCTTATCCAACATAATGATGTGGAGGAGAAGAACAGTACCAAAAAGAAGAGGAAAGGCTACCAAAGGGGTAAGAAGAGAGAAGGAAGGATTACCAATGATGGTAATAAAGAATTACCTCAAAGGTAAGAAAAGGGTAATAAAGGGAAATAGACTAAAGGGAGAATGTCTTAAGTATACGGTAGGGTAGGAAAATATTAGCAGAAATTGTTTGAAAAACTTTAAAGTAAGAATAATGTATAAAACTTTCAAAAAATGACACACTTAGCTGAAAAGAGTGGCTTGACATGGCTATACAGCAATGAGGCAGAGATCCAAGGTAACAGGGAGCAGAGCATTCTGGTTAGGACCTTGGCACGAGAGTTTTTGGCTGATGTGAGCTTGATATTTGGCTGGCTCAGTTCCGAGGATAGAACCGATAACCCATTAGTAAGGAATGAATGAAGATTAACAACATCAGATGGGGAAGGTACTCTAGAGAGTACTGGGTCAAAAGAAGGGGAACACCTTGTCCTAGGCAAAGGCTTCGGATCCAAAGAGCTGGGATCTGAGGAAGCCTTTGTCAACTTTGACATTGGCTGGGCAGGAGCAATTTTTGTATCCGACTTGCGCTTTTTCTTTGATGGTTCTGTGGTAGGATCTGACGATGGAGTTGAGGACCCTGAAGGCTTAGATGAAGGCTCCTTTGTCTCAGGGTTGGGGGATTGAGGCACAGAAATAGCTTCTGAAAAAGATGAGTAAAGTAATCCTTTCAGTATTAACTTGTTCTTCCTTTCTGCCACTGCTTGCAGATTAAACTCTCTGCAAATAGAACGGTCTATCTGAAGATGGTCTGGGCCCAAACAGATTACACATAAAACATGAGCGTTTGATAAAGGCAACTTGTATCCACATTTCTGATATTTCTTGAAACCAGAAGGGCCTTTTTCAGACATTGTAAAGAACCTAAAGAAAATAAATATCGAATAAAGTTTTTTTTTTTTTTTACTATGATTGGTAGGAACATAGTAAGTTAGAAATATTATAAACAATACTATGATTGGTAGGAATATAGTAAGTTAGAAATACTACCAACAATATTATGATTGGCAGGAATATAGTAAGTTAGAAATATTATCAACAATGATAGTTTAGACTACACTTAATAAAGTGCAAGGGAGAAAAAGGGAATAACAACTATGGTAACCTAGACTACATAATAAAGTGTAAAACGGCAAGATTCATAAATAGGAAAAACTGTTAAAAGATCAAAGAGGTCAAAAAAGTAGAAATACACTTACCTCAGATGTTAACCACTCAAGAGCTTAAGGCGACCATATCAAAACATAAAAGTGGCAAACAAGATCAGAGGTATGTTAGGGATTGGTGCATTGTGGGTAAAGGAGCTAGCCATGAGCTAACATAACGTCCGAGTTGGATCCGGACCCAACTGTTGAGGAATGAATGAAAATTTACATCAGATCAGCAAAAAAAAAAAATAAGAAAATGGAATTTTTTTCCCTAAAGGGAGCTTATCTGCCCAGCAAAGGAAGAGCACAAGCTAACCCCCATCCTCAAATGCCTCAGAGAGCATACTCCTCAGCGACAGAAGCGTTCTGAAGGGCTTTGTGCCCACACTTGCCTTTTGGTAAGCTCAGCTTGAGCTGCCTGACAGTTTGGGTGCAGGAAGGTCCCTAAAGTTTTGGAAGCTGACCAGCTGTTATATCCTTTGCAGACTATAACCCATACAGCCAAGACAACTGCAGTAGCGAATCAATATGATGAACATCTGTAGGTAGCTGACTGGGGGGGGGGTGGAGAAATTATTGTATATAAAGGAAGTGATGTTTGGGTGGGAGGGAAGGGGACTGAAGCAGTGCAAAGCAGACCTACCTTTGGGCAGCAGTTATCTTAGGAGACATCTGAAAACTTTTCCAATAAGAATGACATGTTAAGCATTTTTTAAGTCTAATTTTACCAAGAAATTGAGTACAGGAATGAATGGTAACAGGGTTTGGAGGGATAACAGTTTGAATTTTGGGAGCTTGACAAAAATATTGAAAATGGAGATCAGTAATAGAAACATAAGAAACAAATATGAAATTGTTTTGTTTTCTTTTCCTAGGAGACGCCCTGGAAGAAGACAGACATACGGCAGAGGTAGTATCCTGGGGATCAGGCATCCAAGCCCAGCTATGCGGTAGACCCTTACACTCTCCTTCACCCAAGACCAATAAGAGGACAGCCCTACAGCCATAGAGGAAGTGTTTAATTAACAGTCTTAAGTGGCTTCCCGAGGAGCTACGTTGAAGGGACTAAGACATTGATAAGCAGTCGGAGGATCCAAGTCCAGCAACAGCAGAGTCATACATCAGTAGATGAGGCAGTGACTGAGCTGACCTGACACCCAAAGACACCCTAATAGTTTTCTGCTTGGAGACAGAAGGAAGAACTGACAAGACTAGTACGTGCTCTACAGCTCAGCGGGAAAAGAAGCCTGAAAGATGAGTTGTAAAGCCTGTGAGAGTTGGTAAACCTCCTAAAAGAAAATCAAAAATATTACGATAAAAAAAAAAAAAATGACAGTCTACTAAAGCACACTACCCTGCCCCCTTTTTTTTCTTAATTTCTACTTTTTCATGTAAACAATTCTGTCACATGAGCATATACCAAAAAAAAACTCCCTTAGAATTTATATATATATATATATATATATATATATATATATATATATATATATATATATATATATACACACACACACACACACACACACACACACACACACACACACAGATAAAGCTTAGTTTTTCCCCAGAAAAATGAAGAAGTGCATGTTTTTTATTTGTCAGGCCTTAAAGTATTGCTAATTGCTAGTCGACAGTCAGTTCCAAGGAATATACCTAGATGGAAAGAAAGCTCTGAAGCGTCTGACACACAAAGTTCCCCTGGCATTAACAGCATGTGGAAGATGCCCTGAAGCTTTGAAATCTGGCCTGTGGTCATATCCTGGGCAGGATATAACCCAAAGAATTCAGGCTACTGCAACACTAATCTAATGCTGAACATCGCTGGTTCTCCCTTCTCTTCCACCTGGTCAAGGACAATTAAATTATTAAACAGGATGGACTTAGCTCAAACAACAGATAGGCTCTCTCATTTACCCAAACTAAGTAAAGTGTAAGTCTGACAGTTTGGATGACAGGATTCTGATATTTAGGTAGCTATTTTTGCAGGACATGCTACAGGTATTGCAGGAGGCAAGGAAACCTGCTATTAGGGGGAAAATTGTACTTACCATAATGTTCCATCTGTGTTGCCCATTTTCACTTATGGTCAACATATGGGTTTGGTTCCGAGCATCAGAACCAACTCAGCCGTTACTACAGCTTGTGATCACCAAAAACTCTCGAGCTTAACCTTTACCTATAATGCTCCTCCCCCAGTTACCTCAGATCGACTTTACAGAAGACAGTCCAAAATAAAGAAAGAAGAAAACCAAAAGCATTCAGGGAGACCATATCTGGTACTATATGCATATGTCATGAACAATTATGTTAGCTGTCCATTCCATTTAAAATCCAATGGCAGGGGGATGGAGGGGGGGGGAGTCCAGATAAATTAAAGTGGACAACACAGATAAAATGTTATGGTAAGTACATAACTTCTTTATGTGACATTGTCAATTTTCATTTTATCACTGACACATGGGAACAGAGTTCCCAGCTACCTTAGATCGTGGGTGGACTCTGGGAAGGATATTCCTGAGCACTACTGAGCCAAATGGCTCTCTTCCCCTGGAGACCAAATCTAATTTGTAATGAGTAATAAAGGTATGAGAAGTAGCCCAAGTTGCTGCTGCAGAATATCATCCACAGAAGCTCTAAAATGGAAGACTGTTGAAGTAGCCACAGCTCTAGTGGAATGTGCTCTAATGTTTTTTGGCTACTCAACACCCTGTTTATTACAGACGAAAGTTATACAGTCTTTGAGCCATCTAGCCAATGTTTTCCTTGCTCACTAGTTTACCAAGTTTCATACTTGAGAAGTAAACAATTGGTCAGATTTCCTGATATTATTAATGCTTTTGAACATCTAACAAATATAAGCAATATTTGCATATGTTGGGGAAACTGGGAAAGAACACTGGCAAATTAATGGTCTGGTTGATATTGGCCTCTAAAGACTACCTTAGGTAGAAAGGAAGGGTTAGTTCTTAAAGAAATCCTCTTTGTGAAAAATCAAGTAGTGTGGCTTATAAGACAAAGCTTGTATTTCTGAAATCCTCTTTGCAAAAGTTCAAGCCATTAAAAGTGTCATCTTCCAGGATAAAAACTTTAAATCACAATCAGCAGCTGGCTCGAAGGGAGGTTGAACAAAAGCTTGCAACACCAACTTCAGATCCTAAGGTGGAGTAGGGTCTTTAAAAGGAGGTTTTAGTAAAAGAGTCCCTTTTAAAAAGGCCTTGCAAAGCTTATTTGAAGCCAGAGGGGATTCTTTAAAACCTTGATGAAAATTGGAAATAGCTGCTAGCTGAATTTTAGTGGTAGAACTAGAAGCTCCTGTATTGAAAAGTGACGCTAAAAATTCTAGAATTTTATTAATAGGTGCTGAAAAAGAGTCAGTCTTATTGTCACAAGCCCAAAATGTAAACCTTTTCTATTTACTAGTGTAAACAAATGGTGGATGGTTTATGAAAGGTAGAAGAATATGACGGGCTAGGGAAGAGAGCATAAGTTGCCTGGCTGTTATTGGAACCGGAGAAACCAAGCTGTTAAGCTTGAGGCTGAGAACTTGTATGTAGCTGGCCCGCTTAGGACAATGTAAATGTAATAAGATTACTGGAACTGAGTGACTTGTGACTTAGTATCTTACATGTAAAGCAGTTTGAAATTTGGGTTTATATGCTCTCATGTTAGGTTTGGCTAATGAATATGGGTAAGAGGATAATATGATCTCTCCAGCTGTCAATTTAAAATTGCCATGCTCCGGAGCTCCAGGTAATAGTTTTAATGGAATATCTCTGCTACAGCAGATGTTGTTTCGTTGCACACTGCTGTTTTCTGAAATTCATTATAGCATCTTACTGCTCTTTGCATAGTGATAAATTCTATACAACTTGCAGCAAATCTACATTAGGCAGAGCTCCTTGCTAACACTTTTCAAGAGAAACCTTGACGAGTGGATAGGAAAAGTACAGTTTTGTACCTACCATAAATGTAGATGTTCGAAGATCCACATTGCTGCAGTCCTAACACTTGGGTAGTCCGCTGTCCTTGGTCGGCCCGAATATCAAAGTATAAGGCTGACGTCGGTCAGGGCGCATTTGACTGACGTCAGGACGTCAGGGTACAAACGCGCATGACCGACGTCATATCCTCAGTCTTTTCTTGCCCCAGATGTCAGAAGACCCTAAAAATAAAGGTCAAAACCAAAAGACAGAAAACAACCAACCAACCACCCCTGCACTAACTATATGTACAATATATACAATATACACAAAATGTACAACCCAACCCACACAACCGCCTCTAACTACAGAGGGGAAGGAGGGAGGGTAAATTGGACTGCAGCAATGTGGATCTTCGAACATCTACATTTATGGTAGGTACAAAACTGTACTATGTTCTTCATCTCACATTGCTGCAGTCCTAACACTTGGGTAGAATCCCAAAGCAGAGGTAAGGGAGGATGGCTAACTACAAGGAAGCAGGAGCTGCCAAAATGCCCTGCAAAACAGCAGTGGCAAAACCAGCCCTGGACTTAAAGTGGCAGGTGATAATGCCTAGAGAAAGTATGTACAGAACTCCAAGTAGCTGCCTCCAAAATATCCTTGGTTGCCACTCCCCTCAAAAAAGCTGTTGAAGTGGCAGTAGCCCTAGTGGAATGAGGCCTAATCCCAGCTGGAATCTCCTTGCCATGATGGGAATAACAGAAAGCAATGCAAAACCCAGTCCACTTAGAAATAGTTTGTTTTGATACAGGCTTGCCCTGAGAACTCAAGGCAAAAGAAACAAACAACTGCTGGGACTGCCTGAACCCTTTAGTTCTGTCCAAATAATAACGCAACTGCCTGTGGACATCTAAAGTGTGCAAAATCTTTTCCCCTTTATTTTGGGGATTTGCATAAAAAGTAGGCAAATGAATAGTTTGGTTTAAAGCCACACTAGAAACCACCTTAGGCATAAAGGAAGGATTAGTACGTAATGATACCCTATCCTTATGGAAAATCAAGAAAGGCTCAACTGCCATAAGGGCCTGTAATTCAGAAACCCTTCTTGCAGAGGTAATGGCCAACAAAAAGCAGTCTTCCAAGATAAATATTTCAACTCAGCAGTAGCTGCAGGCTCAAAAGGTTGTAGAGTGAGTTTCTCCAACACAAAATTGAGATCCCAAGCAGGAGTAGGAGCTCTTCGTGGGGTCTTATATTCTTTGCCCCTCTAAGAAATTGCTTGAACAAAGGATGAGAAAACAATGGTGGGTTGCAATCATAGTGAGCTGAAATTGCTGCAGCATGAACTTTAATAGAAGAGAAAGACAAACCTTTGTCCAGTAACTCAGTAAGATATTGAAGAGCCACACTCAAATTAGGCTCAGAAACATCAAAATCTTTTGCTGCACTCCAAAACAAAAATCTCTTCCATTTGTCTGCGTACACTTTCCTTGTACTAGGCCTCCTAGCTTCCAAAATAACATTCAAAACTTGCTGAGGAAGTGGAGGCCCACTTTGGTTCAAAACAGAATATGCCAGGCCGTCAGGTGCAGAGAGTGAAGCTTGACATTTAGCAAATGGCTGTCCTCCTGCGACAGCAGGTGTGGAATTGAAGGCAAAGGCCATGGAGGCTTCCGTACCAGACTTCTCAGTAACGGGTACCAGTGTTGTCGAGGCCAATCCGGAGCTATTAAAATCATCTTTGGCTTGTCCTGTCTGACCTTTAGAAGTACCTTTGGGAGGAGAGGAAGAGGTGGAAAGGCATATACATGAAGATTGCTCCAATTGAAAGAAAGAGCATCCACTTTCCAAGCTGTGGTATGAAACCTTTTTGTGCAAAACTTTGGCAGCTGATGGTTTAGTGGAGAAGCGAACAGATCTATGTCTGGAGTTCCCCATGACACTGTCAATTTCTGAAATACATGAGGATCCAATTTCCACTCGTGGGGATCCATAATTCGTCTGCTCAACACATCTGCTAAGGAGTTCTGTGCTCCTGGCAGAAACCTTGCCTGAAGATTGAGCTGTAAACTGAGAGCAGTCTCCCACAAAATCATTGCTTGCCTGCATAGAGGATAAGAATGCGTTCCCCCTTGCTTGTTGATGTACCACATGACAGTTGTGTTGTCTGTTAGAATCAACACCTGCCCTGGAAGAAGCAATTCCTTGAAAGCAATTAATGCAAACTGGACTGCTAACATCTCCTTCATGTTGATATGTAGATGTTGTAGTCTGACAGGCCACTTGTTTTGTATCCACTTTCCATTTAGATGAGCTCCCCAAGCTTTGTCTGAGGCATCTGTCGTTAAAATCTGACTCGCCTCTGGCCGGGTCACAGAGAGTCCCTTGTTTAGGTGACATTCCTGAGCCCACCACAAAAATTCCTTTTGAATGCAAGGTATTATTTGAATGACAGTGTCTAGATCCTGGCAGTGCTGTGTCCATACATTTTAGAGATACCATTGTAGCTTCCTCATATGCAGTTTGGCATTGGGAAGCACCAGAATACAAGATGCCATGAACCCTAAGGCTTGAAGGACTGTCCTTGCAGTCAGCCCGGACTGATGAGATAGTTGATGGAAGTAAAGGGATAGACTCTTTTGTTTGTCCGGGGTTAAAAGGCCATCTGGGATGCTGTATTCAGTCTCACACCCAGAAAGCACATGTCTTGAGAGGGTACTAGACTGGACTTTATTTCGTTCACAGAATACCCCAGGCATCTTAGCACTGCTATCACATAATCCAAATGATGAAGAAGCTCTTCTCTTCCTTGAGCCAGAATTAGGCAGTCGTCCAAATAAGGATAGATCTGTATTCCTTTTGTCTGAAGAAAGCTATCACTGGAGCCAGAACTTTCGTGAACACTCTGGGCGCAGTAGATAAGCCAAAGGGCAATGCAGAGAACTGATAGTGAGAAGTCCCAGCTCGAAAACGCAGATACTTCCTGCAACTTAGTCTGATAGGAACATGAAGGTAAGCCTCCTTGAGATCCAAAGTTACCATCCAATGATCTTTGCCCAGCAGAGGTAAAAGCTGCTGCAACGTCAACATTTTGAACTTGGGAATGTCCAGATAAGTGTTGAGGATAGATAAATCCAAAATTGGTCTCCACGTGTTCCCCTTCTTTGGTACTAGGAACAGGCGAGAATAAAATCCTAGGCCCACTTCTGGCAGAGGGACCGGCTGTATGGCCCCTAGTTGAAGCAACAGAGAAACCTGTTTGTGAGCCTCTAGTCTTTGTGGAGGAGGAACGTCTGGCATGCCTTTGAAAGGAGGCAAGGTATGGAAATAAAACCTGTAGCCGTGGCGAATGATATCCAATACCCATTTGTCCTGGGTAATTAAACTCCAATTTTCTTTGAAAAGTGCCAACCTTCCTCCCAAAGGTGCTGCCAGACGAGCAGGCTCTGGCAGCTGAAAAGGTAGGTCATTGGGTCTGCTGACGAAAGGACTGACCCCTGCCCTCACCAAGCCTGTGCAGGAGAACTCCTGTTCTAGGCCTGAAAGAGCCCTGGGCTCTGCCCTTACCACGTCTAGATCTACCCCTAGACTGTGAACCATAAGAAGGATACGTCCACCCTTTAGTAGGCCAATTTCTACTAAACTTTGGAGGCTGGACCTGCAAAAAATCTTTAACAGTCTGCATAGACTTAGCCTTGTCTTCCATTTTCTTTAAGACTGTCTCAACAGGAGGACCAAACAACACGTCAGATTGTAAAGGAGCATCTAAAATCCTTGTCTTAACATGTTCGGACAAATTCTGATCCCTCAGCCAGGCGTGCCTGCGAAGGACTGACCCAGTGGCAGCCACCCTAGACGAGGCCTGTACAGCATCAAAACCACATTGCAAAGAATGCTTACCCACCTGTTCAGAAACATGCACTAAATCTTGCAACTCCTTACAATCAATACCTACTGCCAGAGCATCAACCTTAGACTTCAATAGTGAAAGGAGATAATTTTGGTATTTCAACATGTGAAACTGGCAATTCAGAGCCCTCATAGCAAGAGTGGAAGAAGTATAGACTTTCTTTCCCCATCTATCCAAGGCCCTAGCCTCCTTATCTGCAGGAACCGGATTCTTAACAACAGAAGCCTTCATACCTTTAGGCCCCTGGCTAACAGTCTCTGGATCTGCCCTAGGACTCTTAAAAAGATACTTATGAGCTTCAGGCACCCTGTAATACCTATCCGGCTTAACAGGAGCAGGAGGCAAAGAATCAGGATTAAGAGAAGCTTCTGTAAAAACATCGTCCACTACATCCAAAACAGGAGGTATAGCCAAAGGCCTATGCTGGGGTAAAAACAGAAATTCCCTAAGCCTTTTCCTGGAATCAGAGAAGTCCTGACCCT
The DNA here is from genome assembly GCF_019279795.1 of Protopterus annectens. NCBI lineage: Eukaryota > Metazoa > Chordata > Ceratodontiformes > Protopteridae > Protopterus > Protopterus annectens. Next base: position 1,125,408,992 of record NC_056743.1, read on the forward strand.
CCCACTTAAAATGCTCCCTCATGGAATGAAGAGTTTCTGAAAAAGAAAAATCCTCAGGAGGAGTAGCAGAAGGAGAAGAATCATCCACATCAGAATCAGAATAAGGAGAGTACTCCTGCAAGTCTTCAGCCGAAGACTCTGAAACATCTGAAGCCAGCTCAAAACCCCCCAGCTCAGGATCCACCCTAGGTCTCTTATCAGGAGGGGGCATAGAACCCCTAATCAGAGTAATCAAATCTTCCGCCATTTTAAGCATATGCTTCTTGGGCACAGTACCTGAGGAGCTAGGGGTAACACCAACTGAAGCCAAACCTGGCCTGCCCCTGGGGGAAGCCTTTGAAACAGAAGGAGAGGGCCTAGCCACCTTGGGAAGGGAGGGGAGTATAGTAAGATGAGAAGCCCCCTCAGCCTGACTAGTCTCCTGACAGGCCACATCCTGCAATAATAAGGTCTCACCCTGGGAACACAAAGAAACCTCCGGTGGAGCCACCGGCTCCACCGACACCTCCAAAGAACCGGCGTCTGGTACAGACGGTTCTTCTAGCCTAGGCTTAACTGCCTTGTCCTTGCGCTTCTTCGAAGAAGCGGGCATCGGAGCATCCGACGGCATGTTATAGTTGCACCGCTTCCCAAAGACTAACCTTGCACAATCCAACCTTCTCTTTATAGTGCGTTTATTAAATCTAGCACAAGAGCGACAGCCAACAACGTTGTGCTCAGGCCCTAAGCAAGGAATACACAAAGTATGATAATCTCTATGCGGTATCTGTTTCCCACAAGAAATGCAATTATTAACTTTTTCTGACATCCGGTAAATGACTGAGGCAAGAAAAAACCAAAATATTCCCCAACGGGGTACTTAGCCAACTTTGAACTCGGTCTGAAACTTCTAAATCGAAAAATCTCAGAACGCCAACCAGCACTTGCAATACTGCTTCTGCATCGGACCATGCGGCAAAAAAGACTGAGGATATGACGTCGGTCATGCGCATTTGTACCCTGACGTCAGTCAAATGCGCCCTGACCGACGTCAGCCTTATACTTTGATATTCGGGCCGACCAAGGACAGCGGACTACCCAAGTGTTAGGACTGCAGCAATGTGAGATGAAGAACATCAGAAGGTTTACCCCGGGGATCACTTCAGTGGCTCTGCTGGACAGAGGCACAGGGAACTAATCTAAGGGGATGGCGAAAGCCAGCACATTCTGGCTAGGTTTATAAATGCCTTCGGGCAGATAGCCTAGTACCTACTACGAACCCATGAACAGATGGATGGACTAATCACTCTGGATGGGACAGTAGGTCTGAAGCCGGGTCCAGAATCCAAGGTTGATGAATCAGATAAGGCCAACGAAAGGGGAACCAGAACTGTTGAGGCCAATAGGGTGCAATGAAGATCACTTTGCTCTTCAGCCTGACTGCTTTCTGTAGAAATTTTGAGATCAAGAGAATTACGGGAAAGGTATGAAAAGGTTGGGAGGGCCAAGTGTGTAGAAGTTTACACCTTGGTGACTCCCCCAGAGGAGGAATCAGGGCAAAGTAGTTGCTGCACTTGTTGTTTAGGGGAGAGGCAAATAGGTCACAGCAAGGCTGGCCCCACTGATGGAAAATCCTTTCTATCACCTTTGGACAGAGACCACTTGTGAGGCAGGAGAATGCACCTGCTTAGTTTATCTGCTATCACATTGCAACTCCCAGGAATGTGCACTATCAGAAAGCAGTTGGAAGAAATCGCCCACTGCCACACTCTGAGAGCTTCTCGACATAGGGAATAGGATGTGGTTCCTCCCTGTTTGTTGATGTACCAAACCACTGACATATTGTCTGTCTGAATCACAATTGTCCCTAAAGGAAGAGCAGTTTGAAAGGCCTGCTATACTAACAGCACTGGTCTCAGTTCCAGGACATTGATATGCAAGTTGGCCTCTATGAAGGAACCAAGTGCCTTGGACAGTCTTCCCTAGATAATGCCCCCCCACCCTATCTGGGAGGCGTCCGTGGTCAATATAGCCTTGGGTTGTGAAGGGAAAAAGGGTTGGCATAGAAGAACATCTTTGGAGTGTACTTGGAGTGTATCCACCAAGCTAGATCTCTTTTGCACAGATTGGTGATCGAAATCAGGTCCAACATGGGTTGGTACATTATTGACCACTGAGTTGCAAGCAGCCATTGTAATATTCTCATAGGATATCTTGCCAAAGGAACTAGGGTTATGGCAGCTGCCATGGACTCTAGGGCTTGTAGAACTAGACATGCAGTCACTTTCCTCTTGTTATTTTCTGAACCTGTACTCTGATTTTCTCTAATCTCACAAGGGGAACACAGGCTATGGAAGTCCTTGTCTTTAGAATCGCTCCTATGAACTCTAAGGTTTGAGTAGTAGTCAGTTGTGATTTTTCAAAATTTATAGTTATCCCTAAGTAAGAACAAGTCTGAAGGATGTGATTACTTGCTTCTATTAACTGATGCCTGGTCGGAGTGGTAATGAGCCAGTTATCTAAATATGGAAACACTTGAAATCTCTGCAGTCTCAGGTGAGCTGCTACTGCTGCCATACCATTGGTGAACACACTGGAGGATGTGGTGTTGCCAAAAGGTAGAACGCTGAATTGATAATGACTGGCTCCTAGCCAGAAGCAAAAAAAAAACTTTGGGATCATTTGTCCATTTTGATATGGTAATACGCATCTTAAAGATCTATTGAGCACATCCAATCAACCTTTTTTAAAACAGAATGGACTGTACCTTGACCATCTGGAATTTGGTTTGCTGAACTGACTTGTTCAACACACTTAGATCCAAAATTGGTCTCCAATCTCATCTTTTTGGCACTAAAACGCATCTTGAGTAAGTTCTGGACTCTATCTGGTCTGGTGAGACTTCTTGGTCAACTCTTTTCTAGTAGTTTTTGTATTTGAAGAACTGTGTGTTCCCTTCTGATTGGGAGGAACATCTGAGATTTTCTTGCACACTGGAGGAAGAAGGGAAAAACATAGTAACTACTTTAGCTACATGGGTGTCGAATATGACAGACTACTATCAACCTGGGTCCCCAGGTCCCTGATAACTTCTTCTGTGTAAGTGGATTGCCACCTATTTGGTAGCTAGGTAAACTCTTGGCGTATGTTGGCAATGTCTGTAGGATCAGTAAATCTTCACATCATTTGAAACTAGCTGAGAGCATATCTGGGAGTTTCCTCCCAGTTTAACATAGCTAGTTAAGAAGAGGCTTTGATTTATGAATTCCAGAGTTTTTTATTTTATTTTCTCTCAAAGATGATTTTGTTCCCAGTCTATATTAGGGTTTTATTTATAGTGAGGTGATCAAAGGTTGTCTTACCTTTTTATTTTTTTAGTCTATTGTAGTAGCTTCTCTCCTTTTGTTTTGTTGTTTTTGTTTATGGGGTCCACCAGACTTGCAGAGCAGTCTTTTGCCTTTGGTAAGAGTCTTTGTTTTGTTGCGATTGCCTTTGATCCATGCAGCCCAGTCTTGAGGGTGGGAGCATTTGTAAGTGATTGGATACCCCCTTCCTTGTGTTTCAGCCTGCGGGGGGCTCTTAGCGAGACCACACTAGTCTCTAAGTGTGAAGTCGGCTTTTGAGAGTTCTTTACTGTTATCTTTTTATTTCTAGATGGTGTGGGAGGACTCCCAGACAGATAGTGGTGTGGTCTGATCTCACCAGTGAGGTAACACCGTGGGTGTTGAACATTGTGCTCCCATGTTCGTGATGAGACTGATCAAGTATGTTATCTCCTGTGGTAGGGATGGTTGTTCCATGTGATTTGTTGGAGTTTATGAATTTTACCTTTGGGCCAGGGGTGTTGGGCTGAGTAGTGTTCCCAGTCTATATTAGGGTAATTGAGTTCAATTAGTGTGTATACCTAGTATGATGGGGTTTATCCCCTCTAGTGTTTTCTAGGTCTGTTGAGGGTTCTGAGAGGTTCCTGAGTTTGTGGCCTGTTGCTGCTACCAATTTGCAGAGCAGTTCTGGCATCTATGGTTAGTCTTGTGGGAGTGATGCATGGCTGCATCGCATGCATGCTCAGGTGCAGGGTGTGGGTGTCTCAGTTTGAGATTTAGACTTCTGGCATTGAGCAGCATTTACCCTTAGTTTTTCCTTTTTTTGTTCTAGGCAGCGTGGCTTGTCCAGCATGTCATCCCAGGCAGACAGACACTGATCCCCTTTTGATGACACGTTTAAAGCCAATTGTTGTTAAAGCTGATCATCTTATTCTGTATTGTGGCACATCATTCTGGTGAAGGGATACTGCTCTCTCAGGTATGGTATAACCTCTGGAAATGATCCTGTGCACCTAAGTATCTGAAGATATTTGTAGACAGGCTTTGAGGTTCAGGGATAGATGCTCCCCAACTGCCTCCAGAGGAAGACAATTGGGCCTTTTTTCAGGAGCGCTGAAAGGGTTTGCCAGAGAACGAATCACTGAAACCTGATTCATGCAGGCCACCTCAGCCATGTGGACAGAGTCTTCCATTAATGTTTCCTCCTCTGCCCCTGGGGGACTCCCTCCAAGTTTGTCCTGAAAAAGCCCTTGGGACGTCTTGAACCACATTTTCCCACTGCTTCTCTGATTTCTGGAAAATGGTCATTGAGGAGTGGAAAAAGCCTATGCCCGCAGCACAAAGGGTCTTTCTATCTTTCTACACCTGGATAATGAGTTTTTAACTTTTGGGCCGAATAATGAAGATCTGTGAAAAGGTGCATTGATGAATGAAGACTTGAATGGCTCCACAAAAATCATAAAGCCGCATCCAGGCGTGTCTCCTAATGACAACACCTGAACACGCAGCTGTGGTCGTCCCTTCAGCTGCATGAGCAATCAGCCTCATGGACAAGTTTGATACAAACTGTAACTTAGCCAACTGGGAAGCACCTCTTTCTTGGACCTCCTCAGAGACAGCTTCTGACAGAGTATCTGATAACTCCTTGATTAGATCTCTTTGCAGTCTGGTAAAGTGTGCCAAAAAGTTCAAGGACCTTAGTGCAAAGGTTGATGATGCACTTACTCACTTCCCAAATTTATCCATCGACCAAGATTCTCTGTTAGGTGGATGAAAAGAGGAACCATCTTCAGCTAGTTCCTTTTTAGTTGTGGCCACAACAACCATGGCACCAAAGGTTAGACCCTTAGACCAGAATTACTTATCTTCTGGAGCAGTTAAAATACTGTCAAGTCTCCTGGGGATAGGCTCAACAGTGTCAGGGGCCTTCCATGCCCAATGAGAGATCAACTCAATGAGCTCATCAGCAGTTGGAGTTACCCAAGAGGTAGACGGGCGAGTGCCAAAAGCCTGCAGGTACATGGACTCCTCAAAGGAAGGATTTGGGGACTTCCAATCACTCCTTTGCTTCAGAATCTCCAGGAATTATCCAGAGAGACAACATCCGGAGGTGACCTTGGGGAACATTCCCCTTCACTGAAGTTGGTGTCATCACTGATTTGGTTCCTCTGGGGAATCCCAGTACTTTTTCTTCTTAGGGACCTCCTCAGTGGGATGATCTGGGTTGGAATTCCTTTTTTGGAAATCCTGCAGTTTCAACACCCGCTGACTCAGTGGAGGCACAGGCTGAATATATCCAGACAGGAGAAAGGCAAGGACATCTGCTCTGAGGTGGAAGGGGCTGACTGACTGCTGTAGCCAAAGCTCGCTCCATAGCCTCAAAAGCTGGACCATCCAAAGAGGGAAGGGAGCCCAGAACAGAGAAAGAGTGCCTCGGAACCATGGTCCCTCCCCGCTCTGAGAAGACACCTCCTGAGACCAAAGCCAAAGCTGAACAGATCCATGTTGAGGCCCCAAGGTGCAGAGAAGGCTTCGACAAAACAGGGGTCGACTCTGGCACTTCGAAGCTAACAGGACAGTTACAGCTCCAAGAGATCTCCAGTTCTGAATGAACAGAAGATCTCAGAGAAAGAGACAGCTCGGTACATAAGGATATCCTTGGTTCTGGTAGAGTCAGTGCTGGGTGGCTTGGAGCCGAGGGCTCTGATACTTCAGTAGAAGTCAGAGGAGAAAGTATTACCAGTGTATAAGAAGACTGGGATCCTAGACCCATAGGGGCCTAGGCTGAAATGGACCCTGTCAATCCTCTTGCCTGGAGAATATTATTCACCAGTCTCTCCAGGTCATCCTCAGTCAGGCTTTTAGTGAAATGGAGGGACATGATGGAGGGCAATTTGGGTCTTTCCAAGAAGGATGAAGGCAACCTTTCTGGAAAGGGATCAAAGGAAGGGGAGTAAGATGTTCTAGGTAGGTAATCATGGTGAAATCCTCAGGTTGTTTGCTTGGGGCCAATGCAGTAGGCACCAAGAGAGATTCCTGCATGGATATCTTCAATGTCAATGAGACATCAGTTTTCTACACCACTATCTCTAGTGCCAAACACTGTTTCGTACCCAATCAATTCGGCTCTGTGGAGTCCTTTGGAGCCAAGGACAGCAATAAAATATCTGTCTGTTCTGTGGAAATTGTAGGAACCAAAGACCTAGGCTTCTTGGAAGTCGGCACTGATGGGAATGTAGGCACCGATAAATACCTCTTTTTTTGCCTTTTCAGAAATTGTGGAGAAGACGATGAAGAGGGAAAAGACACTTAAATTTTGCTTTTAAATGTCTATGATCCAGATATGGCCTCACTTAAAGCACATGGTAGAAGCCCTTTAAAGATTCACTTGTTCTTGTTATCCACTAAGGCTCTATGACTGAATGAGTGGCAGATGGAGCAGTCCCATACAGTATACACACAATAAAAGTGTATTGGAAGAAAGAAATTTTATGTTCACATTTCTGGCATCTCTTAAAGCCAGAAGGAGCTTTAGGTTTATCAGCCATATCTGCAATTAAAACCTGGTACAAACGAGGTACACACACACACACACACACACACACACACACACACACACACACACACACACACACACAAAGAAAGAAGCCTCGCACAACAGAAACAACCAAGTCTTAAAATATTTTTTTTTTAAATAATAAAAAAGGGTTCAAAGAAAGTACTATCAGCAATGATAGCCAAGATTACATGACTGAAAATAGATATAAAATACTGTGAATGGAAAAACAAGGGAGAAGGAATATAAAATACACCGAAGTGTACTTGGCTCTGGACTGACATGTTTTTCCATTAAAGCATATTTGCTAGCCATCTCTACCTGCTTATCTTTGTGTACACCTCTCCCTGCATGTTTTGAGGTCAATCTAGAAGGGCTTCCTGCACATCAGGCCATCAAAAAATCTTTTCCTCATCCTTGGGACCTGAATTATATTCTAGAAAGTTGACGATCTCCTTTTGAACCCTTCCTTGTCTTCTCTAAAATTCTGTACCTGGAATGCAGTCTTGCTAGCGGCCTTTATTTCAGCAGCAGTGTCTCAGGGCTATAAGCCCTCAATACTTTGCCTCCTTTTCTCCTTTTGTTCACAAGAATGTGGTATATCTTAGGACTTAACCTTCTTTTATGCCTAAAGATGCCAATGAAATCTCTCTAAACCACTCTATATAGTTGCCTACCTTTTTTCCAGTCCACAAAACTGGGGAGAAAGAATTTTACATTCATTAGATGTTTATAAACTACTCCGATTTTATTTCAAGAAAACTATACATATTTAGAAAATCTGATCAACTATGTGTTTCCTTTCAGGATAAAAAGTTGAGTTGCCCTGTCTCTAGATGGATTTCCTTGATGATTTCCTTTTGTTATTCCTTACATGGGAAATCCCCTCCAGGTCAAGAACAAGCACACTCCACCAAACTGTGGCTTTTTCTTGCGTCTGCTTAAGGTCTAGACTCCAAAACCATTTTAGAAGCAGCCACTTGGACCTCCATTCAGATTCTTATTAAGCACCATCAAACTAATGCCTTTTTTTCAGGACAAGGACTGTTTTTGCCACATCTATCTTTCAAGGAATTCTGGATTTCCAATCCTCCACCCACACACTAAATTGCTCTGGGAATGTTTCCATATATTAATCAATGCTGCAGAAGTGATCAAGGAATGACATGGTACACTTGTGCAAGAACTTAGCATAACTGCAGATGTCCAAGTAGATCACTCTTCCATCTTTTTCTTTCTTCCAAGTTTCATTTTCCCCTCTCAAATGTGCCAACTCTTGAAAATGCTCTTGGGCCTGTGGACACCCAAATGGAAAAACTAAAAAGTGATAGTTAAAATCTGCTACCTGGGATCTCAGGTGTTTCCTGCGAGAGGTCCTGATTTGTAACTGAAGGTAGCCATTCTTCAAATCCAACTCTGCAATAAAAGGATCTCTTTCTGTGAAGGGTGCTACATAGATTACTATCCTGAATTTGATATTAAAAAAATAATTCTTGCTGGAAAGTTATAACACTGGTCTCTATCCTTTTCTTTTAAGTGCCATAAATTATTGACTAAAAACATGATCTTTCTTCATGTTATGAGATCAGACATCCTTCCTTTTTTTTTTTTTTTTATAAAGAGCCACTTGACTAAACAAAATAATCTGCAGCAGGGGAGCTGATGAATGATGGACAGTAAGTGACATGAGAGTAAGACGTTTCTAACACAAAAGTGCAAACCCAAATGGCTGAGTTTGTTTTAAGTCTGAGATCTGTATATCTTGGAGAACTCCCCTTACTCACAGATATAGTGCAGGTTAGTATACATAAGCAGTGGGGGGGGGTGGGAAGTTGAAGGGATGCAGCCTCCTATAAAGAGAAGTGCAGGGGTTGGGGGATTTGAAGCACCCATGCAAAAATGATTTTTTGCATGTATTTAAAGGTTTGATTTTGCCTGTCTTTGTTCACAGCTTAATGTTCACACTTTCTAGTGCCACACATACGTTCTGCAAACTACTTTTGTCATGCAGCAAAGTGTTCCTGAATTGGTTTGCATATGTTCTGCAGCAGAACTGTAGGTAAGTCATAAGTGACCCTCTGCAGAAGGCATCCACTCAAACTTGAACAGCAACAATTCTTTGTCTTTTCAGCTTTTCCCGGTTAGGGGTCACCACAGCGGAACTCCAGTCCGCTAATGATTGGCAGTAGATTTTTTTTGTGGTGCCGAGTTGCCAGCCCGACACCCAACCCTCAATGAAGGCACGAACATTTACACATCTTTTGAACGCCACTCGACCGCGGGGAGGACATGCAGACTCCACACACAAGGCACTCCAGCTGAGAATCGAACAGGAGAACCTCTTGCTGTGAGGCAATGCTACCGCTGCACCACCGCGGCATACAATAAAAAAAATAAAATACAATAAAATTCTTCTGTAAGATGACAAGATGATAGACAAAAATATCTCTTCTTCTCTGAAACTGTGGCAAGCTACTTGTAACAATAAGGTTCCAAGTTAAATCACCACACACTGAGCACTTCATGATCATAAATGCAATTCTAGCATTCAGTTATGAAGTTGGTACTACATCTCCACTATGAGTAGCACCTGCCAGTTGTACCCCTTGACAGCTTGCACCCTGGGCAGCTATCCTCATTGTCCCACCCTAGTTACAGCTCTGCTCCGCAGTAACCTTCTGAAAATGTATTTTGAAACCACTTATCCATAAGAATATTGTTCAAGTTTGGAGCGTAGAACTGACAACTGTCTCCTAAGAGGATGAGAAAGGCTGAAAGTAGGTAACCATAAAATCCACACTGAGGTCCTTTAGGATTTCCTTTGTGGTTGCTGCTGCTGGGCCTTATTCTAACAAGGATATGTGGAGGAGGATAAAGTCTGCAATTTATCTTTAGTTTCTCTACCCCACAAATTGCAGTTTCACAAAGAATAGCCTTTAGCAAGATGAACAGTTTACAGAATGTTGAGGAATGGGTTCAAAGAAAAACTGTTTAACAGTACTTCTAGTTTTTAGGATATTTGCTAATCCCATCAGCTTGATAGACAAGGAAGTGACTGATGCAATAACTTCCAGAAGTTAAACATTCACCAACTTTATGAATAAGCTTCAGTCCAAGTCCAGCATATCTTCTTAAGGCTACTTCAGTGGCAGAATTCTGGTACTTACTTTCATAAGTACACCTTACAATATGCAACCCTATATCACCAGAGGTGGAACTTATTCTGAATGTAGATGGCACAATAGATACAGTATCAAGAGATACAATTTTTTTTGGGGGGGGGAGCTTTGTGGGGCAGAGCACACTAGTGCCTCTATTAGAACTCAGATGCCAGGAGTCATTCCAACACCCCCAGGTCTACTTCAAAATCCTCCCACTGCCTGAGAGGAAATTAAGGCATCCCTGTGCAGCATCATACTTATTTTCATGCCCAACCCCAGTGTCTGACATTAAATGATGTAATGCCGTTATAGAAATAATCTAATGCCATAATAGAAGAATACATTTGTTAGTGAGCAACCCCCAGTACTTCATAAGTATGGGATATATACCCCAGTATAACCACCATGGCTGCCAACCCTGCTTATGATCTCTTCCCTTCCTCTCCCCCTGGGATAAACAAGTAGGTAAAATACTGCCATCTTTCCTATCCTCCCACCCAGCTCCTCAAGTGCCAGGCTCACCAGTCAAACCCAGCCTGCCTGGGTCACAGTCAAGGCTCCCTTTTCTCTCTGCCATGAAACTGATGCCCATATGAAACTAATAATTAACAGCCCTTATCAATAGATTGGAATAAGTGAGAAACCACAATATATTTCAAAATTCCAAACTTCCTGTAAAATGAAATAAAAGCTAAAGAGAAAGGGCCAGATTCAATAAAACCTACACTAAGTGTACATGATATGCATTCAATAAAATTCTTATCAAATTTTTTGTGCTTTCTAGTGAGAAAGATTAGACTAAGTCTACATGTAGTCTACACTTTGTGGTAACCTTTGTGAACCCGTGTCAATATTTAAAGCTGCAAAAATACCAGTAGGAAAACTAAAATTCGGAAGAAGGTGGTGTGAGTTATGTCTGTGTTGTCTGTTCACTTAGAACAGTGTACACTTAGTATAGGTGCTATTGAATCCCGGGGAAAGTCTTCTTTTGATACTGACAAATAGGGAAAGTCTTCTTTTGATACTGACAAGTACTTGGGGAAACTGTGCTAGGATCAGCTTTAAGAAATTAAAAGCGACTGAGTTAAAGCAATAAAGTACGTTCATGTAGAAATTTTTTGCTTTCATTTTCCTAGTTCTGCAGGTAAAAATATTTCCGTACTGAGTGAGCAGTATCTTTTTAGGATCAAAAAACAAAAAAACGTTGTTCCTGCAGTAGTGAACTAAAACCCCAAAAGAAAAACACCAATCAGACTCCAACAAGGTACACTTTAGCACTTTTGACTGTATTATCACAAAGACTTATTGAGACTAACGTGCATTTGGATATTATTCTGAAGAAGTCTTTCTGATACTACAGTCGAAAGTGCTAAATTGAATTTTGCTGGAGTCTAAGTGGTGTCTTTTTTTGTCATCTCTACCTTTCCAGCCTTAGAAGTCTGTCTCATTATAAAATAACGTATTGTAACATTAAATGCCAGTGAAGTGCTGTCTTCTTTATTAGCAAAAATAACTTTTTTTGTGAAGTGAATTTGGTGTGCAGCCATGCTTTTGTTTCTTAAGATGCACCTTCTAAGGAGCTGTACTGTGGTCAAAATAAAAGCTGAGTCTTTTGTTATGCTTGGTGTCTGATGTTAAGAGCCAACACAGAGACCCTAAGAGATGTATCCACTGCATCACAACTTAATTTGACCACACTCCTGTGCTTTGCCCTTAGCATCACGCCATGGAAGATGTTTAATAGCTTTAGAGGCTTACTTGAGAAGGTCCACTTTGAAACAGTCTTTAGAGACAGATGATTAACTACCCTGCCTTTCATAGTGGTCATGTAAACCCTCTTGCCCAGCCAAACTAAAGCAAGAGATTGCTTCTCTTCTTCTATCTTTCCTTCTTCACTGTCACCCTCAGCCATTTATGCTATTTTCTTATCTGCTGCTTACATATTTCTTTTTGTCAGTTGTTCATATGTTATGCTTCTAATATTGTCAAACTAGCTTTCTTTTCTTGCAGTCTATATTCTCTTACATTTTGGGTCATTTTATTATTAACTTGCTAGTGAACTTTTATTATTTTTTTTATTTTATGTGCTAATTTTTCCTCCCTAGTTGCCGCTTACCTGATGTGTATTTACTTATTATTGTGCTATTTGCATTTGTAGTTTTTGGGGCTTCCTCCCCCTGGCACTCTGCTGAAAATTGGCTAACACCCAGTTGCACTATCCTGGTTAACAAAAGTAAATAAATAAATAAATTTATTTAAGAGGAGCGGCAGGTTACAGGAATTTAAATAATTAGGCTATCTTACTAGCTACCTATTCAAAATTTGCTTTTTGATTTCCAGGTTTTAGTCCCAAGCCTTTCAAGCAAGCAAGAGCCAAAATAAAAAAAATATTATTTTCAAAACTGGAGTAATAAAGCAAAAAGTCCAGATCTGTAAGTGGTCAAGGATGGGAGGAACAGCCAGAAGTAATGGGCCCTTCATCACACTGTTAGGATGAAAAGACTTCCATTAACATCAAATTAAGGAGTTTTTCATTTCTGAAGTGCTGCTAGATGTTAAATCTTGGCTAGGAGACACAATCAGCTTCACAACAATGTCCTGTACTTGATTCATTCATGACAGAGCTTACTATTCATCCTAGTCTTCCTCTAAAGCATCTGAGTCAGAAAGTGGGGACAGAGAGCAAGAGATCCTTTTTTCACCTCCTTTTCTGTTACACATGTGCAGCACATGGGCAATGTCCTGAGAAGAAGGTTCAGTCACTATGGAATGGAATGTTTCTTAATAGAGTCTGAAATACCTCACAGCACATATGTTCTAATAAAAGGAGTATAATAGTAAGAATGGACAACTGGCTGTAGTTACCAAGGCAGACAATTTTCTTTGGCCTCTGTTGGGGACATGAGTAAGCCAACATCAGTCTGTCTCACCTCTCTACAGATCAAGCGGTGCAAGATCTGTGGTTGTCAGGTACGACTGCCAGCTATTACTTGTCTTTTTTTCAATTAAACCTAACTCAATTGCACTATCCTCTATCATCTTTCTGCTGTATGAGGAAGAGCCTGGGAAGTAGGTTGTTTGAGATTAGTCAAAGCACGCAAGGCTTTAGCTCACCGGTCAAGTTCTTCTTATAGGTGGTAAAGCTAAAATTATAGTGCAGCTTTGTGGGTGATCCCAAAATAAACACTTTCAATGAAAGCCTTTGAGAGAATCTGAAGACCACAAAAGTTCATCTATTATCAGGTTTGGGTAGCCAAATAAGCTCAACTAAGAAAAGAAAACAAAACTTCTTTGTCGAAAGAACATCATCTGCACAGGAATTTGTGTGTGTGTGTGGATGGAATACAATATTCTGAGTGACAGAGCTCTAGTAGCAGGAAGAAATGATGCAAGTGCAAGGAGGTGAGACTGACATATTCAGAGGCACCCTTTGTGGCATTAAAAGGCTAAAAGCTCCTCCTTGCTAGGTAGCAACCTTATTTTGGTATGTCATTAGTAAACAAATACAACCCCCTCCATACAAATTCATTAGTTTGAAAAAAAAAAGAAAATGTTTATACTTAGTACTACCAAATACTGACGCCTAGGTGTGACTGAAAAAAGTACAGTTATGTAAAATCTTACCATAAGAGTACATATCCTTTTCTTCACTGCTGCAGTATTCTTTACTAAAGGGATTCCCAACCAAGAGTAGCCAAACATCTGGCCAGTATACCAAAACCTCAGGATTTTACAGACGTTGTGTGTCACACGTGTGCACCCCGCTCAGTGTGTAGGGCATAAAGGTAATGTACAGATGTACATACCTCAGAACTGAATAGTCCCAGTAGGAATAACAGTGCTAGGAAGGGAGAGGAATGTGTAGATCCAGAAGGAAGAAAAAGGAAAAGAGTAGAGCAGAAGGCGGAGGAGAGAGGGAGCAAACACTAACAGTGAAGAGAAGAACATCTACTGTTATGGTAAGTTTTTAGACAACTGTACTACGTCCTTCCATTTAACTGCTGCAGTACTTCATACTAAAGGGAGAGTACAAAAGCTCAAGAGGAAACTTGGGAGGAGGAAGGTATAGAACAGCCGTCAAGAAACCCATGCAGGATAGCTCGAGCAAAGCCAGCTCTTGCTCTGGAAACCACACCCAATTTGTAATGTTTAGTAAAGGTATGGACAGAGGTCCAAGTAGCAGCCTCAAGGGTGGATTTGGTAGCTAATCATTTGAAAAAAGCACTATAACAGCCATGGCCTTGGTAGAATGGACCTTTACGGAAGGAGAAAGGTTTTTCAGCATGAAAGGAGTATCAAAAAGAAATGGCCTTAGAGATCCAGAAAGAAATGGTTTGCTTAGAAATGGCCAAACCTCGAGATATGGTATAAAAGGAAATAAAAAGCTGCGCAGACTTGTGAATGTCCTTATTCTTATCTAAATAATATCTGAGCCGTCTATGCAAAACCAAGGTGTGATGAACCTCCTCACTAGCAGACTGCAGAGAAGGAAAAAAGGAGGTAAATTAATAGACCGATTAAGAGACAATTCATTAACCACCTTGGACATAAAAGAAGGATTAGTATTAACTCATTACGGCTGAGTGCTCCTCCAGGCATTTCTGCAGTTGCCTCCTACTGCACTCTTCTAGACGTCAAATATTGCTTGCTCATATTTGCATCAATAATTCTGAAACCATGCTACATACAAGCTGACAGAATATTTTATCTTGAAGCATACATGATAGCAAACACAGATGTATTGATATTTGACCTCTGTCAATGAGTATCTGCTAGAACTATAAGGTGTTAACTTCATTTTTTAAAGGCTCAAGCCACACCCACTGGGAGTTAAGGCAGACACTCAAAAAAGCTGTATTGGATGGAATGAGTTAAGAGGCACGCTGTCCCTACGAAAAACTAAAAAAGGAGAAACAGCCATAACAGCCTGGAGTTTGAGCATATTTAGCTGAAGTAAGAGCCAAAAGAAGAACAGCCTTCTATGTACAATGTTGTAAGGAAGCTGAAGTTGCAGGTTCAAAAGGAGTTTTTCATGAACAACGTTAAGGCTCCAGGAAGGTGGAATAGACTTCCTGGGAGGCCTGATACGAAGGACACCTTTAAGAAATTGCTTGACCTCAAACCTATATGCCAGAAGAGGAGTTAATGGCAGGCAAGCAGAAATAGCTGAAAGATGATCTTTAACAGAAGAATATGCTAAACCAGCATGGATCAATTCTCACAAATGAGAGAGAACCTGAGGGACATCCACAGAAAGCTGATCCTGGTAAGCAAGGGGCCAAACAGGAAAACCTCTTCCATTTGGACATATAGGACTTTCTGGTAGTGAGTTTCCTGGCTCCCTGCAGAACCCTAAGCACGTCCTCTGAAAAAGGTGCCTAAAAGGGATTAAATCCCTATCACCCACAATGTCAGTTAAAGGGTGAGGATGGAAGAGAGAACCCATGTGTGAGTAGGTTTACCCTGTGAGGTAACTTGTGGCAGCTGCCCTTAGCTAAGTGCAGAATAAGATGGAACCAATGCTGTCTGGACCAAAAGGGAGTCACTAGCAAGTTTTTGGGGTAGTCCTGCACTATGTTGAGCAAGACCCTCAGAATCAAAGGAAGGGGAGGGAAGGCACACAGAAACATCCCCTCCTAAGAAAAAGACAGGGCATCCATCTTCCAAGCCAGAAGACTGGGGGCTCTGGTTCAAAAAACAGGAATGTGCCGGTTCAAAGGGGAGACAAAAAGATCTACCCAAGGAGTACCCTACTGATGGACAATGTTCAGAAAAATATCTAAGTGAAGCATCCATTTGTGAGCCTGAGTTTTCGACCTTCTCAAAGAGTCTGCCAATATATTTTGCTCTGAAGGAATGTATGCAGCCTGAAGAGTCACTTGATACTGGACAGCTAGATCCCAAACTTGAAGAGCTAGCCTGCAAAGAAGGTACAACCATGCCCACCTTTCTCTCCTTGCTTGCTGATGTACCACATCACTGTTGTATTGTCTATAAAGATTTTGAGGGACCCTGGAAGAAAAAGGTAATGAAAGGTCTGAAAGGAAAGCTCTCATTTCCTTGATACTGATGTGATCTGACCTCTGATGAGAGGGCCAGAGACCCTAGATCTTGAGAGGACTGAAAGGGTCTCCTCACCCGGTACCAGACGCATCCAAGAAAAATCCCTGAGAGGGGAATGGAGGCTGAAAAGGAAGTCCCAGGTTGACAGCCAGCTGATGAATCCACAACTGAAGCTTGAGTTTGAGGAATGGAAGAAAAAAAATCAGAAAATCTACAGGATGACAATGTTGAAGCCATAACTTTAAGAACCACTGTAGTTTTCTCATATGAAGCCTGGCTAGAGGCAGTATAGGAATGGTGGAAGTCATGAATCCTGGTGTCCTTAGAAACACCCTGGCTGTACCTGAAACCAAAGAAAGAAGGGAATGAAAAAAGGTGAGTAGAGAAAGAGCCTAAAGAGGAGGCAGGAAAGCCAGCGTACGGATGGTCTGGAGCCTGAAACTAAGAAACATATGATCCTGAGAAGGAACCTGGACTGATTTGTGGAAGTTTACTGTAAACCCCAGGCTTTGCAAGAGACAAACATTATAGTGGAGGTGTTAAAACATGGTCTGGAGAGAGAAGTCTGAATGTGTAGATAGTCCAGATAAGCAAAGATTTGAATCCCTTTTATTCTGCAAAAAAGCAATCACAGGAGGAGGCATTTCGTGAAAACTCTTGGGGCAGCAGAAAGGTCAAAAGGCAATGCAAAGAACTGAAACTCCACAGAAGAAACAAGAAAAATGCAAAAACCTCCTGAAAAGGAGATGAATTGGGATGTGAATATAAGCATCCTTGAAATGAGACCAGGAAAGCCTAGGATAGAAGAGGAAGCAGGGCCTGAAGGGATAGCAACGGAAATGAAGGTATCTTCAGAAAGGTGTTGAGGTGAGAGAGGACCAGAATGGGTCTCCAGGTCCCTACTTCCTGGGAACCAGAAAGATTCTGTAATAAAACTCCTTCCCCTCCTGGGAAAGTGGCACAGCTAGAATGGTGCCTTGTGCCAATAGAACCTGAAGTAGTTCTGGGAAGAAAGGAAGCTGTTCAGAGGCAGTTGAGGGATGCCCAGAAAAGGAGGAAGGGATTTCCATACCATGCAACAACGCTGACAATGATTGACAATGATGGACAGAACCTAAGAATCTTGAGTGATCCTTAACCAACTGGGAAGGGAAAAGGAAGGATGCAGAGATAAGGGAACCTGGCTCAGAAAAGGGGGAAGGCAAATAGTAAGATAGAACCTGGCTTGTCTTGAAAAGAAGGTTTCTAAGAAATGGGTGTCTGAGTAGACTTGACAGGAGGAAAGAATAGTTGTGTAAAATCTTACCATAACCATAGATGCCCTTCTCTTCTATATGTTGCAGTATTCATAACATGAGGGAGTTCACCGCCAGCTGACTTGCATGTCCGGTCAGTATGCAAAAGTCTAATGCTACTGTAAGGTACATACGACGTCGCACAGCACAGATCCTACGACGGTCAAAAAATGACATCGGGTATACAGTGGATGTCAGCACATACCAATCCTCAGAACTGAGTGCCACAAGCCTGATCCTAGGTGAGGAAACACTCCACCAGTAAACAGGTAAGCATCAGGGGGAAGGCGTGGGGGGTAATAATACTGCAACATATAGAAGAGAAGAGAAGGACATTTATGGTTATGATAAGATTTTACAGAACTATTCTATGTCCTTCCATTCATATGTTGCAGTATTCATAAAATGAGAGAGAATACCAAAGCTCACGCAGAAGAAGAATCTTGCAGAGGAGCAGCATCACTCTCCACAAACCACTGCAAAATTGCCCTAGCAAAACCAGTTCTGGACCTGGAAATGCCATCTAGCTTATACTGTTTCATGAATGTATGTAGAGAAGACCAGGTAGCAGCTTCCAAGATAGAACAGGTGTCTAAGTCCTTGAAAAGGAACCAGAGGAAGACACAGCTCTGGTGGATTGTGCCCTAACAGGTGAGGAGTGATTCTTCCCATGAGACGCATAACAAAAGGAAATGGTTGTGGACATCCAAGTGGAAATAGTCTGTTTGGAAACAGGCTTGCCCAGGGCCCTTGGGTGACAGGAGACAAAAAGGCAGTGAGATTTCCTAATTGGTTTGGGTTTATCCAAGTAATATTTCAGTTGCCTGTGCATACCTGAAGTGCATAGGATCCTTTCACTAGAGGACTAAAAAGAAGGGAAAAAAAGTGGGAAGACTGATGGACTGAGTGACAGCTCATTTACCACTTTGGACATAAAGGAGGGATTAGTGCGTAAAGATACCCTATTCCTGTGGGAAACCGTGAAGGGACAAGAAGATATCAGGGCCTGTAATTCAGAAACCCTTCTAGCAGAAGTAATAGCCATGAGAAAAACTGGTTTCCAGGTGCAGTGTTGTAGAGAACACAACAACTTGCTGGCTCAAAAGGGGCCAGGGTAAATATTTCTAAGACAAAATTAAGATCCCAAGGAGGAGGAATCGGTTTCCTTGGTGGTCTAATACGAAGGACATCATTTAAGAAAAGTTTAATTTTCAGCCTGGAAGCTAAAGGGGGGGGGGCATAGGCAGACATGCAGAAATAGCAGAAAGATGAGCTTTTACTGAAGAGTATGACAGTCCACTCTTCAATAATCCACACAGATAGGACAGAATCACTTTAACATCCACCAGCAGTAGTTGTAAATCTTTTGAAAGACACCAGATGGAAAACCTTTTCCATTTGAAAATATAGAATTTCCTAGTAGTAGGTTTTCTGGCCACCAGCAGAACTTGTAGCACTTCCCCAGAAAAAAGGTGTCTGAAGGGAATCAAAACCCCATCACCCACAGGATCAGCTGTAGAGTTGACATCTGTGGGTGTATTAGAGTTCCCTTGTCCTGTGTGAATAGGTCCATTCCGTGGGGTAACTTGTGGTGACTGCCCTTGGCTAAATGCAGAAGAAGGGGGAACTAGTGCTGTCTTGGCCAAAAAGGAGCCACCAGCAAGATTTTTGGTTGCACCTGTTGGATCTTCAACAGGACTTTTTGGAGAAGTGGGAATTGGGGGAATGCATATAGAAACATCCCCTTCCAAGAGATGGACAGGACATCCACCTTCTATGCCAGGGATTGGGGACTCTGGTACAAAACTTGGGAAGTTGTCTGTTCATGGGGGAGATGAAGAGATCTACCCAAGGTGTACCCCATTGATGGACCATGTCCAGACACACATCCCTGTGTAAAATTCATTCGTGGCACTGAGTCAGTGACCTACTCAATGTGTCTGCCACAACATTTTGGTTTGAGGGTATGTAAACCCCCTGGAGGGTGAGTAGACTCTAGGAAGCTAACTCCCAGGCTTGGACAGCCAGTGTTCACAGGAGATAGGACTATCCCTCCCTGTTTGTTGACATTACAGAGGACTGTGATATTGTCTGTAAACCATTTTAAGGACCCTGGGAGAAGAAGGGGTTTGAAGACTTGTAGAGAAAAAATCAGGGCTCTCATCTGCTTTGTACCTATGTACTCCCTCTTCTGAGAGAGACAGCACACATCTCTGACCCTCCATGAAGCTAGGGTTGCTCTCCATTCCAGGTCTGAAGCATCCGTGTACAGCTAATGCATAGGAAGAAGTGGTTGCAATGGTAAGCCTGTATTCCTTGAAACTTGCTGAATCCACCAGTACAACTGCTTTATTCAGGCAGGGTAGAAGGGGAATAACAAACTTCAGAGGATGGAAGTGTTATACCCATACTGTTCTCAGGAACCACTAGAATTTCCTCATGTGTAACTTGGCTAGTGCTACCATGGGAATAGTGGATGCCATGAACCCCAAGAGGCAAAGAGGCTCCCTGGTAGTCAGGGATTGTAAGTGCAAGAGGGCCTGGAAGTAGGAAATGAGGAACAGGACCTTTTCTGCTGGTAAGGAAGCCAGCATCCTGTCTGACTGAATCCTGTGTCCAATGAAAATGTGGTCTTGGGAAGGAACCAATGTACATTTTTGGTAGCTGATATTGAATCCTAGTCCCTCCTGTAGTAACACCATGAAGAGGAGATTCTCCTGAAGGGAGTCTGGAGTCTGAGGAAGGAGAAGATGATCATCCAAGTATGGAAAAATGTGTATGCCTTGTAGCCTGCAGAAGGCTATGACAGGAACTAAGCATTTAAAACATCGGGGCCGTAGACAACCCAAAAGGCAAGGCACAAAACTGAAAATGTGAGGAAGCAATAGCAAAGCGAAGATACTTCCTGAACAGAGTATGAATGGGAATATGAAAACAGGCATCTTTGATGTCCAAGGACAGCATAAACGCCCGAGGAAGGATGAGAAGAAGAGGAGTGGGTAAAGTTAACAATCAAAAAGTGGGAACCATCATGAAAGTGTTTAGATGGGATAAGTCTAGAATGGATCACCAAGTACCATCTTCCCTGGGGACCAGGAACATCCCAGAGTAGAACAATTTTCCTACTTGGGAAGGCGGTACTTCCTGAATGGTGCCTTCAGAGAGGGTCTATATTACCTTATTGAAAGCTGATGAGAGTGAACGGTTTTTGATCGACCCATAAATGTCGAACTCACTAAATAGCTAAAGACAAAGAACAGCGACTTTTTTCCCAGGAAAAAAAAAATCGCTGGGCCATTTTTGGGAATTTGCTATTTTCTCCACTGTGGTAAGATCTCAGAGTTGGTATATTCAAAGTAGGGGGTTGTGGGTTGCAAAGCGATTTTTTTCCCATGGGAAAAAAAAATCTCTATTCCGTGTCTTTGCTATTTATTGAATTCGTTATTTAGGTGTTGATCAAAGAGCAGTCACTGGTAAGGTAATATAGACTCTTCAGAGAGAAGAGTGGAAATAACTTGGGGAAAGAGCTCCTGTTGTTCCCTTGCAGACTGTGGAATACCCCTGAAGGAAGGAGGAGTCTTCCACACCATAAAGTATCCTTGAAGGATGATGGATAGGACCCAAGAGTCGTAGGTTATGTGTTTCCATGCAGACAGAAACAAGGAAAGGCAAAGAGAAAAAGGAATATGGGTGCCAGGAGGCAGGTAATCACAGACTGGCTTCACCTGAAAGGGCTGTTTCTGAGCAGGAGTTGAGGAGGTAGATTTAGAGGAAAATTGTTTCCTAGCATCTCTTTTGCCCTTTGACTGGAGCCTGGAAGGCTTTCTTACAAAAGGAGTCTTAGTATGGTAGTTCCTCTGAAACCTAGGGGCTGGGGAAACAAAAATATGCTTCAAGTCTTGCAGCTCTTTGTCCTTTCTGCGCAGAAGTACCAAATAATGCCTGTTGTTCAGGGGGGCCATCCATGATTTTTGACTTCATGTCATCAGCCAAAGGTTGGAGTGTGAGTCAGAAATATCTCCTGAGAACTGACCCAGGGGCAGCCACTCTAGCTGATGCCTCCACAGCATCATAGCTACACTTTATGGACTGCCGTGTAACCTTAGTAGAGGAGTTAAGGATGGAGGAGAGCTTAGGCTTAGTGGGAGAGTCTGGGAGCTCAGAAAGTAGCTTACCAGCATCCAAGAGGAGAGCCAAGGAATACTTGGCCATATAGGTCTGATAATTTATGACTCTGAATGCCAAAGTAGCTGATGTATGCAATTTCTTAACTAGCCTATCCATAACTTTACTCTTCTTGTCCAAAGGGAGCAAGGAAGTGGAAGGCAGCATCTTGGAGGCCTTGTCAGCAGATAGTGAAATGGTTGCAGGGTCTGCAGAGGGACATTTGAACAGAAATTTGGAATTGTCTGGCACTTAACAAAACCTGTCTGGCCTTTTGGGAGCAGGAGGTTGAGAGTCAGGGCACTTAGATGCTGCAGCGAAAGCATCCAGGAAGGCTGGCAGAACAGGAGGTATGCCAAACAGGGAAGTGGAGTCCATCTTTAACAGGTCATAATACATTTTTTTGGAAGTCTGACACCTGAGAACAATCACATTTGAAAAACTTCCTCATTTTTACTATAGTTTCCCCAAAAGAGATATTCTCTCCAGAAGAATCAGTTCCATTTGGTTCTTCTTCTGGGGAAGTATATCCCAAAAGAGAAGAAATCTGGGCTGAATAAGCCAAAGATTCATGCTCAGAAGATTCCTCTTCATCTGAAGAAAGCTCCTCAGAAGTCCTCTTTTGTGGTGTATAGGGAGGAAAGGAAGGAGAAGGGAGAGAGCAAGCTGAAGATTACCTCAGGGCCATAAAGGCCGTGAACAGCTCTTGGGAAACAAGCCTGCCAATCCGCCAGTTGTTCCTGAGGGGCAGGGGAAGCATGTTTAGTTTTAAGTTTTTTCTTTTGAGGAACATCCATTCTGTGGAAAGTGGATGGGCCCAATGTCAGCCTACACTCAACAATATTGGTAGGGATATCTTCTCGCACAATGATCTGTGGAATGCCACACGGGCCTTCAGTCACAATGAGCTGAGGTTCCCCCCCATGTCAAGGATGCACTCCTATGTATCCCCATGGATGTGCTGGTAGGGTCCTTCCTAGCCTCCACACCAGTAACCATTGGAGTGCTTACCAACTCTGGAATGGTCTCCGGGCCAACATAAGCCTCAGAAGAGATGTCCAGAACTGAGGGAGCAGCGGGTAAATCAGGACTAGATTTCTTAGCCTTCTTAGTTAGTGGCTCACCTGAAGGGCCCAACGTACCTTCCATATCATGTGCGAGAGGTTTAAGGCACTGGTTTACTAGATATAAACTCAGAGAAGCTAATTGGCTATGCAGGGTCTTAGGAATAAAGGCCTTGCAAATAGAGCAAGTAGTATGGTTGTGGTCAGGGCCTAGGTAAAAAAAGACAAAGGTCATGAGATTCTTTATGTGGAATCAGTCTTCCACACTGACACTTGCCCTTTCTAGCTAACATATAATGTCAAAAAAACACAGTAGCAAAAGTTAATAATGAAAAAGCACAACAGGGCATTTATCTGATCAGGATTCGCAACTTGTCTGATGAGCGATGACCAAAGAAGACAATCTGACTGGCAGCAGAAAAGTTCTGAGGATTGGTACATGTTGATGGCCGGTGCATACCAGTTGTCATTTTATGACAGACACAGGATCTGTGCTCTGTGCGATGTTGCATGTACCTTACAGTGACATTAGACTTTTGTATACTGGCCGGATGTACATGTCAGCCGATGGCAGACTCCCTTATGTTATGAATACTGCAACATGCGATTAGGATAGCCCTTCTTACCTTTGGGAGGAGGGCAAGGCGGCCTGTGAACAAAAGCAAATTTAGATGGAGAATTCCTAAGGTACTTAGAAATACAAGAAACAAATATATGCTTCAATGCCTGCAAGGCCTTACTTTTATCTTGCTGAGAATTAACAAGCTCAGCAGCTACAGAACTAAACAGGTTCTTATCAAGAGGAGCACCCAACAGTTTAGCCTTAATATCATCAGGCTGGAGATGAAGTCAAGAGTAACATCTCATAACAGAACGAAAAGCAGCAACTCTAGAGGAGGCATCAGCTGCATCATAACTGCATTTAACAGAGAGACAGGCTACTTCAGAAGTAGAACCCAGTAAAGAGAGGGCTGAGGTCTTCCTTTCAGAATCAGGAAAGTCTGAGACAGTCTGGGAAGCCTGAGAAAGAAGGACTAAAACATACCTGGTCATACAGGTCTGGGTAATTAATCACCTGAAAGGGCAAGATGGCAGCAGTATATACCTTCTTGCCCAGCTGTACCATAGATCTACTGTCATTATCAGAAGTAAATAGTTTATTACAAAGCAAAAGCTTATAGGGTTTGTCAGAAGAGACCGACACTTCAGAAGGGTCAACAAGGAGGACATTTGTAGAGAAACAGACTAATTAGGCACCTTTTAAAATCTGTCAGGTTTCTTAGTGTCTCGAGGTTGAAAATCCAGGGCAACAGAACCTGCTGAAAAGGAATCTAAAAGGACAGTCACAACTGGAGGGGCAACAGTGGGTTTAGTGGACTCCACCTGGAGGAGTTGATAATACTGCTTTTGAATGCCAGAAACCAAAACACAGCCCCATTTTAAAAAATTCCATCAAATGAAAAACGCTATTCCCAAAGGAGAGTTCTTCAAAGGGAGAGTCAGGTTTAGAAAGTCTTCCTCCTCACAGCTATAATCCAAAACAGAAGGGATCAGAGAGGAATATGCCAAAGATCCTTCCGCCAGAATTCAATTCCTCTTAAGAGGAATCCTGCTCTCTGCAGGTCTTGAGTGGGGTAGAGGACCAAGGGGGAGCAGGTTCAGAAATTCCTTGGGAAGGCTTCATTAAATAACCCCTGGATTTTTTTTTTTTTTTTGAGGGGCGTCTACCCTAAACATCTGAGAAGGTTCATACCCTTGCCTACACTCAGCTAATGTAGTATGAATCTCCTCCCATATAAGTATCTGCGGCGGAATCCCCCTCGGTCCCCCTGAAGTAATCAGCCGAGGTTTCCCATCAACATCCAGAGCGGATCTCTACAGAGCCTCTGAGGATGCGAGAGAAGTCAGATCCATGCCGGCTTCTGATATGGTCGTGGCAGAGGAATCCAACGTAACAACCAGGTAATCCTCTAGGCTTTCACCAGCCTCCACAGAGACATCCAGGGTAGGCAGGACAGCAACCAAATAAAACAAGTCTTCCTTGGCCTTTTTCTTGGCAGGTGGCTGACCTTTGGGTTGAGAAGATTCTGCTATAGCACCCTGAGCCAACAATTTAAGATATTGGTTCTCCAGGTTAAAGGACAAGGAGGAGAGACAACTATGAAAGGTCTTGTGGAAAAACGCTTGGCAGATAGAACACTTGGTTGTGAGAAACACCCAAACAGAACGGACACTGCTCATGACAATACTTATGAGGAATCTGCCTGCCACACTGACATTTTCCCTTTCTGGATGACACATAAATACCCAAAACTAAAAAAAGGAAGAAAAGATAAGAAGAAACCCCCAACAAGGCACTTTTCTAAAACACAGCTCAGTAACCAGCACAGAAGAAAGAGTGTTCAGACCGATGATCAGGGATGGCATTTGGACTGGCAGCAAAGAAATTTTGAGGCATGTAAGTTTGTATGTCACCGTAATGCCTTACATATTGAGCAGGGAGCATACACATGATGTACGACATCTATAAAATCCTAAGGCTTTGGTATATTGGCTGGAAGTTGGGCTACCTTTGGCAGGGAATCCCATTAGTAAAGAATACTGCAACAATGATATGGAAGGACATCTACTGATCACAACAGACTTGACCACTAATTTAAGTAATGAGAAAAAAAACTCAGTAGGTCATGTAAAGAACTGTCTTTTGTAGCTCAGCTCAAACAAACAACTAAGTGAACAAGCAATCACGTGAACCACAGATTTTGGATTGCTGAAAAAGATCAAGTCAGTGGTGTGGGTGGGAACAGAGTTCTACCTCTAGATAATCTCCATTCATGTTTTGAATTCTTGCAACCATCTTTCTATGCTTTTCTGGCAGGCAGCAAGTCTGTAGCTATAATTACCTGCCATCGGTCTATCTACATATAGATGCCACTGACATTGTGGTACTTAAACAAGAAAGTTTAATCACCAATGTGATAATTAGTAAATTAAGTCAGCTAATTTCACTTGCATCATTTATTGTGTTGTTTTCACAAAGAAGCAGCAGAATTTGCATAACCCTCATAGCGTCACAGATGCATACTAGGCTAATGACCACTAGGGCCTTTTTCATCCTGGCCGTACAACCCATATATGACCTCCAAATTTGATTTGTATAGGGGATGACTTACTGACTGCCTCTGTCAGAGACATAAGGGCAAGACCAGGCATTCCTGATTACACATCCATTGGTCCAAGTTGCACTTAAATAGGGTTAGGGAAGAAATATGCTTCACAGAGATGGGGAGCCTGTACCAGATAATGGGAATTCTTTGAGAATTATATCTGTCTGTCCAATATGACCTACTTATGTTGCAAGCAAAATTTAGGTATTTTGATCTAGAAGTCCTGCTGTTGTCCGCTTTGCGGATGTGGAAAAGGTTCATCAAAACAGGGTCCAGGGATGCCCCTTATACACTAGGCAAAGATCACCTCTCAAAAGTCTATATAACATCAAGTAAAGAAGCAGGGCTTTCAGATGATCAGGGTGGGACATTGTGTTTACTCCCTATATTCTTTTTTGCAAGGAATTTCTGTGGACATGCCAGTTCCTGCAGGAGTCTGGTCAAGTACATAGTGAAGGGGGCATCATACTTTATGACGGGTCTGATGAGGGTGGAGTATAAAGGTATGCTGACTTCGATGGACATAGATGCAATGTCCTTACTTATAAGTTGAGCAACATAGAAGGGTTTTCTTACTACTTTGGACAAATGTTTCGGACGCTAGGTTACTATCTACATGAGTTCCCAGTTCCCAGACTAGTGAATCAACTTTTACGGGTACATTATTGATGGCATAACATTTCAATACTGCAGTTGCAGAAACACACACAAAGAAAGGTTGCTGCATATATACAATACAAAAAGAATTAAATCTCCGTCTTAGCTAGTCAAACCAGTGTTTCCTGTCCTTACTTTTTCATCTTCCTCAGTATTTTTAGCTGCAGCCAGGGTGCTTCTGTGCCAGTTACACACATTCTTTTAAAACCTTGCATTGCTTTCCCACTTCCTTGAGGTAATGCAGTTTCAATGTCCCATACTTTAAAGTTCTTCTTAAATGCCTGTCCAACTTCATGCAGTGTCTCTCTGTCCTTGTTCACTTCCAGTGCTGGAAGAAGACTTCAAACCACTCATTTCAGTTGTTCAGAAACATAAATGCTTGCAAGCTATTCATCCTTTTACTTGTCCCATGTTTTTATAGCCTAGCTCCTTTTCTGCTTTCCTTGTACATCCTTCAGTACAAGTCCCGAGTATCATAACATTGTAGTCCTTGCCTTCCAGTTTCTTTTTATTATAATGAAGATGCTAAAAAATGAATGGATCCCTGACCAAAAGGTGTGACACAATACTCCTTCGCTTCAGAATGTCAATATTCTGTAACAAATCACAAAGCAGATCAGCTAATACACATTCACTATTCAAAGATGACCAGCATGCACGTTATTTTATTATATAGGGTATGCTAATAGAGGATTTCCTGACAGCACTATGTACAGCCACCCATAACAATGTAATCTGACAAATCTAAGCATATTAGAATTCTGAATAGGCCATTACCTTCACTGTCTAAAATGTAATCTCGGGGGAACATGATACCACAGCCCATGATATCTCCTTTATAGCAACGGGGACCAAACGGATCCCCCACTCCACATCCATGGAAGATTTTACCATCATCTGCAAGACAAAAAAAAAAAAAAAAAAGGATGACTCATGCTTAGCTTGTGTCTGAGCTCTTCCCACAGGTTATTTCTGCAGCCACTTTACAATCTTCAAACATTAAAAAATGTTGTTTAGCAATGTGATATTGAACATCATTTCATATAAAAATTGTACAAGATACACTGAATCAGTGGCACAAATATTCTGGCCATGACTTTGCTCCAAAAGTCCTACATTCCTCTAGCAGCTTAGATGCTGGAATCACTGGCCGGGGGTACAAATATTCTGGCCATGACTATACCCCAAAAGACCTACATTCATCTAGCAGCTCAGATGGTGGAGCAGCTGGCCAGGGAGTGATGGTAGTTAACAGCTGATAGCAACTCACCCATTTGTTGGGGATAGAGCTGGTGCGGAGTCCCATTGTAAGAGCTACGACTGTGGGAAGGCATTAAAGTGTAGCTCCTGCAGCAGAAAAATCTGGACAGCGCAAGCCCACGAAGGACCACAAAGCATGCATACAAAGTATTTTAGCACAGCGCTTAGACCAATGGCTGGGGGGTTATTAGGAGCACTGTAAAAACCTCTAACCCTAATGGATGAGAGATGTGAACATCAGCACTTATCTCCCTTCCCAGTACCCCAAGATACTAAGGGTCATGACAATGAATGGTTGAGACCACCAAGGAGTACACAAAACTTTAGCTGAGCATCACAGGTGTGTGAAAGCATGCATATACACTGTTTCAGTAGTAACAAGCCTAGCACCACATTGTCTGCACATGAGCATCAAAATATTTCCTAAATCCGCTGTCTGACAGCCATAACATCTACTCTCAACTCCCTCTCCAGTGTCCTAGACTGCTGAGGGTCAGAAGAATGGGCCAACAAGGTTTAGAAGACTTTGTAGTTCCTTGGGGGGGTGGTATTAAGGTAAAAAAAACATAACCAATGCAACAAGCAATCCACTTTGCTCATGTAGGCTACTGTTAAAATGACAAAAAAAGCGTACACTTGAAATTGTTAACTATGGTTTCATGCATTTTCAGCAGTAATGTATTTTTGCCAAATTTTCAATCAGCAACAAAGGTAGTAATTCCATGTTTTTGCATTATTACATGAAAAGAATTAAAAAATGGTACAAGATTTCTAGAGACTGAATAATTATCCTTTAAAACTGAACATTTCAGTGGCTTAAAATTGTAAAAAGAACAACATTTCTTTATCTAAAATCTGTCAGTGTACCTCCCAAGTTCTTCCCCCTAAAAAGACTCACTGTTCAATAGGAACAAATGGATAAAAATAGAATTGATTTTAATAAACAAAGAAAGGACCAAAGTACTATGACACACAGCACATTTGTGCATAAGAGTGCTTCTTCTAAGAAGTTAAAGCCTCCTCTTACTTCATTTTTTTATACAAAGACTTAATTATGGTTTCTACATTACATACACTCATATCATGACTTTGTAGCAACATGCCCACACTAATCCTTGCCTTCAGCGGTTTGAAAAATGACAACAATCAATGTGTTATCATTATTAAACAAAAGGTATTGCTTGCTTAGCCAAAGAGGCTGTTTCTATAAATACATGCTATCCTGTACAAAGACATCTGAAATCATGTAATGGCGTTTTCAATGGTTATCATCAAAAGTCAGCTAAATACTAAAATAATTGAAATTATCTCTAAATTACGTAACCTGATAAGGTTTTATCTGCTTCGGTAAAACACTGCTGAAAGAAAAAGAATACTCATCTACCTGTAAAACATGCATACATAAATGCCAAGTGTTGTGCACAGGAACTTAAATAGGACAAACCACATATGATAAAAAACACCCTGTGGATACAAATTCTGACCCCCCCCCAAAACGTGCACGCTGATTGGCCAGCGTGCCCGTTGTAAATCGAGTTATACTAATGGAAAAAGGTCCGGTCGCCGGACTTTTCCATTAGTATAACTTCGTTTTAAACACTGTCTCGCAATGTTAAATGGGTTTAACATAGCGAGACAGCTTTAAAATAAGCAACGGGATGTCCATTGCTTATTTTAAAGCTGTCTCGCTATGTTAAACCCATTTAACATAGCGAACAATGTTTAAAACGGAGAAAGCAAGATCTCCGTTGCTTTTTATGTCTCGCTATGTTAAATGAGTTTAACATGGCGAGACAGTTTAAAATAAGCAGCGGAGATGTCCGTTGCTTATTTAAACTGTCTCGCTATGTTAAACTCATTTAACATAGCGAGACACTCAAAAAGCAATGGAGATCTTGCTTTCTCCGTTGCTTTACAACTCTGATGTACTGCAGGCGCGCAGTACATCAGAACTGCGGATGCCAGACATCTGCGGAAGGGCAGTAAACAGGCATTATACTATGCCATTATTTAAGAAAAGTAACAGTTTCTTTTCTTAAATAATGTCATGGTATAATAGCAATAACCCACGCCTGGGTGTGGGTAATTGCTAAAATACCCACGGTTGGCTTTGTTTG
This sequence comes from Protopterus annectens, assembly GCF_019279795.1. Taxonomy (NCBI): domain Eukaryota; kingdom Metazoa; phylum Chordata; order Ceratodontiformes; family Protopteridae; genus Protopterus; species Protopterus annectens. The sequence continues at coordinate 1,125,438,798 of NC_056743.1, forward strand.
GTCCCTCGGGCTTCGCCCTCTGGACCAAACCACGCCAACCATGGTAAAGCATTACCACCCAGGCGTCAATTGCTATAATAAATATATGTTTCTAAATGGGTTTGGATGTCTAACTAGGTGTGAAACAGAGATGCGTGGTTTATATTATATGAATTACATTAATTCAGAAATGTGTCCTTGCTAAGTATGATACCCTTTTGTCCATTACAAACTATCACAATGGTTATTTTAATTTGTGTTGAATCATGATTAACTTATAAATGTACACTCCCCTCAGCTGATACATGCACAAACCAGTCAAACTTTGCTTGCAGGGGTTCATATTACTCAAAGCTGGGTGCGTTGTAAATGTCATGCTAAATACATCAGATCACTATTACCTCTTGTTTGACCCATATAAGCATCACAAAATAAAAAGATATATTACCACTAACAGTCGGTTAGTCATAATGGTATAAGCTTTGTGCTGGCACACATCACAAGACTAGCAGCAACTTCCCTTGTGCTTCCACAATTAATTTCAATATGAAGTCTAAAAGCAACTCATTTCAAGTATCACTGCTATCTCACCTATGTTGACAGAAAGCCACATAACAATACAGTCATGAAAGAATCATTTCCAGTATAGCCAAGAACCATACACTGAATAATTTCTTTGTAAGTAACACAGCATAATAAAACCATATTTTGAGATCACTTATGCAGCATGTTAACACTATGTCTCATTAACCATAATAATGGAAAACAAAAGTACTCTTCCTTCCACTTAATTAAAGGAAAACTCTGTTACCTAGTTGTCAGGATTCTTCCTGAGGGTCTGGGCAGCTAACCAGTTCCCACACACAGAATGCAGAGTAATGAAAACAGTGTAGAAAACATGCAGTGCTTCACAAATGATATGACATTTCTGATGGAAAAATAAAACACACACAATGGACTGCTACCAGCATGTTTTTGTTTTGTGGTGGACAAGAAGGGAACAACTATACAACATAAACTCGAAATCAGTTTAAAGCAAGTTACTATTGATGAAAAATATATGTCTATGTTTTAGATGCAATGAAGACTGGTTACATCTGAGAATAGTCAAAGCCATCTGAGAATAGTCAAAGCTACAAAGCTGTCTTTGTCAGCTTAAGGGTCGAGTCAACACATCAGAGTTTCTTATTTGAGGACATTGCATTTTTAACACCAACAGGAAAGAAATACTACTACTCACATTGCAGACTGCCTCAGTGGATCTACACAATTAATGCAAAAATTGCTTTTAACGTCATAAAAAGTAATGGTACTCAATCTAAAAAAGGAACAGATAAAGCAGTCATATAGCAGTCTGATGATCTGGCTAAGTAGTAAATTACAAGTCAGTATATTCAACGTGGCTAAAACTAAGTTGTCACATAGACCAAGTTAAATGGAGATTTATATATTTTGCAGCTTTTAACCCTTTTGTCTTAGATTTTCAGCACAGTCATCTTATTAAAACACTTTTAAATACTATCTAAAATGTGACTCAAATCAGTAATCGTGAAAAAGAACAGCCTCTCAGAATAGCAGCTTCAAAGCTCATGAGGCAGTGCCCCGTGGATGACAATGAGAATCTAATATCACAATTTAATAAAGTCAGGTTACAGTCATACACAGAAAACAAGAATAGTAAATTTACATGCACACAATGTTCATCTCTTCTGGTCTTCAGCATATCTCATCTTACTTTCCAATCCAACTCTTTTAGTTATGTAATATACAAAGCTTTGTATTTCAACAGATACCATTTTATAACAGAAACATTGAATTTGAAAATATACCCATTTTATAAGTACTGATGAGTCCATGTACTCTTTTATTAAGCTCTTTTGCCAAAAATATTTCATAAGCAAACACAGAAACAAAGCCTCAGAGTTCCTAATCAAGATGCCCAAAAATGCTGAGTACATTTACATCCATGTAAGAGATGATTCACAGATTCCTTCTCTTACAACAACCACTTCACATGTATTCTTACTGTTACCACCTTTCTTATGCCCATATAGCCACTTGGCATCCCACATGCACATGAGGATAGCCTTTCTTATTAGCAACTTAAAGCACATTTTCAGTGTCCTTTCCATTCAATTCTAAAGATCCATTTCTAAATTTGTACTATTAGACCTCTTAACCTCTTAGCTCAAGAAATATGAACAAAGCCTAAAATTATGGGGGAAGAAGGCCCAAAACAGGGACAGACTTTAAAAAGAATTTATGTCTTACCATAAGGTTCCATCTGTATTGTTGATCCTCATTCAGTCATTACGTGTGGGTATCAGTTCCAACCTCGGAACTGAGTCAGCCATCTTCCAAGCTCGCGTCAGCTACAAACTCTTGAGCTAAAAACTCCTACCCAGAATTCCCCTCTCCCTGTTACCTCAGATTGAGTTTGCAAGTCAAAAGAAGGTAGAGGCTACCTCTGGTCAAGTGACCTAATAGAACCGGATGGTGAGATCCACTAGAAGCCACAGGAGGGGGAAGGAGGGAGGGTCATAATGACTGAACGAGGATCAACAATGCAGATGGAACATTACGGTAAGACATAACTTCTTTATCTGATATTGTTAATCCTCGTTCATTCCTTACATGTGGGACAGAGTCCCCAGCTACCTTTATCCCTGGGAGGCTCTCATGGAAGGACATTCCTGAGCACCATAGAACCAAAAGATGCTCTTCCCCTGGAGGCCAAAACCAATTTGTAATGATTGATGAAGGTATGAGGGGGTAGCCCAAGTTGCAGCTGCACAAATGTCATGTAAAGCTCTGGCATGGAAGGCAGCAGAAGTTGCCACCAACCTTGTAGAATGAGCCTTTATGGTAGTAGGTAATGAAATATTACATTGTCTATAAATGAAGGTCACACAGTCTTTCAATCATTTAGCCAATGTGACCTTAGCAACAGCACATCCTAATCTAGGTCCAGAATAGGCCAAAAATAACTGGTCTGATTTACAAGAGGCCTTAATCCTGTTCAAGTAGAAGCAAAGTTGCCTGTGAATATCTAGGGTATGTAGGCAATACTCTCCTTTGTTTGAATGATTGGGGAAGAAAACTGGCAATTCAATGGTTTGATTAATGGACATTTCAGAGATCACTTTTGGTAGAAAGGAAGGATTAGTTCTCAATGACACTCTATCTCTATGAAAAATCAAATATGGACTCGATGTATAAGGCTTGAAGCTCAGAGATACGTCTGGCAGAAGTAATGGTGACCAAAAACAAGGTTTTCCATGACACATATTTGAGCTCACAAGAAGAAGCTGGTTCGAAAGGTGGCATTGTCAAAGCTTGTAGGACTAGTGACGGTCCCATGGTTGAGTAGGTTCTTCTAAAAGGAGGTTTTAGATGATTCACGCCTTTTATGAAAGTGTTTTGAACACCATCATGGAAATTAGATATTGCAGCCAAATTAACTCTAATGGTAGAGGCAGATAGACCGGATTGAAATAGGGTGGCTAGATACTCCAGTACTATCGACACTGGTGCTGAAAAAGGGTCTACCTGTTTTACTTTCAGCCAAAAAGTAAATCTTTTTCACTTGCTGAGATATGTAATTCTGGTGGATTTGGAGGAGCCAAGCTGTGAGCTTCAGGTTGTTCAAGTTGGGGTGAATCAGATTCTGCGGATGGGAGATCAACCCCAGGGTTGGATGGAGAATCCACGGTTGATCTAGCAGGTGAGGCCAAAAGAAGGAGAACCAAATCTGACGAGGCCAATATGGTGCTATGAGGATTATTTTGCTCTTCAACCGGCGGGCTTTCTTCAGAAACTGGGGAATGAGGGGAAGAGGTGGAAATGCATAAAGTAGACCCGAGGGCCAATCGTGGACTAGAGCATACCTGGGCGACTCTCCCGGAGGGGGAAACAGAGTAATATAGTTGCTGGATTTGTAGTTGGTCGGGGACGCAAAGAGGTCACAGCAAGGAAGACCCCAGAGGTTGAAAATCTCCGCCGCTATCAAGGGATTCAGGGACCACTCGAGAGTTTGTAGTATACACCTGCTGAGTCTGTCTGCTATCATGTTGGAACTCCCGGGAATGTGTGTTGCTAGAAGAAAACGGTTGGTAGCCATCACCCAATGCCATATCCTTATGGCTTCTCAACAGAGTGGGTAAGAATTGGTTCCGCCCTGTTTGTTGATGTACCAGACCACCGCCATGTTGTCTGATTGTATTGCAATAGTCCCAGATGGCAGCAGGGGATGGAATGCTTGCAACGCCAGAAGCACCGCCCTCAGCTCTAGAACATTTATATGCAGATGGGCCTCCATTTTGGACCAAGTACCTTGGACTGTCTGTCCCTGACATAGCCTCCCCACCCCATCAGGGAGGTGTCCGTGGTCACTGTAGCCTTGGGCTGCTGGGGGGAGAAGGGGCAAGACCATTGTGACAGGTTGTAGGCCACCCACCAATTTAAATCCTGTTTGCACCTGTGAGTTACCCAAATCTTGGCTGAAAGAGGGTACTGAAAGGGATACCACTGGTTGAGCAATAGTCATTGTAGAAGCCTCATGTGAAACCTGGCTAGGGGGGCAATGGTGATGGGGGCTGCCATGGAACCCAACAACTGTAGAACAGCATGAGCTGTGGATTTCTCTCTTGAAAGGATTGGGGATCAGTTGCTGCTTTATCCTTATTATTCTGTGCGCTGGAACGGATGCTCTGAAATTATTTGTATTCAAGATGACCCCTAAGAATTCTGTGGACTGAGATGGGATGAGATTGGATTTTTGCCAGTTTATGGTTATGCCTAGCCTTTCTGCAGCGAGGAGAGAGTATGCCAGGGCATCTTCCAATAGATGCCTGGTGGGGGCGGAGATGAGACAGTCGTCTAGGTATGGAAACACCTGGAATCCTTGTAGTCGCAAGTGAGCTGTGACGACTGCCATGCACTTTGTGAACACTCTGGGAGCGGTAGAGATTCCAAAGGGCAGTACTCTGAACTGGTAGTGACTGGCTCCCACACAGAAGCAAAGGAATCTTCTTGATGGTCTGTCCACTTTTATGTGATAGTACGCATCTTGAAGATCTATCGAGCACATCCAATCTTCTTTTTCCAAAAGTGGAAGGGATAGACTGTATTGTGACCATCCAGAATTTTTGTACTTTTACAAACTTGTCATACACTGAGATCCAAAATTGGTCTCCACTCCCCAGTTTTCTTTGGAACCCAAAATAGTCTTGAGTAGAATTCGGATCATACCTGGTCTGGAGGGACTATTTGGATGACTTTTTCTTAGCAGTTTTGAAATCTCTAATGCTGCTTCTTCCCTTTGACTGGGTGGAATGTCGGCTAAGTTTGTAGGGGGAGCGGGACAAAGGTCGAATGGAATATGATGACCTCTGGTTATTATCCTTTGTACCCAAGAATTGGTGGTGATGGTTAGCCAGGCAGAAGGGTACAAAGAGAAACGACCCCCAACCACTTCCAAAGGAAAGCAGTTGGGCCGCTCTTCAGGAGCGCTGGTAGGATTGGCCAGGGAAAGGAGTCCCTGAAACCCTGGTTACGCGGACCCCCTCTGCCCCGAAAAGGGCATCTTCCCTGTGAGTTTCCCCCTCTGCCTTTAGGGGAGAACTCGGCCTGTGTGTCATGGAAAGGACCCTGAGACTTTTTGTACCATATCTTCCCACTCTTCTGGTTTCTGGAGAAAGCCCGTTGAGGGGAAGAATAACGGAAACCCATGGCAGAAAGGGTCTTACCGTCTTGTTCACATGTGGCCAGTGTGCTTTTAACTTTGGGTCCAAACAATGAAGAGGCTTCGATGGGAGCATTGAAAAAGGAAGCCTTGAAGGGTTTCATGAAATTACACAAGCGCATCCAGGCGTGTCATCTCAGAACAATGCCTGAACTCGCCGCTCTAGCTGCTCCTTCTGATGTGTGAGATATCAGGCGCATGGAGGAGTTAGATATCAATTCAATGGTAGCTAGCTGAGAGGCCACTTTGTCACAGACCTCATCAGACACAGCACCGGCCAAAGTTTCAGAGAGCTCAGAAATTAAATCTCTTTGAAGCCTGGTAAAGTGTGCCATATAGTTTAGGGACCTGATTGCAAAGGTCGCTGATGCAAAAGTACACTTCCTTATTCTGTCCAGAGCCCGGGACTCTTTGCTGGGCAGATGGGCAGTCTGGCTTTCTTCTTCCGCCAGGTCCTTGTTAGTGGTGGCTGCCACCACCAAAGCTTTAAAGGAAGATCTTTGGACCAATGGGGATCAGTAGCAGGAGGGGACAAGATTTTATCTGGCCTTCGAGGAATGGCCTCAACGGTGTCAGGAGCATTCCACGCACGATGCACGACGAACCGGACCAGTTCGTCAGCAGGTGGAGTAACCCAGGAGGTAGGGGGCCGGGAGTGAAAGGCCTGCAGGAACACAGACTCTTCAGAGGTCGGGTTCGAGGGCTGCCAGTCACCTCTCTGTTTAAGAATTTCAAGAATATCACCAAAGGATACCTCAGAGGGTGAGCGAGGGTACCCTTCCCCACCATCAAAGTCTGTGTCTTCAGTAAGGGACTCCTCTGTGGAGTCCATGTGCTTCCTTCTTGCACGAGCTCTTTTGATGAACTTCCTCAGAGGGAGAAGCTGGGGAAGACAGCGCAAAAGGGGTTTCCTGTGTGAGTATATCCTGAGGCCCTTGTGCCCGGTGTCTGCCAAGAGCAACTTGTGTACATTGCGGTCCAGAGGAGGGCGGGGAAAGTGATAGCACAGGATCACCAACCGATGCCTGAGCCTTCTCCATTAGCTGGAAGGTCGGTCCAGCTGAAGAGGGGTGAGTGCCCAGGCCAGGGGTCACCTCTCCTAAGTGGATCAGCCTGCCTTCTCGGAGTCCCTGGATGGCTGTGAAACACCAAATTACGTATGTCACAGCTGACATCCTGGGTCATAGCGAAACTTTCCTGCCACAAAGGCAACTACGGCTCCTTAGTGAGGTCCATAAAGGTAACAGTAGAGGGGGAAGACTGTGCTATATCAAGGGGCTTCAAAGGCAATGAAGAAGGAGAATAAGTAGGGGTCTTTGGTAAAGGGTGATCACCTCTTGAGGAAGGATAGGTCCTGAGGGGCGGGATACCTCTGGCTTCTAGTGGATTTCACGGACACGGCTGAGGGGGAGTCAGGTCTATCCAAATACGGAGCAAGCTCGGTGCCCTCCTCGGAGGTCTGCACTGAAAACAACGGGGTTGTAAAGGACTGAACTACAGGTGTCTGCACCGAGGAAATCATCGGTGCCAAAGTCATGGTCTGCACTGACGATAAGGTCGGTACCGAAGTGGTTGTTGGTGCTAAGGCTGGAACTGAAAAAATCAGTGCCGATAACTGAATGGTCGGTGCTGAGAGGGTAGTCGGTGTCGGGTAAGTTGTTGGAGCCGAACAGGCAATGGATGTCGAAAAATCCATCGACGTTGTGACAGTCTGCATCAACTGGACAGTCGGTGCCGGTAAAGAGGTCTGAACCGAGGAGCCCCTCTTTACCGATACGGTAAAGGGCACGCTAGTCAGTGCCGAAGTCACAGATGGCTCCGATGGCCTCGGTGCTGAAGGTCTAGGTACCAAAAGCACTGGAGACGAAGTCGTCGAATCTGAACTGGAAAGTTTAGCTTTCCTGGGTCTTGGTGCCTGGGGGTCCCCAGCAGGGGATGAAGGAAGAGACTTGGCCTTTATATGTTCATCACTCTTTTTCTTATGGGATCTTGGAGGGGTTGAAGCCTGTGACCCAGAAATAGCCTCTGAAAAAGAAGATTTAAGATATCCCTTCAATATTAATTTATTTTTTCTCTCAATCAATGTCCTGCTAGATAAATTCTTACAAATCCCGCAGGGCGGGTCAACTGTTAAATGAGGCACACCCAAACAATAGACACACAGGGAATGTGCATCTGAAGTAGGTAATTTATGGCCACAATTTAAACATCTTTTAAATCCTGGACTACCTTTTTTATCTGCCATGTTAGAAAGAAAGAAGGAAACCCAGAAAAAATACCAGCAATGGTACAAGAATTACCCAAAGGTAAGAAGGAAAGGGGGTTTACCAACGATGGTAAAAAAGAAATAGCCTCACGGTAAAGAGGAGGAAAGGAATAGAAAAGATTCAGGAAAGGATAGTCACTAAATGTGATAAGGTAAGAAAAAACTATCTAATAACTTTTCTGTGAGAAAAGGCTGTTTTAGAATTTAGTATGAAGAAAAATATTGTATTTAGCTCAAGAGAAGTAGCTTGACATGACCGAATGGCGACGCGGCAAATGAAATCTGAGGTAACAAGGAGAGGGGAATTCTGGGTAAGAGTTTTTAGCTCGAGAGTTTGTAGTTGACGCGAGCTTGGAAGATGGCTGGCTTGGTTCCGAGGTTGGAACCGATACCCACATGTAAGGAATGAACAAGGATTAACAATATCAGATATAATGTTCTTATAAACTCAAAGTTGCTAGAATATCAATTATAATGTACAGGAATTTTTTGGGAATTTTCAACACTCTTGTAAATAGATGTTCTTGATTTTGTTTATATTGTTCTTTTTATGCTCACAAATTTCTAAATACAATTATTGTTATGATCAATTTGTTTACTTAAAATTTAATTAAAACGTAAAAAAAAGGAAGTTGCTAGAATAACATGATTTGTGTTAGCATTCATCTCCTGAAGGATATGAAGCCTGAAAATCAATTGTATATAGTTATTTACAGACTTCAATCATCTGTAATTTGCCAGAAAATGCAAATTTTATGAGCAACAGACCAAAAAATATGAGGCAAAAATCTGGCCATACAGCAAAAATTTTGACAGTTGATAGGTATGCCTTCCTTATACATTTACCTCTTTCAATATATTCCAGCACTTTTTACAACTATCCACTCTCCTTTGGGGATTTTCTTTTTTCAACTTTTCTTCTGCTCACAGTCAAGGCATCTATCAGTCTGTAATCATACTGGGAAATCTGTTGTCTTGTTTCACTGAATTTTCTCTAACCATACTGTCTTCCATTTTTATTAAAAAAATGGAATAAGCTGGGACCAATACTTCAGCTCTTTACAGTTTTCTCTCTGTACAAAAAAGTACAATTGCTTAGGAGCTTACCATAATAGCAGGTCAATGTTGCAGTAGTCCTGACTAATGGAACTTCTGCTGCAGAAGACTTGGATGTCCAGCCTCACTTCCAGGGTTCAGCACCTTTCTCTCGTCCAGACACTGTGGATGCCCTCCTCTCTGGGTTGTCAGGATAGCTCCAGTAGAAAGAAAGCAGCCACTCAAGCCACATTCAAGTTTTCTTGCTTTGGGAGCCAGAACACAAACAGGGAAACCTAAGGATAAAGACCCATGGGAAGAGTTGAGTACTACATTACCCACATCTTCTAGAGCAATGGGAACTAAGAAAAAATAGAGATCCCAAAAATTCTATTCAGCCCTGAAGAGTTTCAAAACGCTGACGTGAGAAAGGGAAAAAGGATGGATGGGGGGGGGCGTACCCCTACACATTATAAGATGCCTAGATGCCTGATAGTTAAACACACAGAGAGAGGGAAAGGATGGTGAGGAAGATAATACTGCAAACATTGATCTACTCAAACATCTTAATGAATGTTCCTACACAACTGTACAATGTTATTTGTTTAGATCACTGTTGTGGTAGTCCTTGGGACTATTCCAAAAATTCTAACATGGGATGGAATAGAATGGATTGGCTGTGGTACACCCTGCTGAAGCAAACCCACCTCTTGCCTCAAACCACCATCCAGCTTGTAATGTTTTGAGAAGGTGCAACCTGATAGCAAAGCAGCTGCTCCCATGGTTGTAGCTGTGCCCTTAGTGTTAACAGATCTTGTCAATTTGATATATAGATATATATATATATATATATATATATATATATATATGTGTGTGTATATAAAATCAGCAGAACATGATGCATTGTACTAGCTGTTTAAACATTGTTTATTTTGACACTACCCTTCTCTCCTTTCCTATAGGAAAGTGAACAAACAAATGGTTCGAAATATTCATGTTTTTGCACAACAATGCTTGGATTTCTGACTCACTTCCAATTAAAATGTCAAATAACAGTAGGGCTGTTTCACAGGTCAGGAATTTGTTAAGGTCTGTGGCTGCAAATTCAAAAGAAGCCTAGGTCAGATTTGCAGGGGCATGATAGAGTGTTTTGCCACCTTATCAGCAGACTGGTTGAGTTCCATTAATGATATCCTCATATCCACACTGGACACCACACCTAGCTTTTTTCTTAGTTGCTTTAAGAAAGCTATTCGATGCTTAGTCATATGTATCTGACAACTGATGTCCTTGATGACCAAAGTGTCAGCCATATAAATATTCTTCCCAAATCTGTCTGGCACCCTGTTCTCATAGTCATTTAAGAGAGTACTGGGATCAGAAACTAATTTGGACCCCTTCTTTGGCTGCATCCTCTAAAGGGATTTTGTAAAACTGGATATTACAAACCCTTAATTCTTGGAGCAGTTGACTGGATGCCTGACTCATTGGAGGTGACAAGGAAGGCATCCCCCAGAGCTCCCAAAGCAAGAGGAATAGTCACAGGTTTAAAAACATCTAAAGTACTTTTCCTGTGCCTCTTATACCTCATAGGAAATACTGTCTTCTAAATCAGTATTATATCCTAAGGGGGAAGACATCTGAGAAGAGTAATCCAGGTCTTCCCTCTCACTGTACAGGGAGTCTGCTTATCTCTTCTCAGGACAGGGCTTCTTCTTTTGTTTTACAGAGTAGCTCCAGATACAGATGGATCTGTAACTAGCTGCTGCCTTTGCAGGACTTGCAAAAAACACTGAGCTGGAGTGATCCACTGTTTAGACAGGGTATTGGGCTGGGAAACAGTGAAGGACCTGCCCGATTTCTGGAACCCAGACATCTGCTGGGAGCCAGGGCATGGTGATCATCATCATCAGCAGCAGCCCCTTTTTCCCATTTTTTTTCTAACTAGGGTTGGGGCATCATGTTAACTGTCACCAATTTTCAAGATTCAGTGCCACACTTCTGCCTTCTTCAACACTCATGCCTGACTGTCGCAGATATTCTTTCACACAGTCCATTTACCTCATTGCTAGACATCCTCGCTTCCTCTTACCTTCTTCCCGTCTGTCCCAATCTTCCTCACCAGATTGTCTTCTGCTTTTCTGCACATGTCCACCACCATTTTCTGAACAGAAAATATCTAAACAAATTCAAGTACAGAAAGGATAATGAGCATTCACAACAGGGCACTTATCTATCCTGAGCTCCACAGTAGGCCGAACCATGTCAGTCTATGGACACCAATGCTGCAATGCACACTGCAAACTGTGGTAAGAAAGATCTAATATGGGGTGAGTAGACACATGGTTAATACTGCAGTCAACCTGACATCCCAGAGAGATGGACAGGGAAGGATGCTAAGCTCTGGAAATTAGACCAGATGTCTGGCCCTTCCGAGGTGGACATCCCAGTGGCCACAGTGATAAATGAAGATCATCATTTGTTTTAATTGAATTTAACTCACTGGCTCATGATTTACCAAACTATATTCCACATAACATTATTTCCAATATAATAAATAGAAGAAATATATCAATCACATATGCATGACTTGGGAATAAAATGGATCATAGCATGCATGCTCTCTTCTACTTACCAGTTTGTTATCTAGCTTGTACCTCTACAAAGGCTTCCCCTTTCTGCAACTTACCTTCACAGTTTAACATACTACTGATGCCAGTGGTAAGATGTAAACATATTTTTATTTTCTCTTGAAAAGAAAATGTCCATTTTCCTGAGCTTCAGTTCTTTCTTTCATTGTAGTTCCTTATTATGCAGACATTTTTTCATGTATCAGTAACCCAATCCATCCCTTCAAATCTACTGACAAGTACACACATTTTGCCTGCATTTGCTGTTATACATATGTAAATACTTAGGTTTCAATTAACTGTCGTATTAATATTTAACTGGATTTTTCCTATAAAACGACATATGTGATAAACATGTGGGGGGGCTCAAAAGGCAACTCTGGCTTACACACATTATATACACTCAACTCAAAGCAGAGCAGAGGAACCTGTATACCACTATCATTCCATTTGCATCTAAAAAGCGTCTTATTTGGCAAAATTAAATTATTTCCACTCCAAGCTGCTTTGACTTAGTTCATAAATAATTAATTACTGAAGCCATTCTCTTTGTTTAAAGCCAGCTTAACACCACCAATTCTCTCTTTTTCAAGAATGTTATTTAATTCAGGCAGCTTAAGAACACCAAATCTCCCCTCTTCAAGAATGCTACTTAATTCAAGTAAATCTTATGCTTCCTCCCAAATGCCTCAACACTGTTCTGCAATAATGTCAAGAATGACTTCTGACAGTTTTCGGTGGCTTATATCATTAAATGTCCATGCTTAAAATAAAGTTGTCTTCTAACATCAACCCCCCTTTTCCCATTTTCTACATAGGGTCAGGGTGCTGGGTCAACTGTCAACTTCTCTCTCAATTCAATGCCACCCTCCTACCTTTATCATAGTTCATAGCCAATTACTAGGCTAGCTTTCTTAACAGGCCATTCTAAGCCTAGACAATTTCCCTCCCAAAGGTGAGAACCAAACACTGTACCTTCTGAGTCAAACACCTTAACATCCCTGCTTCCTCTTACCTTCTTCCTGTTTGTCCCAAAGCATCTTAACCAGATTTCTCTTCTGCATATGCCTGAACCACCGTAATCTGTTCTCTTTGATCTTCTCTGCAACTGGAGCTAGTCTGGTTTCTGCTCTGATGTCCTCATTTCTTCGTTCATGTTTTGAAGTCTGAGTGGTTGTAAGCCCAGCAATTGCTCAATAGAGACATCTCAGGTGGTAACTGTGAACATATTTTCTTGGAGTGTAATGAACTGGCAGACTTTAAAGATTGCCTGCAGACTACGTAATCAGAGATACTGGCTGAGCAAATTGGTGTAACTAAGGAAATTATTTTTTGAGCTATGATACAGAATCAGAATTGCCTAGATGCAGTAAGGCCTTGCTGAGTCTAATTATGGTGGCTGCCAAAAAAGCAATTAATAGAAAATGGAAAAGAGTATACACCAACTGTACTAGAAGCAGTGAATATAGTAACAGAGATAAAACAACTGGAGTTGGGATCTATAGAAAAGGGTAGGAGCAAATTACATAGAAAAAGTGGGACTTGTGGGAACAATACATGCAGAGGAGGAATGAAGTTTAAAAGAAGGCAGGATTTGAATGAGCTATGCAATTTTTGACTGGCAATGACTGGATAGATAAGTAATATATAAATTTTGCAACTAAAATTATGTCAATATGGTTTGCTATGTATAATGTTTGCTACTAAAATCATGCCAGTATCGTTTGTTTTCATTTTTATAAATGTATGACTGCCTATGTCATATGTATTTAACCCCCCCCCCCAAAACAGACACATCCTAGGTAACCAGTCTGGGCAACTTGACACGAGTTGGCAAGTAGCTTATTGACTCATGGCTGCTGGGCTTCTTGTGGTGGGCATACACTGGCCAACAGGGCATATACACCTCTTGCACTGTTAGCATGGCTACCTGGTATAGGTTGGAGTAAGCCAGGTTCTCAACCCACTTATCACTGGCAAATACCCACGCTCATTTTTGGTGACATTAGTCAACACAACCAAATCACCTAGAGACAATTTATTTTAATACCTTCAAGTGGCAAGCCCTGATAAGGCACAAAGTCTGACACCTTCGAGTGGCTAGCCGTGACAAGGCACACAGTCTGTGATCAGAGTTCTCCTGTTTTGAAGTACTGCACATGACAGTTGATACCCAAAGTGGTTGATCTACACAACTCTTTTAAAGGCACCATCTAGAGTCTGTGCTGATGAACTCCACAAAGAAACAGAGAACACATGCAAACTCCATAAAGGTACTGGACAGAGGTCAGAATCAAACCTTGTACCTTGTGCATGAAAGACAAGATCGTAACCATTATGCCAACTGGTCCCTTTGCAGTGGTCTTCTAGCTCTTCTTATAGTCTACAGCACATTTTTGTAAAAAAATAAAAAAAATTCTATAATAAATTTAGTCTCATCTTATCTGCAAAATTCAGCAAATAAAACCTTCATCTCAGGTCTCATCAAGTCCCGTGATTTGTATAAAGGTCATAAGGCAACTACTGATGCTACAAAGCACAGCAGTGTTATGAATTTACCATAACTATGTTCAGGTATAGTCACTGTTGCAATGATAACTTTTGTAATTCCTGCCTGTAGGTAGCCTGTCTAGACCCCACTTACAGAGTCCCCCCCATGGTCCTAGCCAACTTCCAACCTCCAATATGCAAGGACATCTGTCATTTAACAGGAGATTCAGACAATGAAAACTTTATTTTCAGATCTTCTTGCAATGGCCAGGGCCAAGTTAGAAATCCATAGTATCAAAGCTCTAGTGGACCAAATGGTAACTGTTCCCTGTGCCTTACTTCCACACTAAAGGTCCCCAATGTCCCATCTGGCAAGTAAGTTCAGGTAAAAGTAGGAGGTAGGAGCCTGGAAAGTAAGAGGGACATTGTAGATAAAGGGACTAGGAAGCCTCCCTAACCCAGTATGATAAGAGTGGGAATTAACCAGCAGAACAAGGAGAGTGTATAAAAAAATATCCGGTTGCAACACTGACTATATTTGAACATTGACCATAAGATGAACACAAGAAATGCTACACTTATCATACCATTCATTGTTGAAGTCCTAACTTTTGCAAAAGATTTCAATAGATAAGTAATTAGGTGAACTAACCTTGCAGGACAGCAGAAACAAATCCTACACTAGCAACCTCCACATTATAATGCCTAGTAAAAAGCATGCACAGAGGTTCAAGTGACAGCTTCCAAGATAATACAAAAGAAGGCTATGTTGGCTGCAGTGGCTCTAGTGGAGTGGACTCTGCCATACCCAGAAACAGCTTTGCCACGAGCTGTGTAATAAAAGGAAATGCAACAAGCAAGCCATTTGGAGAGAACTAATTTGTTGACTGTCTTCTCTTTTTATTTTTAAAAGGAGACAAACAGCTAATCAGTCTTTTTGAACTCTTCAGTCCTGAGCAAATAAAATCATTCAATTCAAGGGAATGAAGGTTTTCCCTGCCCCTGTTTTGAGGTTAGGAGATATTTCTGGCAAGTGAATGGCTTGATTAAAGGAGAGCCCAGTGACTACTACTGGTGAAAAGGAAAGACTATTACAGATGGATACCCTATCCTGATGAAAGACTAAGAAAGGTTCCTTGTACATTAATGCCTGGAGTTCCAGGATTCTTGCAGCAAAGGTAAATGCCACCAAAAACAGCAATGTGCATGGTAATAACTGAAGGGGTACAGATGTAGCTGCTTCAAGACGAGGAGCAGTTAATTTATCTGGAATACAGTTAAGATCGCATGGTGGAGCAATCTCGTTTCTTAGCAGGCTAAGGTGCAGGACTCCCTTAATCACTGTGTAAATGAAGGCCTGGAATACAATGGTGGTTATGTGGGTATGCAGATGGATATGATTTAACAGATGAATAGGACAGGCCAGTTGTATAAAGATATGAAATGTAGTCCAAGACTACTGCCACTTCGGCCTTGCTTGGGTATTGTTCAGTGGAGAAGCACACAAGGGAAAATCTTTTCTATTTAGTTAAATATGAAATTTCTTGTACTTGGCTTCCTAGCCTCCATTATAATATTTAGCATGTCCTCAGAGTAAACATGCCTAAATGGGATTAATATGAAATCACCCACTGCCCATTGCAAGGCTGGAAAGGTGTGTGTGTGTGCGTGTGGTGTGTGTGTTTGTGCTGAGGCAACACCTTCAGTCTTTTCCTCACCAAGTTGTATACAAGATAGAATCAGTGTCGCCTTGGCTAGAGCAGAGCCAGTAATATGACATTTTATATGTCTTTTCTTCTTAGACTTTTAGGAGTGGCCTGAGTATCAAGAGTACTGGAGAGGAAGTGTAAGGAAACACACCTGTCCAATTCAAGGAAAACACATCTATCTTCCAGGCTCCTGGAGCTGCTGCTATACAGCAAAATTGTCTCAGTTGCCTTTTTGAGGTGGTGAAAACAAGTCTGTCTCTGTGATACCCCACATCCTCATCAGACCTAGAAAGACATCACTGTTCAACATCCATTACTGAAGACTCATTTGTGACCTGGTCAGTTTGTAGTGCTTTGTGAATGTATAAACTGAGGATGATGTTGATGTTGTGGCCTCTAGAATGCTTCTAGAGTCCACAACTTTCCAATATGCCATTGAAGAGGATAATGTTATAGTCACATGAGCCTTAACCTTTCCTGAAAGAGATTTACAATGGTGGGAGTAACAGAAAACAAGAGCAGAGGACAACCATCACACAATGGCTTACTAACAGGAAGATTAAACTTTTTAGCCACAATAAAGGAGACAAATGAGAAGTTATGTACCTACCATAGCGTTCCATGTTAGTTGTCTTCTCTCGCCTTCTTTCTTGCTGGATGGGTTCGGGAGCCAATCCTCGGCTCCGACTTGGCCACTTACTAAAGCTCGAGAGCTTATTTTACCGGCTCGAGGCAACCCTACATCCCATGATGCTAGGCAATAACTCCCCAGATCTCGTTTGGAAGCTGAAAAACCTAGCATAGGTCAATAAAACAAAATCCTCCAACTGGAAGGAGGAGGAAGAGGGATAATTATTTACACTATATATATCCTAGGACACCTACATAGTGAACAAAGGAATAAAAGGACCCTTCAAGGAAGGGAAGATCTTCTCGGTCTGTCCAGGCTAGGGGGATGGTGGGTGGGATGCAAGAAAGAAGGCGAGAGAAGACAACTAACATGGAACGTTATGGTAGGTACATAACTTCTCAATGTTAAGTTGTCAATCTCGCCTTCATTCTTGCTGGATGGGACCGAGTCCCTAGCACCTTCATCCTGGGTGGCTCATTGGAACAGACTCTTAAGAATGGTGGAACCAAATGTTGCTCTGTCCCTGGAGGCCATGTCCAATTTGTAATGCAAAACAAAGGTATGAGGAGAGGTCCATGTGGCTGCCGCACAGATAGTGTCTATTGGTAGTCTAGCTTGAAAAGCTATAGATGTAGCTAGTGCTCTAGTTGAATGGGCTTTTGGCTTAGAAGTTAATTCCCTGCCTCTGAGTTGATAAATAGATGTAATCACAGAAGACAGCCACCTAGATAGGGTTACCTTGGAAACAGGAAGGCCTTTCTTATTTTCTGCGTACGATAAAAACAGTTGATCAGACTTCCTTATTTGTTTGGTTCTATCCAAATAGTATCAGAGCTAGCGGTGAACATCTAGATAATGTAGCTTTTGCTCCGCTCTATTAGTGTAGTTTGGGGAAAAAAATCTGGGAGATCAATTGATTGATTTAAATTTGTCTGTGAAGCCACCTTGGGTAAGAAGGATGGATTAGTCCTTAGAGAAACTCTGTCTTTATGGAAGATTAAGTAGGGAGGACGAATGCAGAGGACGTGAAGCTCTGATACTCTCCTAGCAGAAGTAATGGCGACTAGGAAAAGTGTCTTCCAGGAAAGAAATTTCAATGAACAGGAGACCGCAGGTTCAAAGGGGGGGAGAATTAAGGATGTTAAGACTAAATTAAGATCCCACTGAGGTGGAGGATCTTTGATCTGAGGCCTAAGTAAAAATACACCTTTAAGGAAGGCTTTGCAAAGCTTATTGGACATGATGTTGTGGTCCGATAAGCCTGTATGAAAATTCGATATGGCTGCCAACTGAACCTTTACTGTAGAGGCAGAAGACCCTGAATGAAAAATTTCGGCTAGGAAGTCTAAGACCGAATGAATTGGGGCAGTAAAAGGATCTATATTCCTTGCCTTTGCCCAGTAGGAGAAACGTTTCCATTTACTAGTGTAAATCCTTCTGGTGGAAGATTTAAGGGAAGCTACTATGATATCCTGGATGGGATTAGAAATCATAGAAAGCCTGGCTAAGGACGGAAGTGGAGCAACCAAGCAGTGAGGTTGAGAGAATGTAGGGATTGGTGCAGCTGTCCCGGCTAATGGGTCAACAGATCTGGAGCTGGGTCCAGATGCCAAGGCTGTACCAAAAGATAATGATGTAGGAACAGAAACCATATCTGTCAAGACCAATAAGGGGCAATGAGAATCAACTTGGCTCTCAAGGCGGTTGCTTTCTGAATTACTTGTGGAATTAGAGGAAAAGGTGGAAAGGCATAGAGAAGTCCCCGAGGCCAATCTTGGACTAGAGCATCTCTGAGGGAATGGCCTGGAAGGGGGAAGAGGGTGAAGAAGTCGGGGCATTTGCTGTTTTGGGATGTAGCAAAAAGATTGCAGCAAGGAAGACCCCACTTCTGAATAATCTCTTCCGCTACCGATTGTTTGAGAGACCACTCGTGTGGCATGAGTATGGCTCTGCTCAACCTGTCTGCTATGAAGTTGGACTTCCCGTGGATATGCGTTGCTATCAGAAACCGCTGAGAGGAGATTGCCCATTGCCAAAGTCTGAGTGCCTCTCGACACAGGGGATAGGACTTGGTTCCGCCTTGCTTGTTGATATACCACACTATGGACATATTGTCCGTTTGAATTGCAATAGTTCCTAGGGGAAGAGAGTCGTGGAGGGCTTGCAACGTTAAAAGCACTGCTCTCATCTCTAGGACATTTATGTGCAGGTGGCATTCAAAAGGTTGCCAAGTGCCATGGACCATCCTGCCCTGAAAATGCCCCCCCACCCGATCAGGGAGGCGTCCGATGTCACCGTGGTGACCGGGGGAGGAGGAACAAAGGGTCTGCCCTGATGGACTTGAGGGGGACAATATCCACCAGGACAGATGACTTTTGCAAGTTTGAGTTATCATGATCTTGTGGTGCATAGGAAGTTGCTGAAAAGACTATTGGGGAAAACGTGCAAGAGGAAGAAGTGTTATGGAGGCCTCCATAAGACCCAATACTTTCAGGACATACCTGGCCTGAATTTTGTCGCTCTGAAGAAGAACCTGGACATAGTTTTGAATATTTAAGACTCTTTGGTCTGTTAACTTTGCTGAAAGTTGTACGGTGTTCAAGTTGGCGCCTATAAAGGTAATAGATTGACAAGGCGACAAGGCAGACTTTTCGAAATTTATAGAGATTCCTAGCCCTCTGCAAATGTGAATGGTGTAAGCTCTGGCTTGGAGACGTTGATGCCTGGTGGTGGCAGTGAGGAGCCAGTCGTCTAGATATGGAAACACCTGGAATCCTTGCTGTCTCAGGTGAGCCGTAACCGCTGCCATACATTTGGTGAACACTCTGGGGGCTGTAGTGAGACCAAAGGGCAGGGCTCTGAATTGGTAGTGACTGGCCCCCAGCCGAAAGCAGAGAAACCTTCTGGAGCGCCTGTGAATTCTGATGTGATAGTACGCATCCTGAAGGTCCATGGAGCACATCCAATTGTCTTTGCCCAGAAAGGGCAGAATGGACTGTAGCGTGACCATCCAGAATCTTGTTCTCTTTACAAACTTGTTCAGTTTGCTGAGATCTAATATTGGTCTCCAGTCCCCTGTCTTTTTTGGTACCAAAAAGAACCTTGAGTAGATTCCGGATCCTAGTTGGTCTGCTGGGACTGGCTGGATGGCTCTTTTTGCTAGCAGTTTTGATATTTCTGATACTGCTAGTTCCCTTAGACCGGGTGGAATGTCTGGAAGGGTTCCCTTTTGTTGAATTGGGGTTTGGATAAAGGGAATTTTGTAACCCTCGGATATGATCGACTGTACCTATTTGTCTTGAGTAAGGGAAAGCCAGGCTATTGGGTACAGTGACAATCTTCCCCTGACTGCCTCCGAAGGTGGACAATCGGGCAACATCTCAGGGATGCTGGAAGGGTTTGTCAGAGAGAGGCTCCCTGCTACCCTGGTTTTGCGGACCCCCTCTTCCCCTAGGGCAGCGTCTGTTGTTGTTACCCCCTCTGCCTCTGGGTGTAAACTGACCTCTTGCGTCAGATGTGACTCCTTGAGATTTGCGGAACCACATTTTCCCACCCTTCTGACCCTTAGGGTATGGTCTTGAAGGGGTGGAGAAACGGACTCCTACGGCAGAAAGAGTCTTGCCATCTTGCTCGCATGTGGTCAAGGTGTCTTTCACTTGAGGTCCGAACAAAGCCGAACCATCAAAAGGGGAATTTGTGAAGGACGCCTTGAAAGGGTCCGTGAAATTACACAGCCACATCCAGGCGTGACGCCTTAAGGCCACTCCTGTGCCTGCAGCCCTACTCGCTCCATCGGCCGCATATGAAATCAGACGCATGGAGGAGTTAACAATCGAGTTCAGGGTTCCAAGCTGTGAGTTTATTTTATCCCGGGACCCAGCAGCTGATGGATCCTGTAAGACTTCTCCCAACTCTTTGAGAATATCTCTCTGAAGGCGGGTGAAGTGACAGAGGTAATTCAGTGACCGCATAGCAAAGGTCGCTGAAGAAAACATCCGCTTACCGTACCTATCCATGGTCCTAGAATCCTTATTAGGAGGATGGATAGGTACTGAAGGATCAGCTAGTTCCTTCTTTGTGGCTGCAGCCACCACCATGGCATCTGCCGGTACACCTTTTGTTAGGAATTGCTTGTCATCTGGTGCTGTAATGAATTTAGATGGCCTCCGAGGGGTGGGTTCCACCGAATCCAGGGCCGACCATGCCTTCCAAGCCACTATTTCCATAAGGGGGTCGAAAGGCAGAGACACCCAGGAGGTGGAGGGTCGAGAACCGAACGCCTCCAGGTACACCGACTCATCCTCGGAAGGATTAAGGGAAGACCAGTTCTCCCTCTGCTTCAGGATTTCTAGGATGTCTGAGAAGGAGACATCCTCAGAGGGGGACTTTGGGGATCCCTCCAACTCATCCAAGTCGGTGTCAAATGTAATAGACTCAGGGGAGTCCACATGCTTCCACTTACATGTCCTCTTACGCGGAGGCTCTGCTGACAGGTCAGGAGAAGCCTCAGAAGAGGAAGAAATTCCCAGTGGGGAAACCTGAGGCGTTGGATCTCTGGGTCCGGGAGCAAGAGAGTGAGAAGAGACATCAGCAGGCACTGTAGTGGAAGGAGCTGATGGAGCTGACCGTTGACTAAGCCCTGGGGCTAGTATGCTCCTCATCACCTCAAAGGCTCCCCTATCAGAAAGGCCAGAGGGCCCCCGCTCCGAAGAGGTAGTAACCCCAGGCCGCACCGATAGGGAAGGCTCCGAGGCCGATGTCGGGGCTGAGCTCACCAGCACCGATGCTCCGAGAGGGAGAACGGGGTCAGACAATGGTCCGATGCCACTCGCCCCCTCGGAGCCGACGAGAGAGATCAGGCGCCCGGATCCCTCCATTGAAGGTATCAAAGAGGAGATCGGAGCGGAAGACGAAGGAGCTGAAGGGGGAGATATCGGCTCCGATGCCACAACGGTCACGGCTCCAAGGAGCTCCGGCTCTGAACTCTGAGGGAGAGTCGAAGGAGGAAAAATAGGTGGAGTCATAATAGCCACCTTCTGATGAGACGGGCTAGAGATCATCTGGGCCAATGCCTGAGACTTTAACAGCCTGCTTACCACTCTCTCAAGGTTGTGATCTGAAAGTCTGGACGACCGAGATCGGCTCTGATGGCTCCGCTCTGAGAGCAGGGGAGACCTCAGAGCCGAATGGATGGACTCCAGTGAAGGGGATCTTGACCTCTTCTTAGACGGAGCCAACGGAGCTGAAGACACGTCGGCTCCAGCCGGAGCCGACAGCAAAAGTATGGGCTCAGAAGTATCGGCACCGAGTGGTGCCGAGACCGGAACTTGTGACTGAAAGGGATCGGCTCCAGCCGGAGCCGATCTAGGCACAGACAAAGAGCCAGCAGCCGAAGGCTTGGTACTTGGAGCCGACGGTTTTGCAGGTTTCGAGGGCCTCCCAGATGCAGATTTAGTCGGGGAGCCCTCGGGCTTTAACAAGCCCCTCAGTATAAGTTTATTCCTGCGCTCCTGCAGGACTCTTGGACTGAATGCATGACATACTGAACAAAAGTCCTGCAGGTGCAGGGGTCCCAGGCAGTAAACACAAGAAGTGTGACCGTCTGTCAGAGACATTTTCTGACAGCACGAGTCACACTTCTTAAAGCCTGAGACCTTAGCTTCTTTAGGTTCCTTCAACATAACAGTGTCGAGGGTTCACAAAAGTAACAGAAACAAACACACACACACTCTCTAAAAATTATAAATTAACAATAAAATGTTAATAGGGATACTGACACACCCAAACACTCACAGGATCCCTAAGAAAAATTAGGAAAGGGGCAGGCTTAAGGCCTAACCTAAGAATGGAGGGGGTGGGATATAAGGGATAAAAAGGGAAGGTATATAAAAAAGTAATAAAGTTAAGGGTAGTTACTCACTATTGAAAGAAATAACTATAAATTAACTCAAAAAGGGAGACTGAACTCACTATATATAAGACTTACCAGGAGCCGGTAAAAAAATGCACCTCGCAAGCGAAAGCGGCAAACGAGATCTGGGGAGTTATCGCCTAGCATCATGGGATATAGGGTTGCCTCGAGCCGGTAAAATCGAGCTTTAGTAAGAGGATCGGCTCCGAACCCATCCAGCAAGAATGAAGGCGAGATTGACAACTTAACATCAGCTATTCAGCATGCCTAAAGGGCTTTGATCCGTCAAGGTAGTACCCGAGCTGGCTGTGTGCATCCAAGCTGTATATAATCTTTTCTCCCTTGATTTTTGGATCAGGATAGAACACTGAGAGATTGACGGCTTGATTCAAGGTAAATTCAGAAACAGCTTAAGGCATGTATGGCAGATTAGTGTATAACACAATACTTTATACTCCTTGAAGGTGTTTGCCGAAGCGCTAGAGGTCAATTAAAGATTGTGCCAATTCCTGCCTGTTTTTTTTTCATTTACAGTATTTAGTTTTTGGTATTTTGTTAATGTATAACACAATGCTGCCTTTCAAAAAAAAAAAATCAGAAAGGGTTGGCCCACCATTTAACAGTTTGCAGCTCAGAAACTCACCTTGCAGATGTCAGGGCAATGAGTAAAACAGTCTTCCAATTAATGTACCCTGCATCAGCCTGAAAGGCAGGTTCAAAAGAAGTCATGTCAATTTTTTCAAAAACAAAGTTATTTATTGACATTTATTTTCTGGGAAAGTCCAACTGGGCACAGGTGCCTGTTTTCAGCAAAGACCCAAGAGGAAAAAGCTTCAAGGTGTCATATTTAATGAAATCAATATTTACAATAACACATTTTATTATGTAGTTTTACTAAATATATAGCATAATAGTCAGTATAATAAGATTTGTATTGAAATTCACAAACATTACCATACAAGCATTGTACTGAGAATTTACAGATAGAAGAGTGGTGTACAAAATATGTAGGAGTAATTTAAGAAATACAACAGAGTGAGGTATTAGAGGGGATAAGCAAGTTTTAGTGTTAACAGAGAAGTAGCACTGGAACAATTACAAGCATATTATTATTATTTTAAAAATACAGCAATGGGAGGTATTAGAAGGGGATATATAGGTTAAAGATTTTGTGATTTAATGGGAAGTATAAGAAAGGTGAAGAATGGTGTTAGGAAAGTCATGTCCCAGAACAGGAGCAGTGAAAAAGACACGAGGTACAAAAAGTTGAGATCCCAGGGGGGTGGAATTTGCTTTTGAGGGGGTCTCAAGTGCAACACTGCTTTCATAAACTGTTTGACAACAAAAAGAGACAAAAGAGGGGCATCCATTGCAGACGAGCTGGGATAGCAGCAAAATACACTTTGATAGAAGCATATGATAAACCATCTCTAAGTAGAGTCACAACCCTTTCGGGGCCTCTGTTACTGGGTAGGCACCACCTAGAAACCCTCTTCCACTTGTAAACATAAGAAAAATGTCAATAAATAAGTAAAACAACTTTGTTCATGGAACAATGCTTCCTTAAACACTTGTTGCACATCCTCATGGAACGAGCACTAAAAGTTATCCAAATAGAGTCAACCAGGCTGTCAGTTGCATATGCTTTACTTGGGGGTGTACCATTCATCCGATGCTGTGTGAGCAGATCCAGTCAGTGAGGAAGCTTGTGTTAATTGCCCATGGCAAATTCTGTTAAAAGGGAGAACCAACTTTTCCTAGGACAAAAGGGAGTTACCACGGGTCTATATTAAATCGAAACGGCACAATTTTGAATGATCTAATATCAAACCCAATACTGCGAACGCTGAAATCAGCGAAGCTGCACAAAACCAAATTCTTTTCTAGGGAAAGAATTTGGTTGGCCGTTGTTGTGGCTTCGCTGTTTTCAGCGATGCAGTGGAAAGTTACGGGTTGGGTTAAGGTAAGTCTGTGATTGTGCGGACATTCGGGTTAGGGTGCAGGTTGGGTGAGTTAGGGTTAGGGCGCGGGACAGGTAAGTGTGCGATTGTGACAGAATTTGAGGATAGGGGCAGGTTAAGTGAGTTAGGGTTAGGGGGCGGGTGAGGTGAGTGTGCGATAGTGATGGACCTTAGGGTTAGGGTAAGTGGATAGATAGTAGTGTATGTGCAGTGTAGTGTAGGGTTAGATGTAACTTTTAAATGTATGTGTGTGAATTGCTGCTTTTTAGTGTGCTTGTGGTGTGTGTGTGTTTCTCGGAACAGCAAATTTTTTCCCTGGGAAAAAATTCACTGTTTTGAGGTTTCGATATTGTTAGGGTTCGGGTTTTGCAGTTCGATGTTACGGCATTTGATAATGAGCCATTTCGATGATCTGATATAGACCCGTTACCACAATGGTCTTTTATTAATTCTTTCTGAATTTTTAGAAGTACCTTGAGAATCATTGGAAAGTGGGCATGTTCCTACATGAGTCTCCACAACCATGGGAATGACAGAGCATCTGTCTTCCAAGCATGGTTGGAAGGATGTCTTGAATGGAATTTTTTCACTTGCCTGTTTTGAAAAGAGGTAAACAGATCTACTTGAGGTGTTTTACACATTTGGATCAAGTTCTTGAACACCTCTGCATGGGGTTTCCACTCATAAGGGTCTGTCCAGGATCTTAGTCTGTCCACCACTGTACTTTACTCTGACAATGTATGAGGCCTGTAGAGTCAGAAAATGCAGTAGAGCCAGCTCGGAGACCATCACTGCTAACTGGCTAAGAGGGTATGAACTTGTCCTACTCCAGCAATCCGGTAGTGTTGTATGTGACCACAAAAAAGAGAACCAGGAGTGCAAAGCTGCTGAAGAAGTTTTAAGGAATGAATCACTGCTAACATCTTGTTTACATGCTCTGGCATTTCTTGAGGACACCACAAGCCTTGCACTTGAACTCCATGTACACTGCGCCCCTCACGCAAAATCTGAAGGATCCATCTAGACAGATTGGACTGGAGTCTGACTAGAGAAAGGGAGCTCCGGATTCAGAGACAGTTGATCCCACCACCACTGCAGTTTCTGTTTCACAAATCCCAGTACTAGTACCTGGTAATCCAAGGGATGAAGGTGCTGGGTTAAACAATACTTCAAGTACCACTGAATTTTTTGCATGAATAGTCTGACTAATGTTATCAAGACAATCACTGATGCATGAGGTACAGAATTCAGAGGAATCTCTTGCTGAGACCACATCTACAAGACAAAAATCCAAGAGAATGCCCTGATAAGTCAGAACTTTGTCTTCTAGCAGGAAGGTCAGTCTTTTTACTGTACCTATCCAACACCCCAGGAAAACAATTCGCTTAGAGGGTGTGAGGAAAAATACTTGTAAGTTCAATTTGAAGCATAGGTGGGAAAGGAGGGATGTGACCTTGTCTACAGACTCCAAGCACCTGGATGCAGAATCTGCACAAATCAGCAAGTTATACAAATAAGGAAATTGTGGATACCTAGGTTTCTGCAATAGGCAACCACTGGGGCCAGACAATTTGTAAACATTTGAGGTGGAATAGATAGCCCAAAAGGTAATGCAGAAAACTGATAATTTAACCTGGACACAGCAAATCTCAAAAATGTCCTGAAATTGGGAAAAACAGGAATATGATAAGTGCCCTTGAGCAATAGAGTCACTATCGAACAGTGGTCTGGTTAAGTGAGTATTGTGAATTTTGGAACTATACAAAGGTGCTTAGAATAGACAAATCTGGATGATCTCTAGGAGTGTTCCTTTTTTGGTATAAAAAAGATTCTGGAGCAAAATCCTTTGCTTTGTGTATCACAGACACTGGTTATATGACCTTGGCTTCGGGTCTATATTATAATCTCGAAGTTACAGAACATCGAATACAATATGGTCGACACCATATTATCAAAGTTCCGTAACTTCGAAAATAAAAAAAAAAAATTAAAACCTCAAATGCTTACCCTAACGGGTTTAAGCAGGGGGGCAAGCCCCCCTGCACCCCCCCACACTTAAATATACCAACTCTGAGATCGCACTTTAATGTAGTATGGTGCGGAAAGGGAAGATTTCCCTTTCCTGCACTGTAGCACGATCTCGGAGTTGGTATATTTAAGTAGTGGGGGGTGTGAGGGGTGTAGCCCCCACATGGGGGGTGCATGGGGGCTTGTCCCCCTGCCTACACCTATTAGTTTTTTTCTTTGTTTTGAATTTTTTTTTTTAATTAAATTTCGATTGTTTAATGGTTAGATGCATAAAGTTCGATGTTTATGTATTCGATCCATTAAACAGTCGAGATTATAATATAGACCCCTTGACTTCAACCATGTGATGGAGCACTGGAGGAAACAGCTCTGTCTGGTCTGGTGGGTGTGGGGAATTTACTCCTATTTTACTCCATCCACTGCCAAATGTATAATCTCTGAATTATTCTAAGAACCCATTTGTTTGAGACTATTTCCACAAAGCTGCTGGACTGAGGGAAGTACAGTTTTGTACCTACCATAAGTGTAGATGTCCGATAGGTATGCATCTGCAGTCCTCACATATGGGTTGTCCTGCCTCAGGCAGCCCTTCGGTCGGCCGGATTCCAAAGTCTGGGTCCGGCGTTGGCTGATGTCGCCCTTTCCCCGACGTCAGAGCGCCTGGGGTATAAAAGCATCAGCCGACGCCATCTTCCTCAGATTTTCTTGCCCCAGATGCCAGGTGCCCTCTAAGGAAGGCTAAATTTGGAGAAATGCAATAAATTCCAAACATGCACAGAAATATATATATATATATATATATATATATATATACAAAACAAATACACCATAATAGATAACCCCAGCTAGCTATGAGAGGGATAAGTACCCAAGAAATACCACAGAGGGGAAGGAGGGAGGGTAAACCTGACTGCAGATGCATACCTATCGGACATCTACATTTATGGTAGGTACAAAACTGTACTATGTCCTTCAAGGATGCATCTGCAGTCCTCACATACGGGTAGAATACCATAGCCAATCTGGGGGTGGTAGGATCTATGTAAAGGATGGTGTAGCTAAAATGCCCTGTAGGACTGCCGTAGCAAAGCCTGCTCTGGATCTGGAATATAAAGGTAAATTGTAATGCTTGGAAAATGTATGCACGGAGCTCCATGTAGCAGCCTCTAAAATGTCCTTGATAGCCACCCCTCTTAAGAAGGCTGTGGAGGTGGCTGTGGCTCTGGTGGAATGAGGTCTAATGTTAGCTGGCACAGCTTTGCCATGAAAGGAGTAACAAAAACGAATGCAATTCCCTATCCATTTTGAAATTGTCTGTTTGGAAATTGCTTTTCCTTGTGCATCAGCAGCATATGCTACAAACAGCTGGTCAGTTTTTCTGTAACTTTCAGTTCTGTCCAAGTAGTAGCGCAACTGTCTGTGAATGTCCAGGGTATGCAGAAGTTTCTCCCCTTTGTTTTGTGGATTTGGAAAGAAGGTAGGCAGGTGAATAGCTTGGTTCAGTGAGACCCTGGATACCACCTTTGGCATAAATGAAGGATTGGTTCTCAGTGAGACTCTGTCCTGATGAAAAATAAGAAATGGTTGTACTGCCATGAGGGCCTGTAACTCAGATACTCTTCTTGCTGAGGTTATGGCCAGAAGAAAAGCAGTCTTCCAAGACAGGAACTGTAGTTCTGAAGATGCTGCTGGTTCAAAGGGAGGCAGTGTTAGTTTTTCCAACACGAAGTTAAGGTCCCATGTAGGCACTGGTGGTTTCCTTGGAGGATTGATGTTTTTAATTCCTCTTAGAAACCGTCTTAGGAGAGGATGAGAGAAGACAGGTGGATCAGTATTGTATTCTGCTGAAATTGCTGAAGCATGAATTTTAATGGAAGAGTAAGACAGGCCATTGTGGAGCATTTCTGCCAAGTATTCTAGGATATGTGCCATGTTCATCACTGTCACATCTAGGCCCTTTGTGGTGCTCCAAGTGCGAAATCTTTTCCATTTTGCTGAATATGCCTTTCTTGTGGAAGGCCGGCGTGCTTCCATGATGATATCCTTCACTCTCTTGGATAGCTTATCCTGTGGAGGAGTCAAGGTATTCTCCAAGCTGTCAGCTGCAAGGTTTTCAGTTTGGGATGCAGAGTTTTGTAATTGTGCTGTGTCAGGAGAAGTGGCCATTGAGGAAGAGGCCACAGTTTCGTGCGAGACATGCTCTTTAACAGTGGGTACCAGTGCTGTCTTGGCCAGTCCAGAGCTATCAGAATCACTTTTGGCTGCTCTGTCCTGATCTTCAGTAAGACCTTGGTCATTAATGGAAGAGGTGGAAATGCATCCACTGTTAGAGTTCTCCAGCTGAAAGAGAGAGCGTCCACTTTCCATGCTTGTGGGTGGTATGCCCTTGAGCAGAATTTCTTCAGCTGATGATTGTGGTGGGAGGCAAAAAGATCTATGTCCGGCCTCCCCCATGATTGTGTTATCCAAAGGAAGATGTCTGGGTGCAGCATCCATTCGTGTGCATCCATGATATTTCTGCTTAGGCTGTCCACCAGTATATTGTCTTTTCCTGGTACAAACTGGGATTGCAGCTCTATATTGAGTTTTAGGGCAAGTTCCCATAGATTCATTGCCAGTCTGCAAAGAGGGTAGGAATGGGTACCTCCTTGCTTGTTTATGTACCACATAACTGTGGTGTTGTCTGTCCTTATTAGCAGGTGGCCTTGATGCAGAAATAGTTTGAAGGCCTCGATTGCATGTATCACTGCCAGCATTTCCTTTTGGTTTATGTGCATGCGTAGCTCTTTTTGTGACCATAGTCCTTGAATGCATCTGCCCACCATGAGTGCTCCCCATCCGTGGTCTGAAGCATCCATTGTAATGGTTTGGCTGGCTATTGGTTTGCTGAAAGGCAGACCCCTGTTTGACTGGCTTGCTTGAGCCCACCACAGAAATTCCTTTTGTAGGCATGGGATGAGGGGTAGCAAAGTTTCTAAGCTGTGACTGTGCTGAGTCCATAAACTCCTTAGGTACCATTGTAGTTTCCTCATATGCAGCCTTGCTTGTGGAATCAGAAGAATGCAGGATGCCATGTAACCCAGGACCTGCAGGATTTTCCTTGCAGTTAGCTGAGTTTGTCTTGTCAGATTTTTGAAATAATCCGGTAGTTGTCTTTGTTTTTCTTCTGTGAGAAAAACCATTTGGGTGGTTGTGTATAGATTCGCACCCAGAAAAGTTACTCTTTGGGATGGAACAAGTCTTGATTTGTGAATGTTGACTGTATATCCCAAGGCCTGAAGTAGGTGGATGGCATAATTCAAGTGTTTTACCAAAGTTTGTTGGCTGTCCGCTTGTATAAGGCAGTCATCCAGATATGGGTATATTTGAATCCCCTGAAGTCTGCAGTGTGCAATTACTGATGCCAGGCATTTCGTGAATACTCTGGGCGCAGTAGATAAGCCAAAGGGCAATGCTGAGAATTGATAATGCTCTGAACCTGCAAGAAATCTGAGGTGTCTTCTGCAACTTTATCTGATAGGGACATGCAGGTATGCCTCCTTGAGATCTAGAGTTACCAGCCAAGACCCCTTGCCTAGCATGGGAAGGAGTTGCTGTAGAGTCAGCATTTTGAATTTTGGCACAATTAGATAAGTATTCAGTGCGGACAAGTCGAGAATAGGCCTCCATTGCTTTTCTTTTCTTGGAACAAGGAATAGTCTGGAATAAAATCCTTGGCCTTGTTCTGAAAGAGGAACCTTTTCTATAGCGTTCATTTGCATTAAGTTGGAGATTTGTTTCAAAGCCTCTGCCCTTTGATTTGGTGGCAGGTCTGGCATGCCTTTTCTTTTTCGTAATGTGTGAAAATGGAACCTGTATCCTTTGTCTATTATTTGCAGTGTCCATTTGTCCCTTGTAATACTGTGCCAATTTTCTGAGAATAAAGAAAGCTTTCCGCCCAAAGGTGCTTCCAATTGAGCCCTGGTTGGCGGTGTCAAAGTAAAGTCATTGAGTCTGTCCTTGTGCAGCAGTTGTAGGTCCTGCACTACCTCTCTGGTTGGGAGGCTGCCATTGACGTCCTCTGTAGGAGCCTCTAGCTTGCCCTCTACCTCTGGCACGCCTGTTCTTGCCTCTTTGAAATATCTCTGTGTCTGGAAAGGACCAATTCATGGAAGGCCAATTTCTGCTGAATCTTGGTGGCTGGACTTGGAGGAAATCTTTGACTGTTTGTACAGATTTTGCCTTTTCCTCAAATTTCTTAAAGACCTCCTGAGCAGTGGAGCCAAATAACTTTTGCTTTTCCGGTGGAGCATCCAGAAGCTTTGCTTTAACATGGTCTGGCAGAGATTGTTCCTTCAGGCAAGCATGCCTACGTATAACTGCACCTATCATAGCTGACCTACATGAAGCTTCCAATGCATCATAACCACATTGCAAGAAATGGTTGCTAACCTGTTGGGAGTTATGTACCAGATCCTGAAGTGATTTGCGATCTAGGGGTTCAGGTGAAGACAGTGTTTTATGCAATTCATCTAACAAATACTCTTGGTACTGTATCATATGAAACTGACAATTTAATGCCCTCATAGAAAGAGTAGCAGAAGTATACACTTTTTTACCCCATCTCTCTAAAGCCCTGGACTCCCTTTCAGAGGGGAGTGGATTTTTAGTAGTGGCAGCTGCAACCCCTTTAGGGCCCTGGGAAATAGTTTCTGGATCAGCAGAGTGGGCCCTGTAAAGGAAATGATTTGAGTCCGGGACCCTGTAGTACCTATCGGGTTTGACAGAAGCCGGAGGAAGAGTGTCAGGGGTTATGCTAGACTCAGAGTATACATCATCAATGACATTCAAAACAGGAGGAATAGCCAAAGGTCTATGCTGAGGTAAATGCAAAAAAGTCCTTAATCTCTTCCTGGAATCAGAGAATTCCTGGCCCTGCCATTGGAAATGCTCTCTCATAGTGTGAAGGGTCTCCCCGAAGGAAAGCTCTTCAGGAGGGGAGGCCGAGGGGATAGATTCCTCTGCATCAGAATCCTCATAGGCCGAAAAAGCCTCCTCCTGGTAGTCCGAGAGAGCAGAGCCATCAGAGGCCTCATCTGAGGAGTGGGGATCAGAGGGCTCAACCCTGGGCCTTTTGTCTAGAGGAGGTTGAGAGCCCCTGTCCGGATGTGGCTGTGAGCCCCTAATTAAAGATATAAGGTCCTCTGCTAAACTTAGAATCTGTGAACCTGTAGTGGGTCTCTGAGGGATAACCCTGCGAGGCAAAGCTTTTGTGTGTTTAGCAACTTTAGCCCTAGTGAATGCCTTTATGGACATGGATGCAGGAGGCCTGACTGCACCACATGCTGGTGTAGTTTTGTCTAGAGGAATGGTGTTGGAAGTTTCCTGGACACCAGTTTCAGATGGAAATTCAATAACCGACTCAGTAGGGGCCTCCGGGGCCGAGGTAGTCGGTTGAGCGGTTTTGGTGGTTGGAAGCACCAAGGACTCTGTTTCCGCCGAGACCGTGACACTCGCGGTAGGCCTAGCCATGGTTTCAGCCGAAACCGCGGCCCGCGTGTGTCGGTCCTTGCCCTTCCGTTTCTTGGTTAAATGCGGAGTCGGAGTCTCCGACGGAATAATGTAAGAGAAACTATCCCCCAAAAATTCCTCTGCAAACTCCGCCCGACGCCTAAGAGTGCGTCGATTGAAGGAAGCACAGGCAGAACAGGCCGAGACGTCGTGGTCTGGGCCTAGGCAGGGGAGGCAGTATGAGTGGAAATCCTTATGAGGTATTTGTTTCCCACAAGTTAAGCAATTATTAACTTTATCTGACATCGGCTGAGGCAAGAAAGAGTCCCCAACGGGGTACTTAGCTTTTGAAGTCTTCGGTAGCTGAATTACAGGAGCTGGCCGACCGGTACTTGCGAACTGCTTCTACTTCGGGCACCACGCGGCAAGAAAGACTGAGGAAGATGGCGTCGGCTGATGCTTTTATACCCCAGGCGCTCTGACGTCGGGGAAAGGGCGACATCAGCCGACGCCGGACCCAGACTTTGGAATCTGGCCGACCGAAGGGCTGCCTGAGGCAGGACAACCCATATGTGAGGACTGCAGATGCATCCTTGAAGGACATCAGCCTTTGGGAAGGAGAAAGAGAAGGAAGGGTGGTGGAGGAGGGGAAGAGTAAGGGTGCTCTGTGACTTGGCATACTAATTCCTTTTCCAGAAAGGAACTCCTTTTGTTTGGGTTCAAATAATTATCCTCCTTTTGGATCCCTAACTTTTCTTTGGCTGGAGTTTTTGTTTGTTCTGTCCCTTGAAGGAAGGCACCTTGTTTTGAGAAGAACTTGGGTACATGAAACATCCTAGACAGCCCATGCATTAATTTGCCTCTGTCATCCCACTGTTTGAGAATCTGTGCAACAGGCACACCCATTCATTCATGCTCGCACCTACCTGCATGTCTTTAACGTCACTTGACCGTGGGGAGGACATGCAGACTCTGCACAGAAGGCACTCCAGCCGAGAATCAAATGGAAGAACCTCTTGCTGTGAGGCGACAATGCTAACCGCTGCACCAAATAAATTTCCACAAATAGCCTCAATAATTTAACATTCTAAAGGCTAGATTACTAGAAACACATCCTTTATCCCTGAAGAACCAACAATTCCCTTCTTTAAAAAGAGGGTGTTGGATTAGATGATGCCAAATACTTTTTATTTAGGCAGTCAACTGGGGATACTGCAGCTGGATCAGAAGTAAAACAAGGAGAAAGACCTGTTATTTCTGAGGAGAACCTATATTTTCTCAATCTTTTTAAGCACTGTTGTAGTAGTACTTGAGTCCTGCAGGCAGCTTTATAAACATCTTCCAGGCCTGTAAAGAGGGGGGGGGCACAAACTTATTCTTTATAAGGTCATATACCCTTGTCTACCTCTGGAGTAGTTCCTGATTGCTCCCAACAAAAACATCTGTAAATCTAACAATCATCTGAAGAAAAGTGAACACTTGTTTAGACTTGAGCTCAGATTCACCTTCTGAAGAACCAGACTGACTGCACTCAGTGTCAGCTAGGAAATCACCATTGTCCTCATCAGATTCATCAACATTCCTTGAAGCTGAAAGAACTCTAGCCAAACTAGCACTAGAGCCATTTATGTGAAGATAAACATTTTTAACCAAGGAAACGTTAGCCTTATAAATAGCTATAATCTAATTATTAGTTGTACAATGAAACTTCTGTTTTTTTTTTTTCTTGTGAACTTCACTACCAGATAAAATATCTGCGGACAATGTATTATGGCTAGCAAGGGTCTCTTACCCCAGACTGCTGCTGTACCAAAATGGTTTGTTTCTCTTGTACCTTTGCCAGGTGCAGAAACAGCCCTGGAGGATGGGCCTAAACCCCCATTGCATAGTGTCCAGCAAAGCTATAATAGAGGGAGACAGGGCAAAAGGTACATAGTCTGCCTGTCAAGCAGCAGATGTGACAGAATCACTAACTGCAGGCAGAGACATATTTTAATTTGTTTATTTATTTTTAGATGCAACCGGATTTCATGGGGGATGGGTAACAGAGTAAGGATCCATTAACTCAGAGGAGAAAAAAAACAGCCTTAATTAATAAATTGATAGTACTGGACAATGTATCAAAATAAGCACTTAAAGTTTCTAGTAATAAGTAGATAATAAAAAAACAGTTAGAAATGTGTTCATAATTATTTTATAACTGACAGAAGTTAAAGAATTTCCAGTATAAAAAGTCCAAACACCAAAGCAACTTATGTGCCAAATCAGTGTTAAAAATTAGCTCCATACACTTTATTTATTTACTTAAAAAGAAGTTATATACTTACCATAACGTTCCATGTGAGTGGTTCTTCTCGCCTTCATTCTTACAATGGGTTCGGAGCCAATCCATGGCTCTGAGTTGGCCAAATTACAAAGCTCGAGGTCTCTAACAGCTCGAGGCTGAAATCCTATCCCACAATGCACCTCTACCTTCCCCAGATCTTGTTTGCTGCCAACTAATGGTAAATCTAAACCAGATTTCAAAGGAAATCCTAAGGACAATTAGTGAGAGGAAACTCCTCAGAAGAACCAAAACCAACGTAGAGCCTCTCTCGAATTTCCAGACATTGGATGGGGGTAGGTGGGGGGGGGGGGGTCGTAAGAATGAAGACGAGAAGAAAAACTCACATGGAATGTTATGGTAAGTACATAACTTCTTTATGTGAAGTTGTTCAAGCTCGCCTTCATTCTTACTGATGGGTAGCGTCCCCAGCACCACAATCTTGGGTGACTCACAGGAGTACCTGTCTAATGAGAGCAGAATCAAATGAAGCCCTGTCCCTAGAGGCCTTGTCTACTTTGTAGTGAGTTATGAAGGTATGTGGCCTTGACCATGTGGCAGCTGCACAAAAAATTAGTCAATAGGTAGTCTGGCCAAAAAGGCTCTGGATATAGAAACAGCTCTGGTTGAATGAGCCTTGACTTTGCTGTCTAAAGAAATGTCTGCCTCGTGGTATATAAAGGTATAATAATCAGAAAGCCATTTAGATAAAGTAAATTTAGATACTGCTGCACCTTTCTTGGAATCTGAGAAGGAGACGAACAACTGATCATTTCTTCTGTGGTCTTGTGTCCTGTCTAAATAGAAACAAAGTTGTCTATGGACGTCAAGCTTGTGAAGCATATATTCCAATTGATTCGTGTGACTGGGAAAGAAAATGGGTAATTCAATTGCCTGATTAAGGGTGTATTCTGAACAAACTTTTGGTAAAAACGAAGGGTTCGTCTGAGGGGAAACCCTATCTTTGTGGAATATCAGATATGTGTGCTTAACTGAAAGGGCTTGCGACTTCGTAATTCTGCGTGCAGATGTAATGGTCTTCCAAGAAAGATATTTCAGCTCACAGTAAGAAGTGGGCTCAAATGGCGGGAGAATAATTTTGGACAGGACTAAATTCAGATTCCATGGAGCAGTAGGTTATCTAATGGGAGGTTTCAGAAGCATCATACCCTTCAAAAAAGCCTTTGCCATCTTGTGGGACATAATGCCATTTCCTGATTCACCTATGTGGAAATTAGATATAGCAGCTCCTTCGTTAAACAGTTTGGTAAGAAACTCTAAGATATTCGATATGGAGGTTAGAAAGGGGTCAATGTTATTCTGCTGAGCACAGACTGAAAACCTCTTCCACTTACTGAGGTATAGTTTCCTGGTGGAAGACTTATGAGAAGACAAAAGGATATGTTGAGCTTCCTTTGATAAATTTTGGAACCTAGCTATTCTGGGAATTGGAGCAGCCAAACTGTCAGGTTGATGGACTGAAGAGAAGGGTGAAGAGCTCCAGACACGTGGGTCAGAAGATCTGGCACTGGGTCCAGGATCCAAGGTTCTTCTACTAGACGAGGCTTCAGAAAGGGGAACCAGATTTGACGAGGCCAATATGGGGCCATTAAGATAAATGTCCTGCCCAGAAAACTGACTTTCTGCAAAACTTTGGGAATCAGTGGAAAGAGAGGAAATGCATAAAGGAGTCTTGGGGGGGCCAATCGTGTATGAGCGCGTCCCTCGGGGACTATCCCTGTTGAGGGATCAGGGCAAAGCATTTGGTGTTTGTGGAAGATGCAAAGAGGTCACAGCAAGGCTGGCCCTATCTGTGGAAAATTATCTCTGCTACTTCATTCTTGAGGGACCACTTGTGAGGCAACAGAATTGCTCTACGGAGTTTGTCCGCTATCACGTTGGATTTCCCCGGGATGTACATTGCTATCGGAAAGCGTGGGTAGACTCTGCCCATTTCCATATTCTGAGAGTCTCTCAACATAGGGGATAAGATCTGGTTCCGCCCTGTTTGTTTAAATACCAGACTACGGACATGTTGTTTGACTGGATTGCAATTGTACCCAGAGGAAGAGAGTCTTGAAAGGACTGCAACACTAAGAGAACCGCTCTCATCTCTAGGACGTTTATGTGCAATTGAGCCTCGTGTACCTGCCAAGTACCTTGGGCTGTCCATCCCTGATAATGCCCCCCCACCCAATCAGGGAGGCGTCCGTGGTCACCATCGCAACTGGAATCGTAAGGACAAAGGGACTAGTCACCGATTCGAATGTTAGCCACCACCGAAGATCATCCTTGCAAGAGTTGGTTATCAGAACTGGGTGATTCATTGGCAAGTCGTGAAAAGTCCACTGTGTGAATAGCAGCCACTGAAGATGCGCATGAGAGACCTCACCAAGGGTATTGCAATGATAGCTGCCTGCCATGGTGCCCAGCAGCTTGAGAATCTGCGATGCTGGTGCTCTGTGTTTTGAAAGGAGATCTACAATCTGATGTGGTAGGGCAAGCACTCTTTCTGAAGGAAGTTTTAAAGACATATTGACTGTCTAAGTCTGCTCCTATAAACACTGTATGCTGCAATGGCAATAAAGCAGCCTTTTCTTAATTTATCATGATGCCCAGTTGAAAACAGAGATCTAAGGTAGTGTCCCCTTGCCCGAATAAGCTGATGTCATGTGGGTGCGGTGAGGAACCAGTCATCCAAATATGGAAACACCTGGATTCCTTGATGTCTCAAGTGAGCCATGACCACTGCCATACATTTGGTGAACACTTTGGGGGCTGTAGTGAGACCAAAGGGCAGGGCCCGAAACTGGAAATGACTGGCTCCCAGCCTGAAGCGCAGGTGATCTCTGGATGGCCTGGCCATTTTGATATGGTAGTTCACATCCTGAAGATCTATTGAGCACATCCAATTGTCTTTCCCTAGGAATGGGAGTATAGACTGAAGCGTGACCATCCGGAACTTTCTCTTTTCTACATACTTATTGAGTCTGCTGAGGTTCAAATTTGGTCTCCAGTCCCCTGTTTTCTTTGGCATTAAAAAGAATCTTGAGTAAGTTCCGGATCCTTGCTGGTCTGCTGGAACTGGTAGGATGACTTTTTTTTTCTAATAGTTTTTGAACCTCTATTATGGCAACATCCCGTAGACTGGGTGGAACATCCAGGGACCGGGATTCCTTTTGTTGGTTTGGGGTGGGTATGAAAGGGGATGAAATAGCCTCTGGATATAACATTTTGTACCCATCTGTCTTTTGAAATTTTGAGCCAGGCACCTAGGTACAAAGATAAAAGTCCCCTGACTGCCTCCAGAGCAGGACAGTTGGGCCTCCTTTCAGGAGCACTGGTAGGGCTTGCCAAGGAATTGATCCCTGTCGCTCTGGTTCTGTGGACCCCCTCTGCCACATGGGCGTCGTCTTCCATCATTGCCCCCTCCTCTGTCCCTCAAGGAGGCTTCACCTCATGAGTTTGAAAAGGCTCCTTGGGCTTTGCGGAACCACATTTTCCCTCCCTGTTGACCTTTAGGGTAAGGTCTAGTAGGAGTGGAAAAATGGACTCCTACGGCAGATAGAGTCTTTCCATCATGCTCACATCTGGTGAGGGTCTCTAACTTTTGGTCCAAAAGGGAAGAACCATCAAATGGGGCATTCACAATGGATGACTTGAAAGGTTCCACAAAGGAACATAAGTGCATCCAGGAATGTCTCCGAAGAGCTAATCCTGTACCTGCTGCCCTACTCATCCCATCAGCTGTATAAGATATGAGGCGCATGGAAGAGTTAACGAAAGAATTGAGGGTAGCAAGCTGAGATGTCACTTTATCCGCCACTGTATCTGCTACTGCACCCTGTAGAGCATCTCCTATCTCTTTCAGGAGATGTCTTTGAAGCCTTGTGAAGTGGGTTAGATACTTCAAGGACCGAAGAGCGAAGGCCGTAGAACTGAACATGTGCTTGCCGTATCTGTCCATAATCCTAGATTCCCTATTAGGAGGATGGCCAGACGTAGAGGTCTCCGACATCTCTTTCTTAGTGGCTGCAGTAAACACCATGGCATCAACAGGTATTGGTTTGGATAAAAAAGATTTGTCATGAAGCGCTGAGATGTATTTGTTGGGCCTCCTAGGAACAGGCTTCATAGTATCTGGCGACTCCCACGCGCTTCGAGATAAAAGGTCCATCAACTCATCGAGGGGCGGAGAAACCCAAGAAGTGGAGGGTTGAGATCCAAAAGTCTTCAGAAGCACCGATTCATCTTCAGTAGGGTTAAGGGGCTGCCAGTCACCCCTCTGCTAAAGGATCTTTAGGATATCCGCAAAGGAGATATCCTCAGAGGGGGACTTAGGGGACCCTTCTGATTACACCAAATCGGTGTCAGATGTGATGGATTCCTGCAGGGAATCTAAATGTCTCCTCTTACATAACCTCTTCCAAGGGAACCTCCTCAGTGTGAACTTCTGGGGAGGTCTCGGAAGAGCAGGGTTCCCCCCCAATGGGGCTTGCTAAGGCTCTGGGTCCTTATGCTTATGGTGGGTCTGCAGTGATGGAGAAGATTCCGGCGCTTCCTGGGAGGAGGTGGCCATTTCAGAGGTTGTGGCTGTCCAGGGGAACAAAGCCCTCCTCATGGCATCGAAGGCCCCAAGGCTCCGGTGTGAGGAAGCAACAGAGTCTAAAGACACCGATGACTTCTCCCGCACCAAGACTGCAGGCTTCGAGCCCGGTGGGAGCCAAGCTCATCTGCGCCGAAGCCCCAAGGGGAAGAGTCAGAACCACAGCATTGGTTCGACTCCCCTCCCCGGAGCCGATGGGAGAGTGTCGGCTCCCAGAGTCCGCCATAGGAGCAGAAGACATCAGAGATGTCGGTACCTAAAGGTCCGAGGTGGCACGCTGACGTCAGGGAAGAAACGACAGCAATCGATGCGGGACCAAGACTTTGGAACTCAGGCCAACTGCGGGACCGCCTGATGGCAGGATAACCCAAGTCTGAAGACTACAGCAGGGTAACACGATGAACATCAACAGTTCCACAAACGACAGAACTGCTCCCTCTGGCTCCGATGACTTGATTCGAGTTGGAGGAGGAGCAGAAATCAAAGGAGCTGATGTCGGTTCCGAAGCTGCCTGGGTCGAAGCCGACAGAATTTTAGCCAGTGCTGGATTCTGTAAAGGTCTCCATACCACACGATCCACGTCTGAATCTGACAGTCTAGAAGCTCGATAAGGAGCCGGTGAACCCAGAATTGGAGATCTTAAAGTCTGAGAGACTGGTTCCAAAACTGGGGACCGGCTCCGACCAATTACCTGTACTGATGGTTTCAAGGACTGTGGAACCGAGGCAAGCACCTTTCTCGAAGCCGAAGAGCCCTTCGTATCCAAACTTACAGATAAAGCAGAAGACGATGGTTTTGATGAAGGTTATGGTTTCCCTGGAGAAGCAGTATCCAAGTCTGATTGAAAGGCAAACTTGATAAGTCCACGCTCAACCAGTTTCCACTTCCTCTCAGCCAAGACCCTGGCACTGAACCCATGGCAAATGGAACAAACTTCCTGGAGATGAACCTCTCCCAAACAGTAAACACAGATGGTATGACCATCTGTGATAGACATCTTCTGGTTGCATTTAGGGCACTTTTTAAACCCTGATTTAGCCTTTTCAGACATTATGCCAAATAACACCTAGCCTAGTAGCAACCCCCAAAGATTGAAGAAAGCCTGGTAAAGGAAATAAGCCTGACTGGC
Source organism: Protopterus annectens (assembly GCF_019279795.1). Lineage (NCBI taxonomy): Eukaryota > Metazoa > Chordata > Ceratodontiformes > Protopteridae > Protopterus > Protopterus annectens. The sequence goes on from NC_056743.1 coordinate 1,125,478,729, forward strand.
TAAGTTAACAATAACTCAAAAAAGTCACTCAACTAAACAGACTAGCTTTTGCCAACAAAACCAAGCCTAACCGGCTATAGAATTATAAAAAAAAACTAAAGAAAGCCCAACTTCGGCTAAATGGGACAGAATCCGTCCGACAGAAGGGCTGCCTGAGGCAGGACAACCCATATGTAAGGACTGCAGATGCTTCCTTGAAGGACATCTAACAAGGCACCAACAAGGCCCAGTTGTCAAAAACAAACACAAGTACTGTCAACTTTTTGCTCAACTAGCGCAAAAAACTAGCACAAAAAAGAAAACCGTAACGAAGGATAGCCTATCCTTAGTTAAATACACAAATACTTTTTTCTTCGCCCAAAAACTGTCCAAAACTACAAAAAACAACACACTTATCTGTAACAATGGCCTGAGCTGCAGAAAAAGGCATGATCTGTTGCAGTGGCAAACTAGATCTAGGAAAGGTAGAGGTGCATTGTGGGATAGGGTTTTGGCCTCGAGCTTTGCAATTTGGCCGACTCGGAGCTGAGGATCGGCTCTGAACCCATCAGTAAGAATGATGGCGCGATTGAACAACTTCACATCATTTCTTTAATGGGAAAGTCCGACTTGGAATGAAGCCAATTTTCAGCAGAGGCCCAGGGAGAAGCACTCCAGAAGTATGTCTTTGCAATGTGGGAGGAAACCGGAGCACCCGGAGGAAACCCACACGGGTGGAGGGGAGGACATGCAAATTCTGCATAAAAGGCACCCCAGCTGAGAATCGAACCAGAGAACCTCTTGCTGTGAGGCGACAATGCTACCTCTGCACCACTGCACTGTCCAACCAGATTAAACTGATATAAACCAATTTAATAGCAATATAAACTGTATTTTCTTGTCAGAGATGGTAATATCTCGACAGTACATTCAAATAACACAGAGCAGATTCATACATATAGCAAATAATGCATAAATGCTGAAAAATCTATGTTCTACAATATTTTCCTTTCAAAAAATGAAAATACTGGAGGGGCAGAGCCAAGATATGCACAGACTAACAGAAGTTTTCTCTAGCTCTGCTGCTTCTAGCATTTTTGACAGGATTTAGTATTCCTAAACAACCTAATCAAATTTATTCAAAATTTGGTCCCTTTATAATCTGGGAGTGTGTCAAAAAATTATATAAATTTATTGGATTTTTCCTGTCAAACAACTTCCTGATAACTTTTTCCCATCATCATGACTAAAAGATGAGTTATTCTAAGGCTAATTCTCTGGACTATTCATTCAAGAAAGAACTAAAGTCTCTATTAACAAATATACAGGAATTGTCTCTGAAGTTAGACAAAATGGACACAAAATAGATGACTTCAAAGAGAAATGTTCAAAGCAGATGGAGCTGATACATGAAGAAAAGAAAACCAAGGTGGGGAAGCAGCAAAAACACCAGGAATAAACAAATAACCGCTTCCAAGCCAAGAACTAGTCCCCGACAGTCCAATGGACAATGTGAAAAACAAAATTAATGAATGTAAAAAGTCCACGAATGCAACCAGTTACCACGCTTTATTAAAATCCACACAAAACAGTCGTCAAGCGCCTTCGTCAAAATGACTTCATCAGAACAAATTCAGATAGTCAACACATTACTTATATACCCTTAATTGATGGTAATTAGGAACAACAAGCTGTACAATTAAAATGGTAGTAACCCAGTATCACTGAAGTATGAAAACAATAGAAAAACCATTAAAAAAAAATGTATGTCAAAAAATAGTATATATTAAAAAAGATGTATACTGAGTGTGTATAAAAATATTTTATTTTATTTTGTTAGCTCTATATCTAAGCTCAGGTTTAATACTGATGGCTTCATTTATGCCAGGAAATTCACAGGTGTTTAACTTCAGTTGCCATCTAGTTTCTGCCCTGAGCAATTTTTCATGCCTGTTTTCACCGTCAGTTAGTACAGACACCTACTTATGTGCAGAATAGGCTGCAAGGAACTTCTAATGAAAGTGTTTTTTTTTTCTTTTTTTTCTACAATGTGATGATTCACTATTAAAGAAATGTTGCAATGTTAATGAGATATGTAGGACATGATGGGTTGGTAATTTTTTTATTGGTCATTCAGTGCCATGTACATGTATGCCCGTCATGTCATCTCTCTTCCTGTGGATACTTGGTGAGGAACTCTGTTGGAGACGTTGCCAGGGCATTACTTCTTCACATTCTCCAGCTCTTCTATACCCAGAACAGTATTGATTCAGTTATATCGGGGAGGTGTACTGGTTGTCCACTACGTTGGGTGGGGCTTTAAGAGCTGTTGGATATCGTCAACAGGAGAAGAGAGGAAAACTTCATAAATATCACACACATTTGATTAAGCTTTGATGTGATATATACGTATTTTAGACTCAACACCTGTTGACTTATTCACAGATTAATCATAATCTGTTGTAAGTAACATAGATTGTTTTGATTCTTGAATAATCATAATATTATGTTTACTATTTTAAGCTGGTTTACTGTGGTTGATGGGATCTGTATATTTCATAATATTATATTATACATATTTTTTGGTAAAGTGGTGGAGGAGAGCAAACTGTTGTTGTTAGTAGGGTGCTTGACTTGAACAGGGTAGCTGTTTGGGTTGGGAGTTTTTTAAACTCCATGAGGGGGTTAATGGGTTACAGAATCTTAGTTTAATTACATATAGCTGTCATGTGTTCTTTGTTGGTGTCTACTTTTCTTACAATTTTGATTAACATAAGTATGTTTTACAGTCTGGACTACAGGTTTAGTAATGCACATACTAATACTGATGGAGCAAAATCTTGCATTTATTTAAAAAAATAAGTTAATGGTCATTATACTGGTAAACTCATCCAACACTTTTTATGTCTTACTTAAAATGTATATCTATTAACATTAATGGTTTGAATAACAGTTGCAAGGGGGAAGGTTTTTTTAAAAACTTGAAACTTTTAAATCCCATGTTGTATTTCTGCAGGAAACACACCTTTTAAAAGAAGACAAAGTTAACAGTAGAAGTTATTCAGTGTTATCTAGTTCTCTTAATAGCAGAAGTTATTCAGTGTTATCTAGTTCTCATGATCTTCATAAGAAAAGAGGTGTAGCCATACTATGGAATAATTCTTTACCTTTACCGAAATAATTGATACACATAAGGATGATAAAGGTATGTTTTGTTCGGTTGCATTGGAACGTAATAGAAAAATATATATCTTAATTAATATCTACTGGATACCTGAGATTGGAATTTGTACCGTTAAACAAAATTTAAACCAGGTAGTTCAACTATCTAAAGGAAATATTATCTTGGCAGGAGATTTCAATGGTATTTTAAAAGATAAAGATTTGACTGCTTCTGGTAAAAGGAAAATGTTATCATTGGCCAAGAACTTGAGGGAATTTACAGATTCATTTCACATTAATATGACTTTTCTGAACTGGATTCTCTTTTTTCACACATTTATCAAAAAGACATGGCACATATTCTAGAACTGATAGGGTATATGTTTCAAATCAGTTGATTAATAGTCTAGGCAAGGTTAAAGTGATTTTGTGTCCACTTTCAGACCATAATGGTATATCCTTTGAATTATTAATTAGTCCAAACATCTAAATTCAAATTAAACTAACTCCAGCCTACATAACCACATTATCTGATTTCAAGAACTTTATTACATCTGAAACACAAACGTTTATCAAGTCTAACAGTACTGAAGATGCTTCATACAGATATATATATATATATATATATATATATATATATATATATATATATATTTATATATTTATACATGATGCATTAAAAGCTTACCTCTATGGGAGAATTACAACTTGGTATATTAATAAAAAAAGCAATGGGATAAGGAATTAAATGAGCTTCCAGAGAAAATTAAGTTAAAATTATACAATCAAAAAAATTAAATTAATAAAATTGAAGAAATTAATACTTTTAACAGTAAATATCTAGATATTTTAAATCACAAGACCATGATTAATTTAGGGAGATTCAAATTTATAAAGTTTGCTATCAGCCCTAAGTCACTTTGTAATTTGGCTGTTAAGACTAAGAGACTTACTAAAGTTAATCATATTAAAGTGATTTACTTGACTAATTAAAAAGATAAATGTAACCAAAATAGGGGATATATTAATGGAATTTAGAGAATATTTTAACAAAATCAATCAGAATTCAATTGTATTACAACTCTAAAGAGCTAGTTAGATCCTTTATTAAAAAGTATACCAAAAATAAATTAACAAAATTACAGGCTAATGCTTTCGCTAAACCGATTTCAATGTCTGAAATTAAGCTTCAAATTAGTGCTCTAAAGCAAAACAAGGCTCCTGGTAATGATGGAATTATCCCTGAAATTTACAATACCTAAAGAAGCTTTGATCATATTAAAGTTTTCCTTCCAATGTCAAGATCTAACTGATGTACCTCCCTCTTGGAAATATACTATTTTTCCTATACTGAAGATAGATAAGGACCCTACTAGTTGTTCCTTATATATGCCAATTTCTCTTTTAAATGTACACTATAAAATATTTATGTCTATTTATGCTAATAGGCTGAAGGAATTTCTTCCATTTCTAGTTGATGAAGGCCAAACAGGTTTTATCTTAAATAGGAATACATATGATAGTATTAAAAGAGTTGTTGTCTTTCGACTTTTCCTGGTTAGGGGTCGCCACAGCGGAACTCCGGCCTGCTAATGATAGTATTAAGAGAGTATTAACCATAATTGATTCCGCCTTTAACTCAAAGGAAAATTTAACTCTACTTAGTTTGGATATAAACTGTGCTTTTGATTCCGTTAATTGGGGTTATCTTTTTTATACCTTTGAAGCACTAAATGTTTCTAATAAGTTTACACAACGTATTACTTATCTTTACAGTGGATGTCAGGCGTATATTAAGATCGGTACTTATACTTATCAATATATTCAAATACGTAAGGGGACTAAATAAGGCTGCCTTCTGCCCCCTTTGCTTTTTATTCATATCATGAAACCTCTAGCTAATCATAGAAGGATGAATTCAGACATTGAGGGCCATAGACTAAGTTCTGAGGTGACTTCTAAGAAACAACTGTTCACAGATATCATCCTCCTTACCATTAAAGGAAATAATGCTTCTCTTTACTGTATTTTTGACATTATGGAAAATTTCCAAAAGAAATCTGTTTTAATTTTTAATGATAATAAAACAAAAATACTTTCTATTGATTCAAATACCAGTAATTGGGTTACAAATGTACTAAAATGTACTAAGCATTTGGCACAAACAGGTTGATTAACTTACCTAGGAATAATATTAGCCAATAACATAAATGACATAATAAACTTAAATTATAACTGTTTATCTTCTATTAGGAATCTTACAATTAAATGGAATAAACTTTCATTTACAATTTACAGAGAAGCTCTCTATTATTAAAATTATCTTACCTAAGATACTTTATATTGTACTATCCATATATCTAATGCCTCCCAAAGTGCTTATAAAAGAATTTAACTCAATGATTTTGAAATTCTTGTGGTTTTCCAATAAACCTAGAGTAGCTTTAGCACATCATATGAGAGAGTGGTCCTCTGGGGAAATTGGTTTACTGGATTTGGAATTGTATCCTATCTCTTGTGTGATTAAAACTTTTTATTTGTTAATTAATGAATATTATTCAGCTAAATGGAAAAAATTTCAAGAAGTCATTTGCTTTAATACTGACAATCTATCTAATTCTAATAAACTATTAATATTAAACAATCCATTTATTTGGATTTTAAAAAATTATTTTACAACGAATAAACTTAAAAGAAATATTCCTCATTACATGTCACTCTTACTAAAGGTATTCAGAAACGTTTATAGAAACACAAACCATAAAGACTGGATGTTTCTTCTCTTTCCTATTGCTTACACACAAAGCAACACTCCTTCCTTAAAATTTCCTAACATGATTTTGTTTAAAGATAAGAATCTCATCTATTGGTCTCAGTTGCTGGCTAAGGATAAATTCAATTCTCTAGATTACTTAATTATTAGATATGATTTAAGTAAAGATTTGTGGTAAGAATTACAATCGTATAGGCAGTTTATGACTGACAAAATTAATTTAATACCACCAAGTACAAGAATTGTCTGTCCCTAAATTGATACATTTTTTGATTATGTTCACTCAGCAGAACTTACTTAATAAAAGTAAACTTTCAAAAATGTATAAAATAATCATTAATTAATCAAAAAGTTGCTCAGGGAATTATTGGAACTACTTCTCTTTAGTTAATAATAATCTTCCCTCTGAAAATGATAAGAAAATAACACTGGAATCATCTAAATTGACTATTTCTTCACTTAGATGGAGATTATTCTCTTGGAAACGTATGTATAGGGCTTTCTGTACACCTCACAAATTGGAATTGATTAGTACAGAAAAGGTTTTGTGTTGGAGATGTAAAATAGACAGCAAAGCAGACTGGTCTCATGTTTTATGACTGTGTAGCTCTTCAATCCTGTTGGGATAATATAACAGTTTTCTTCAAGCTTTTTCTTCAGATAAGATTGTTTTATCCAAATCTTTTGGTAATATTTAATACACGAGTTCCTAAATGTGTTAAAAAATCAAATATCCTTTATTACGGTCTATACTGGCAGCTGCCAGAATGGTTATAGCTAGAAATGGAAATCTGAAACTCACCCTTGATTATGGAATTCAAGAATGTTATTACTGAACTATTTCAGTTGGAACTGATGACCATTTAAATCAAGATCCATCAGAATAACTTCTTATAATCTGTGGTTTAAATTAAAAGTCTTATTAGACAAAAATCTACCCAATTTTAAGAATAATCCAATTGTTTAGAAGTTGGTTGCTAAATTTTATTCAGACACCTTTGCAAATACTTCAGTTTCTGTATGTTTTCTATTCTTTGCATTGTTATACAATTTCTTTATTACATTTATGTGAATGAGTATTTTCTTGTTAAAATTTAATAAAAAAAATGTTTTAAAACAATGAAAATAAAGCAAAGTAACAACAGCAAACATAAGTGCAATTAATTTGTTGTTCTGACTGAGAGAGACAATGCCAGTCTAACAGCATACATACATACATACATACACACTGCACTTCTAAGATATAGGAAGTTTTCTCAGAAACAGTAAAAACAATTATGTGTTAAAGATATAAGCCAAATAAATACTGCTATAAACATAAACTCCCACAGGATTTACTATAAATACTGAATGGAATAAAAAATTTAAATAAATATTTTAAATAAAGATAAACAGAAAGTAAATAATAAATCTAATAATAAAATGAGATGAAGTGGGCCCCCAAATGGGGCTTATCTGAGCGGTAACTCAGACAAATCAGCATTAGACCCTGTGATGAGTCAGAGGAATTTCTTTATTGGATGGAAGAAAAAGATTGAACACTCACTTCCTATGACAGCTGAATACTTTCCATTCAGGATATGCTCAGCCAATCAGCTGTGACTCAAAGAGAGAGGAAGGGAAGTCCTAGCTTTTGAACACTGGTCAGTACTGGGTTATCTTGGCAGATAACCAAAAATGCCACTGAGGCAGTAGGAATAATAAACATCTGCAAAGTACTAAAGGGGAAAATAAGGGAGTATTTGGATAATATGCATGTGTTTAGAATGGTTGCTGTAAAGTAACTATTTTCTTTTAACTTTACACAAAAACTTTAAGCATAATGACTAAGGCAACATAGAGTAGAAAGGGGTTGTTGCCAAACTTAGTGACATTATAACAAGAAAAATAACCATAGATCATATGGAGGTTTTATAAATATTTTGTAAATATTATGAAAATATTTATAAAGCAGAAGAATATGGAAACAGAGAAAAGGCATACATGGAAATATTTATGGAAGACTTAATTATGCTAATCTTAGAGGCAAATAAGACTCCATAATTAAACACCAATACATGAAGAGATAAGATAAAAATGTTAATACAGAATGAAACAAGGAAGTCTGCAGGAACAGATTACATTGCAGTGGAAGTTTGAACTTTGGGAGGGAAGAAAGTGATAAAGATCCAGAAGGTTTTGTTTAACAGCATTTTAAAAAGGGAGCAGGGGTGGGAAAAGTACCAGTATACTGAAAGAAAGCAGAGGTAGCTGTATCACTCAAGTAGGGTTAAACATCCTTATGACCCAGCTTCATCTTAGACCCATTTCAATTTTAAACCATGACTATAAAGTGCTTGTCTATCCTAGCTAAGAAAAATGGCAATGTGGTGTCAAAATTGATAGACATGGGTCAATGTTATTTTGTGGAGGGGAGGCAAAAATTTGACATTTATGGGACAATGATGATCCAGTGGGTAGGTCTTGATGCACAAAAAATACTCAATAGAGTCATCTTGGATTATGTAAGTACGGAAATGGCAGCATCTCCATTCTCTGACAGAATAATAGGATTAAATAGAAAGATACAAAAAGGGTTGGAAGCAACAATTAGGATGGGTAGGTTCCTCTCTGACCAGCTGTGTATAAACGCAAGAATAAAGCAAGATCCTCTTTCCTTTTGTTATTTACTTAACAATTAAAACCACTAGCAAAGAAAATAAGGAACTCACAGGTTGATAGATAAAACTTGTATGATAGTCACTAAAAGTTAGCTTTATTTCCATTTTACATCACTTTACACTTGATAACTCCAGAAAGGGATAATTCAGTGTTGTGAAACACTTTGAGAATATTATATTTAAACATATAAAATAAATGAAAATGAAAAGGGCTATAGCAGCAAACTATGTACCCATATATGAACTGATTTATCTATAGGGGGAAATAAGATGAATTATTTAAGTGTATGGATTAAAAAAGATTGTATTATGGCAGCTATGTATGGGAAGAGACTAAAAAGAGAACACAAAATTAAGATGTAAGCTTTTGATTAGATTATGGATATGGATAGCAAAATACAAGTGCAGAAATTGTTTCTAGTCCCTTTAGTTTTATACATAGGTCAGGTGTATGACTAATAAAGACCTGAAGAAACTTAATTGGGTGGGGAACAGGCAATAGTTAAGTGGAATAAGCCTATTCTCCCGAACAGAACAATGTGGTGGTGAAGACATATTTTAGAGCTATGCAATTAAGGCACATATACATAACACAAGTTAAAGTGGACAGGGGTGATAATAAAATAGGTGTAGTGGTTAAGAAGCAAGGAGAGAGTAAGATTTTAGAAGCAGGTCCTTAAGGAGAACAACTATAGACATTATTATATTCATGAAGTATCAAACTATGCTAAGAACTCAGCCAACATGGAAGTGGAAAAATGAGATTTTAACAATAGGGATAATTGCAAGTAGGGATACAGAAAGTAGGCAAGGGGTGGGCTGGAGTTTACTTGAGCAAATTTGGAAAGGAGACAAAGTTTTGAGAGCAGAAAACTAGAAAGAGAAATGTAATACAGTCGGATGAGGCCAAGCAGAAATTAGGAATGCGTGTTAGAAACCACTTCCCCTACCAGGGCTTGATGAAAAGAGTATAAGCAAAGGAAAGGGCAGAGGATTTCTAAATGAAAATCTAGTTCTGGTAGAGTTTTCAGTTGAGTCTAGAACAGAAGTTGCTGTTAAAAAGGAGGCAATTAGTAAATCATAAAAATATTGCATGGTTAATAAAAGAATCAATCAGAGGAGGTTAGGAAATACAGATTGGAAAAGCAATATACAAAGGTGCAATGGGATGACATTTATACAGCTTCCAAGTATGCAGCAAATGTCCACTGTAGCTTGGAAGTGTTTGCATCAGTTTTTTTAATACTCTAAGCAGATGTTAGAAAATTTTCCTCAGGTAGGCAGTGAATGCTGGAGGTGTGATGGGAAAATAAAGGGGAACATATATTTTGGGAATGTAACAAGTTAGCAGACTAAGTATTCCCTACAGATTACTTTGTCAAAAATGTTGTGTGAGCAAATGGTTGCAAGTAGGGTAATGATTCTTTTGAGCAGAGATATGGAGTCTGAAGTGCCCAGATATAGTAAGGCTTTACTGCATTTAATGTCACTAGCTGCCATAAAAAGCAATTACAGGAAATCACAGTCTAAACCAACTGTAACTGAAGTACTGATTGCACTAAAATGACAAAAAAACTGGAGTTGAGCTCTTCAGAAAAGAGAGGAAGCAAACTGGAATCATGTAAGTTGCCAAAGGCAGTTACAGTGAAGGTAAAAACACTGAAAAACATTCACGAAATCTGCATTAAGCAAACGTTTCAAGGGAAGTTTTTTTTTTGTAGACCCCGAACTTATATATTCCAACTCCAGGGTTGCACACACTGGAGAAAAAAGGTAAATTCCACAGGTTCTGCCCTTATTATTTCAGGAGAGGCCCCAGACACCTCAGACATTTTCAAACTCTGTAGCTTATATTACATGAAATCCATGAAATTCAGAGCTAGTTAAGACTCCTTGCTCAGAAGAAGCCAAAAAAGTGCTAAGGACCGAGGCACTGCTTGACCCAAGTCAAGGAAAGTTGGCCGACAATGGTTTGGTCCTCATTCTTTTGTGTCTCAATGCCTTAGATAAAACTGTCTTAGAGGCCTTGCACAATGGGCAATTGAGTACTCAAATTCTGTCCTTGGCCGAATCCTTGTGAACAAGTTCCATGAGCATACTGTCCTCCCCTTTGGTAATCAGTATACAAACCTCTTAAACCAAGGGGGCCTAGGTATCAGGAGGTGAAATCAATTTGTCATTTGTCTGGGAGGATGTGCATGACACTGAGTGTGGTGGCCTGCAGAGCAGGCATGCTAGAGTCCTGGTTGAAGACCAGCTCCAGGAGTGTGTGCTGGGAAAGCACCCCATCATGTCTGGAATCACAGGACCTAAGGAGACCTTAGTTGTCCACTGGGACTCCCTCAGTTTTCTGATGCTTCTTCCCATATTTGTCAGAATGTTTTCTTTTTAGGCCGAAAGCTCCTGGAGACTTGGCCAAAGCCATGGTAGATTGGAACTAGGCATGCAACTCTTATCTTCTGCAAATTCCAGGACAGATTATTGTTTTTATAGCTTATACATGGGGTGAAACTGGCGCACTTTGGATAGGAGTCCACATCGTTTTCTGGGCCAAGGCAAAAAAAAAAAAATGGAGTCCTTGTAAGAGGTTTGCTTTTCACAATTACACAATTATTAATTTGAGGAAAATCTTGGAAACTGAATCACTATCAGATTCTAGCTATAAAAAAGTTCTACAAGACAAACAGCCCTCTATGCGGTATTTAGCAGGCTTCTGGAAGCAGGGAGACTGTCAGATTCATAGGAGCATATGCATCTTACAAAACTGCACAGCAAGAAAGATCTGAAGATAGCATCAGCTGATGCACTTTTTATATCACCAACATCTTTATGCAGCAGTTAGGGAGGGTCGGGTGAGGCCAAGAAGGGAAAATGGAGCTCTGGAACTGTTTGGCCTGAAACAGTCTGCAAGACAAACACCACTGCTTGGTGGGAAAAAAAGAAGTTATGTTCTTACCATAACGTTCCATGTTAGTTGTCTTCTTCTCGCCTTCTTCTTGCTGGATGGGTTTGGAGCCGACCTCGGCTCCGACTCGGCCACTCTAAAAGCTCGAGAGTTGGTTCCACCGGCTCGAGGCTCCCCTTATATCCCACAATGCTAGGCGAGAGTTACCTCAGATCTCGTTTGTAAGCTAACCCCAGCTTATAACAGTAACAGAATAACTCTAAACAGAGTCCACCTCTAACAACAGGGAGAAAGAAGGGTGACCTACATCCTGATCCAGGAAATATGCACAACAGCATATGCCTAAGAAAGAGGTGGTAGAAAGAGAGGTCACAATCACAACTCCTCTAGGTCTGTCCAGGCCAGGGGGCAGGAGGGTGGGACGCAAGAAGAAGGCGAGAAGAAGACAACTAACATGGAACGTTATGGTAAGAACATAACTTCTTTATGTTAAGTTGTCTATCTCGCCTTCATCTTGCTGGATGGGACCGCGTCCCTAGCACCTTGTCCCGGGTGGCCTAACGGGACAGACTCCTGAGAACAGTGAAACCAAAGTTAGCTCTATGTCTAGAAGCTAAATCCAACTTATAATGAAAAATGAAAGTGTGAGGAGTAGCCCAAGTAGCCGCTGCACAAATGGTGTCAATAGGCAGTCTGTCTTGGAAGGCTAAAGAAGTAGCCAAAGCTCTGGTGGAATGGGCCTTAGGTTTATTAGGCAGCTTTTGGTGTCTAATTTCATATACAAGGGAAATCAAAGATGTTAGCCATCTGGATAATGATACCTTTGAAACTGAAAGTCCCTTTCTGCCTTCCGCATAGGAGACAAACAGCTGGTCAGATTTTCTGAATTGTTTTGTTCTATCCAAATAGTATCTCAATTGACGATGAACATCCAGGCAGTGTAATTTTTGTTCAGATCTATTGGAATATTCTGGAAAAAAGACAGGGAGGTCAATGCTTTGATTTAGATTTGACGTCGAGACTACCTTAGGCAAAAAGGACGGGTTCGTTCGTAAGGATACCCTGTCCTTATGAAACAATAGATAAGGAGGTCGACAGCTGAGTGCTTGAAGTTCTGAAACTCTTCTAGCTGAAGTAATAGCTACCAGAAAAGGAGTCTTCCATGATAGCAATTTTAAAGAACAGGAGACTGCAGGTTCGAAAGGGGGAAGAATCAAAGAAGCAAGAACTAAATTTAGGTCCCAAGGAGAAGGAGGATTTCTTATAGGAGGTCTGAGAAGAAAAACTCCTTTCAAAAATGCTTGCAAAGCTTGTGGGACATTAAGGCAGACTCAGAAATACCCACATGAAAGTTAGAAATAGCTGCCAATTGAACTTTAAGAGTAGAGGGAGATGAACCTGCATGGAAGAGTTCAGCTAGAAAATCAAGGACTATTTGGATGGAAGCAGTGAAAGGATCTATGTCCCTTCCTTGAGCCCAATATGTGAAGCGTTTCCACTTACTCAAATAAATCTTCCGAGTGGAAGATTTATGGGAAGCTATCAAAATATCTCGAACAGAGTGAGATAATTGAGGAAGCCTGGCTAAGGTTGGAACTGGAGGAACCAAGCAGTGAGGTTCAGAGAGGGAGGGAGCGATGTAACTGACCCGACTGATGGATCAAAAGATCTGGAACTAGGTCCAGATGCCACGGTCGCCCAACAGAAATTGATGTAGAAAGGGGAACCACACCTGTCGAGGCCAGTAAGGAGCAATGAGGATCAATGAGGCCTTCTGAGCGATAGCTTTCTGTATCACTTGAGAGATTAGTGGGAAGGGAGGAAATGCATACAGAAGTCCCCGGGCCAAACTTGGACTAGAGCGCCTCTGCTGGGTTGGCCTGGTAAAGGGAATAGAGTGAAATATTCACTGCACTTACTGTTTTGGGTAGTAGCATAAAGATCACAGCAAGGCTGTCCACACTTGAGGTAAATTTCTCTCACTACAGAGTCTTTCAGAGACCACTCGTGAGGCATGAGGATAGCTCTGCTCAACTTGTCCGCAATTTGATTGGACTTCCCGGGATGTGCGTTGCTATCAGAAACCGCTGAGAAGAAATCGCCCATTGCCACAATCTGAGTGCTTCTCGACACAGGGGTATGACCTGGTTCCGCCTTGTTTGTTGATGTACCACACTACAGACATATTGTCTGTCTGGATTGCAATCGTTCCCAAGGGAAGAGAGTCTTGAAGGGCTTGCAACGCTAAAAGCACTGCTCTCATCTCCAGAACATTTATGTGCAAGTGGCATTCGTTTGGTTGCCATGTGCCCTGGACCGTCCTGCCCTGATAATGTCCCCCCCCACCCGATCAGGGAGGCATCCGTTGTCAGAGTAGCAACCGGAGGGGGTGGAACAAAGGGTCTTCCCAACAAGAGCTGAGGAGAAGACATCCACCACATGACATGATTTCTGCACGACTGCGTGATCATAATGGTGTGAGACATTGGAAGTTGCTGGTATGACCATTGTGTAAAGAGCATCCATTGAAGGATCCGCATGTGGAATCTGGCTAATGGAAGCAGAGGTATGGCAGCCGCCATAATTCCCAACACTTTCAGAACTAACCTGGCTTTGATTCTGTTGTTGTTGAAAAGGAGTGAGACCAGTTTGTGAATGTCTGTTATTCTCTGATGTGTTAGTCTCGCAGACATGTCTACTGTGTCTAGATTTGCGCCTATGAAAGTAATAGCATGACAAGGCGACAAAACAGACTTTTCGCAATTTATTGAAATGCCTAACTTTTGACAAATGCGAAAAGTGTAATCCCTGGCCATCAGAAGGAGATGCTTGGTGGGAGCTGTGAGGAGCCAGTCGTCCAAATATGGAAACACCTGGAATCCTTGTCGCCTCAGGTGAGAAGCTACCACTGCCATGCATTTGGTAAACACCGGGGCAGTGGTGAGACCAAAGGGCAGGGCCCTGAACTGAAAATGACTGGTTCCCAGCCTGAAGCGGAGGAATCTTCTGGAGCGCCTGTTCATTTTATGTGATAGTACGATCCTGAAGGTCTATAGAGCACATCCAGTTTCCTTTTCCCAATAGGGGAAGGATGGATTGCAGCGTGACCATCCGAAATCTTGTTTTCTTGACTGATCTGTTCAAGATACTGAGATCCAAAATTGGTCTCCAGTCCCCTGTTTTCTTTGGAACTAAAAAGAACCTTGAGTAGATTCCGGATCCTTGCTGGTCTGCTGGAACTGGCTGAATTGCTCTTTTTGCAAGCAGTTTTGAAATTTCCAAAACCGCTAGATCCCTTTGAGCGGGTGGAACATCTGGAAGGGATCTTTTTGATTGGTTTGGAATGCGAAGAAAGGGGATAGAATAGCCTTCGGAAATGGACTGTACCCATTTGTCTTGAGTCAGGGATAGCCAGGCTTCTGGGTACAGTGACAATCTTCCCCCGACTGCCTCCGAAGGTGGGCAGTCGGGCAACACCTCAGGGATGCTGAAAGGGCTTATCAGAAAACTTCCCGGTTGCCCTGGTTCTGTGGAGCCCCTGCCTCGAGGGCGGCGTCTACCATTGTTATTCCCCTCTGCCTCTGGCAGGGAAACGACTTTGTCGTCAGGCGAAGTCCCTTGAGATTGTTTACGGAACCACATTTTTCCACTTTTCTGGCCTTTGGGGTAAGGTCTAGAAGGAGTAGAAAAACGGACTCCGACGGCAGAAAGAGTCTTGCCATCAGTCTCGCACCTAGTCAAGGTTTCTTTCACTTGAGGACCAAAGAGAGATGATCCATCAAAGGGGGAGTTAGTGAAAGACGTCTTGAAGGGGTCCATAAATTGCATAGCCGCATCCAGGCATGCCTACGTAAGGCCACACCTGTCCCTGCGGCCCTACTCGCTCCATCAGCCGCATAAGAAAGAAGGCGCATGGAGGAGTTGGTTATGGAGTTAAGGGTAGCCAGCTGAGTGTTCATCTTATCTTGAAAACCCGCAGCTGAAGGGTCCTTCAACATGTCACTCGCTTCTTTGATCAAGTCCCTTTGAAGACGAGTGAAATGGCACAGGTAGTTCAGCTTAACGCATAGTAAATGTCGCTGACGAGAACATCCGCTTCCGCACCTGTCCATGGACCTAGATTCCTTGTTAGGTGGATGGACAGGTACTGAAGGATCAGCTAGTTCCTTCTTAGTGGCAGCAGCTACCACCATAGTATCCACAGAAACTCCTTTTGTTAAGAACTGTTTGTCTGCTGGTGCGGTTATGAATTTGGAGGGTCTCCTGGGAGTGGGGTCCACTGAATCAGGAGCCGTCCATGCCTTCTTAGCAACCACCTGCATGAGGGGGTCAAAGGGGGGGGACACCCAGGAGGTGGAAGGGCGAGAGCCAAATGCCTCAAGGTACACAGATTCATCCTCCGAAGGGTTAAGGGCTGGCCAATTTCCCCTCTGCTTCAGGATCTCTAGAATGTCTGCAAAGGAGACATCTTCAGAAGGGGAACGGGGAACCCTCGAATCATCTAAATCTGTGTCAGATGTGATGGACTCAGGTGAGTCAATGTGTTTCCTCTTACACTTCCTCTTCCGAGGGGGCTCTTCTGCCAAATCAGGAGAGGCCTCGGAAGAGGATGAAATCCCACAGGGGTTCCTGAGGAGCTGGCTCTCTGCGGTCCGGGATGAGGGAGTGAGTCGACTTGACCTGAGGCACCGTGAGGGAGGGGCGGACGGAGCCGACTGTGGAGTAGAGCCAGGCTCTAACACACTCCGCATGACCTCGAACGCACCCTGTCAGGCAAAGCCAGCGGTCCCCGCTCCGAGAAGCTGAGAACCCACCTCGGCACCGTCAGTGATGGCTCCGGGGTCGATGTTGGAGCCGGACTCACCAGCGCCAAAGCTCCGAGAGGAAGAGCGGGTCGGACAAGGGTCCGATGCCACTCACCCCCTCGGAGCCGACGATGGAAGTCCGGCGCCGAGATTCTTCTAAGGAAGAAATCGGTGCCGACGATGGAGCCGAAGACAATTGTATCGGCTCCGACGCTACCACAGTCTCGGTTCCGACATGACCCGGCTCCGAGCTCAACGGAGTCGGAGGAGGAATATATTGAAGGACAGGGGCAGGCATCGACTGATGAGTCGGGCTCTGAAGCATCTGGGCCAGTGCCCCGGACTTAAGAAGTCGACTCACTACCCTCTGAAGGTCATGATCCGACAGCCTCGATGACCTGGAGGAGTGAGATTTATGGCTCCGTTCAGACAGCAGGGGAGATCCTGGAGCCGAATGAACGGAGCCAAGGGATGGTGACCTGGACCTCTTCCTAGATGTCGGCTCCGAAGGTCTGGTCGGAGCCGACACGGGAATTTCTAACACCTCGGCTCCAGCCGAAGCCGAGGGAACCACAGAAACTGTGGACTGAGACTCATCGGCTCCAGCCGGAGCCGATGTAGGCGGAGGTTTAGAACCTTAGGTCTCGGCTCAGTTGCTGGAGCCGAAGACCTAGAAGCCTTGGAGGGCTTCCCTGAAGACACAGTAAGGGAATCCTCAGGCTTGAGCAAACCTCTTAAAATTAACTTATTTTTTCTTTCCTGCAGGACCCTGGGACTGAAGCCATGGCAAACAGCACAGGAGTCCTGCAGGTGCAAAGGTCCCAGGCAGTAGACACAAGAAGTGTGACCGTCTGTCAGAGACATTTTCTGACAGCACGCATCACACTTCTTGAAGCCTGAGACCTTTGATTCTTTAGACATTCCGAAGTGCAATCACACACACAGTCAGAAACACACTGATTACACCCTGTCTAGTTTTAGCTTAAAATAAAACAACTAACTAGGTTTTAATTTAAGAAAAAAATAACACACACACACACCCACTAGGGAAGGAAGAAGGCCTGAAGGCCCAAGGGAAGAACTTAAAGTTCTTGTGGGGAAACAACAGGAATTTAAGAAAAAGGGGCAAGAATTCCTCTAAACTAAGGGAAATAAGTATAAAATTTAAAAATAAAGGGGTTTAAATGCACTAACTTTACTAGAAAGTCACTTACCAAGAACCGGTAGAAAACCAACACCTCGATCGCTGTAGCGGCAAACGAGATCTGAGGTAACTCTCGCCTAGCATTGTGGGATATAAGGGGAGCCTCGAGCCGGTGGAACCAACTCTCGAGCTTTTAGAGTGGCCGAGTCGGAGCCGAGGTCGGCTCCGAACCCATCCAGCAAGATGAAGGCGAGATAGACAACTTAACATCTTTGGTTTTACATCAGTAGACAGAATGAAAGAGCTGCTTAAGTGTCTGGATTGCCTTACCTTTCTCTTTGATCTTCTGAATACTTCCAGAGATAGTAGCCCAAAAGGTAAATGCTTTTCCAGAGACGCATTTAACAGTTCTAATGTTTTTAGTCCCAAATTCTGTCTGATTATGCCTAAGGTCACCTCCTTAGTGTAGGGCATCAGCAATATCATAGCAACTTAATCACTTGCTTACTTGCCCCCAATGGCAAAATTCCTAAAGGATGTTATCTCGGACATCCTTGCACATTTCTTCAACCTTGTTCTTTAATGTCTCCTACATATTACAGCATTTGCATGTGGCAGATAACTGCCTAATGTCTAAACAGACAGAGAAATATACTTTCTTGGAGAATATGTGTGCAGTACGAGGTTTATCTGTTATGAGGAAGACTGTTATTAGCTGTCATCAGGTAGACTTGAGCCACATCCATAAAAATGAAAGTAAGTTCAGCCACTGGGCTCTTTTATAGATACTTGAATTTTCCATCAACCTACTAAAACCAGTTGGGATTTATAGATAATCGTGGTTGAGAGTTGGGTTCTAATGAGGTACTCCTGAAGGCAGCCTTGAAAGCTTGTATTACTGGAGGGATAGTCACAGACTTGGACTCCTCTAACCCTAGCAAATGAAGACTGTGTATGAGAGAGTAATACAGCCCTTTTACTCTCTACTTAAAATGTTCCTGCATCATTTCAGTGTTTCTCTGAAAGATGTATCCTCTTGGATGCAGGTGCAAATGCAGAGACTCACTGTCAGTACCATAACAAAACAGTGAGTGGAGCTGAGAAAGTATAAACTAGGTCTTCTTTAGCTACATCGGAGGGATCTCTCCTTTTTCTAAATAGATGGGAGACTCCAGAGGTAGAAGGTTGTCCTCAAGGCAGTGATAGGACATGGAGACTCTGCCAGACCACCAAATATTGCTCAATGAAACACTAATATTCAAACTCTGAGCAGGGAAATACAGGTATCATTGCAACTGACCCCTTGGGTATTAAGCCTACTAGATGACGTTTGGGAGGATCAACTTGTTTCTGTTTTCAGTACAAAAAGAACATAGCAGTAAAAGAAGTAGATCAACACCACAAAAGATGTACCAAAGCTTTATTCACATAAAATCCACAGGAATAAGCGCTTTCGCGTGCTTCCAATGCACGCTTCTTCAGATATGTTTAAAACATTGTCACAGCACCTACTTTATATACCAAAAAGGCTTAATTGCTTAATGAATTAATTACTGCAATTGTTTAAAAAACTTGTCTACTTTGTTTAAAGCTATCCTACACAATATCACTATATAGCAGTCATTCAACGAAAAATCATTGTATTCGTTCTACTAACACTGTATGAGGTAGCATTTAACAAAATATTGTCTCAGTGCAACTATAAATTCATGTACAAGGCTGTAAATATATTAAAAAATCATAATAATAATAATATATAAAAATATATAGATATATCTAGTTTTTCACATTTCATTAGCCATGCACAGGATGCTAACCGGGGTATTCACTAATGTGTAATAATAAAAAATAATGAAATAAAATAAACTAAATGTGGGATTACTATGAACGACCATATAAAACATTATATTGAAATATTAAAAAATATTAAAAAATATATATATGTGTATATATATTATAAGCTTATATATAGAAATCTAATGAGATGGATGTTGAACGTCTCGTTGAAGCAGTTGCTATATAAATAGTTAAAAACAACAATATATAAATATGTGTCTATATTAGTATATAAATAAATCAATAAATAAATAAATAAATAAATGGATGAATGACTATATTGATGCCAATAAATACATGTATAATATAACCTCCTTGTCATTTAATGATATATATGTACATAAAGTGACTTAGAGAATGGTATGCAATGAATGAATATATATCTAATAAGTCTATAAGATGGTCATTTTTAATATCATGGCTCTTTATTACCATGGATAGACCTGTAAAATAATCAATATAAGAAATCCGAAAATCTAAACATAAATGATGTATATACAACAACATTTCTAACATTCAGCTACAATAAATCTTATCCATGTATTTAAATAAACAAAATATAAATAGGTCAATGATATTTTCGTTTCTTTAGATGTGATCTAATGCTGATGTAGCTATTGAGGCCTGGATACTGTTGTGCTCTGACCCTAAAAATCCAATCTAATTCTAAATTCTCTAACTCATTAAAGTTATAAAAATCCAATCTAATTCTAAATTCTCTAACTCATTAAAGTTATCTCCTCTTCGTGAACTTACAATCCTTTTTTGTAACACTCTGAATACAAACTTGTGATTTGAATGTTCGGAGACATGTTTAGCTAAAGCATTTTTTGGGTCATTTTTCTTTATGGCATACAAATGCTCTTGTATCCTATCTCTGAGCCTTCTAGTTGTCATGCCCACATAGAAAGCAGGGCACAGTTCACAAGTAGCTAAATAGATCACATTGGTATCATCACAACTAGCTGAACAACTAATATCAAACTCAAGTAATAACTCAGGATGTAAGAACTTATTGTTTGTAGAAATCCATTTGCATGAGGTACATCTTCCACAAGGAACAGTACCTGTATTACCTCTGTTGTTAATTAGTTCATTGATTTTTTCATTACATAAAATTCTTTTCAGATTCTTTGTATTTTTATATGTATAGGAGGGTCTATTTCCTATTAATTTTTTTATTTCATCATTGGTAATCAAGATTGACCAATTCTTACTAATAATATCAGTTATATATTTATTGTCACTTGTGTAGCTGATTATACACCTCACTTGCTTATATTCCTGTTGTTCTGGAGGTGTATATCTATTCCTGTTCTTATGTTTGTATGTTACCCTTGGTTTGTCGCTGGAATCACTAGTGAATTTTTCTTTTACCCAAGCTACAGTGTGAGGATTGTAGCCTCTATCCAAGAACAAACGTTCTAACTTGTGAAATCCAGTATTGCATTCAATTTTGTCTTGACAGATCCTACTTATCCTTGTAAACTGTCCTTTCACAATGTTTGTGAATGTAAATCTGGGATGCATACTATCGTATTCTAGCAGTGTGTTTTTCCAACATTCTTTCCTGTATAGGGACGTAACTAGTCTACCTTTATTGTCTTTTCTAATATTAAGATCTAGAAAATTAACATTGGAAATAGAGTATTCCATGGAGAATCTGAGGAAATCTGTAGTTTTCTCCAAATCATTCATAAATATTTTAAGCTCCTCAGGGGTTCCATCCCAGATTAATAGTATATCATCCACAAATCTAAAGTACGCCAATATTTTATGGTATTCAGGGTGTGAAAAAAGACAGGTGGTTTCCCATTTATATACAACCAAGTTGGCATACGTATTAGCGCAGGGGGTGCCCATGGCTACCCCCCACTGTTGTATATAAAAAGAATTATTGAACATCATAACATTCTTGGTAAGCACTATTTCAATCAAGGCATTCAATAGAATCTGTTCACTGTTGTTATATGTCCCATATTTGTTTAATACATATCTTATTGCCTCTAAGCCATAGGTATTGGGTATAGCTGTAAATAGGCTCTGCACATCTAGCGTAACTAATAAATGCTTGTCTGAGACATATTTTTGTATGTCCTGAAGATACTGAATCAATTGATAGGAATCTTTTAATATAGTGGGAATATTGTTCACTAGTGGTTTTAACTTCCTTTCAATGAAAATGGAAATGTTTTCCGTGACCCACTGATGTCCTACTACTATGGGACGTAGGGGTGGTGGTGTTATACCCTTGTGCATCTTGGGTAACCCTTTGATATATGGTATCATTGGATGTTCAATGAGTAAAAACAGGTAAAAATCATGACTAATTTGTCTAGTGATCATCATGTCATAAATGTCATGGTGTACCTCATATATTAATTTGTCTACTGTCTTTTTGTCAATCTCTTTATATGTAATGTCATCCTTTAACAATGTTCCCATATATTCTATATAATCTTCTTTGTTAAGGATGACTATCCCCCCTCCCTTATCTGCAGGTCTTATCGTAACTGCCATGTTATTAGATAGAGCATTCATTGCTAACCTTTCTTCCTTTGTTATATTGTGAAAAAGTGATAGTGTGCCTTTTTTATAATCCAAATAGTGTTTATATAGGTCATTCTCACAAGCTTTTATGAAGCATTCTAAACATGGATGTTGTGCAGGTGAGAATGTGCTTTTCCTTTTAAAACATTCAAAACCATTCAATCTCTCATTAGAACTAATACTAGTCTGTGTTGTTTGTTTAAAAAATAGCTCCAAAGCAATATTGCGAGTAAAAGTACGTAATTCAGTTAGTATGGTAGAAATACTACTAACTTGCGCTGGTATGAAGCTCAGCCCCTTATTTAAAAGTTTGTGGTCCGTTTCAGTCAGCAGTAAATCAGACAAGTTAAACACTAGGTCGTTCAGTCCCTTCCTCGAACCCTCTTGCTTGTCGGTTCTCCTGACATTCTCCTTTTCCGCCTTCCATGACTTGTCGATCTTCCCCTTGATTCCCTTCGTTGGCGTACCGGAAGTGGTAAAAAAGAATCCAAATTCGTTTGCTGTAATTTCGGTTTCGCTCCCGGCCCATGCTGAATAGCCAATGCTAGTTGATTGGGTGGTGGTGTGCTGTTATCTTCATTAATATTCGCTCGGTAACCACTCAATAAGACTTCCGCATTTGCATCACCAGACACGGCTGTGTCTGTTAAAGGGGTTGCGTCTGCTCTCTCAATAGCCAATCCTCTTCCTCTTCCTTCAACCCTTTCGGTTCTTTGTAACCCCTCTCTCTGATTGTACCTTGGCCATACAAAGACCTGGCCATTTGCAAAATCTTGTTGGTCTCTCTGTAATTTACGTAATTTGACTATTTGCAGTCGATCTCCATATGCACTGACTTGCTTAATTAGACTGTCAATTTTACTGGCAAACATTTCCCCTTTAAATCTCTTACTCATATCTTTGTATAATGAGTCAGTTTTTGCAGATAGTTCATTTTCTAGTGGTTGAAAATAGTCTATAAGCAATTTAATGTATTTAAAACTGAGCTCAATGTTCATTTTTTGCCAGTTTTTAAGGAGCTCAGGGTGGCTATTGCCGTATGAGGGCATGCAAAGCACCCTCATTCCCCTAGGTACTACTTTATAATGAAGGCATGCTTCTAAGTGACGGCGTTGCCACATCAGTCTAAATTGTTTATATAAATTATTTTCCAGTTCTCTGTACAATGGAGTAAAATCATTGAGTAGATTCACAGTACCTGGTTCAGTTGCATTTGGTTGTACAGAGAGATCAATGTTAAGTAACGGATTAGGTCTTTGTTCTATTAAGTTGTTCCATTTGGCATTCGGCAAGGTTCTTTCGGGATAGTAGTCAAGTTCTACCGCTGAATTATCCATCGTGTAGGGAGTCGGTAACAGCAAACAACGAATAACAGTCCAAAAAAGAGAACAAACCTCTCCCTCAGAGTTGATCGACCACAAAAAACCAACGACAATGCAGTAAAAGAAGTAGATCAACACCACGAAAGATGTACCAAAGCTTTATTCACATAAAATCCACAGGAATAAGCGCTTTTGCGTGCTTCCAATGCACGCTTTTTCAGATATGTTTAAAACATTGTCACAGCACCTACTTTATATACCAAAAAGGCTTAATTGCTTAATGAATTAATTACTGCAATTGTTTAAAAACTTGTCTACTTTGTTTAAAGCTATCCTACACAATATCACTATATAGCAGTCATTCAATGAAAAATCATTGTATTCGTTCTACTAACACTGTTATGAGGTAGCATTTAACAAAATATTGAATCAGTGCAACTATAAATTCATGTACAAGGCTGTAAATATATTAAAAAGTCATAATAATAATAATATATAAAAATATATAGATATATCTAGTTTTTCATATTTCATTAGCCATGCACAGGATGCTAACCGGGGTATTCACTAATGTGTAATAATAAAAAATAATGAAATAAAATAAACTAAATGTGGGATTACTATGAACGACCATATAAAACATTATATTGAAATATTAAAAAATATTAAAAAATATATATATGTGTATATATATTATAAGCTTATATATAGAAATCTAATGAGATGGATGTTGAACGACTTGTTGAAGCAGTTGCTATATAAATAGTTAAAAACAACAATATATAAATATGTGTCTATATTAGTATATAAATAAATAAATGGATGAATGACTATATTGATGCCAATAAATACATGTATAATATAACCTCCTTGTCATTTAATGATATATATGTACATAAAGTGACTTAGAGAATGGTATGCAATGAATGAATATATATCTAATAAGTCTATAAGATGGTCATTTTTAATATCATGGCTCTTTATTACCATGGATAGACCTGTAAAATAATCAATATAAGAAATCCAAAAATCTAAACATAAATGATGTATATACAACAACATTTCTAACATTCAGCTACAATAAATCTTATCCATGTATTTAAATAAACAAAATATAAATAGGTCAATGATATTTTCGTTTCTTTAGATGTGATCTAATGCTGATGTAGCTATTGAGGCCTGGATACTGTTGTGCTCTGACCCTAAAAATCCAATCTAATTCTAAATTCTCTAACTCATTAAAGTTATCTCCTCTTCGTGAACTTATAATCCTTTTTTGTAACACTCTGAATACAAATTTGTGATTTGAATGTTCGGAGACATGTTTAGCTAAAGCATTTTTTGGGTCATTTTTCTTTATGGCATACAAATGCTCTTGTATCCTATCTCTGAGCCTTCTAGTTGTCATGCCCACATAGAAAGCAGGGCACAGTTCACAAGTAGCTAAATAGATCACATTGGTATCATCACAACTAGCTGAACAACTAATATCAAACTCAAGTAATAACTCAGGATGTAAGAACTTATTGTTTGTAGAAATCCATTTGCATGAGGTACATCTTCCACAAGGAACAGTACCTGTATTACCTCTGTTGTTAATTAGTTCATTGATTTTTTCATTACATAAAATTCTTTTCAGATTCTTTGTATTTTTATATGTATAGGAGGGTCTATTTCCTATTAAATTTTTTATTTCATCATTGGTAATCAAGATTGACCAATTCTTACTAATAATATCAGTTATATATTTATTGTCACTAGTGTAGCTGATTATACACCTCACTTGCTTATATTCCTGTTGTTCTGGAGGTGTATATCTATTCCTGTTCTTATGTTTGTATGTTACCCTTGGTTTGTCGCTGGAATCACTAGCGAATTTTTCTTTTACCCAAGCTACAGTGTGAGGATTGTAGCCTCTATCCAAGAACAAACGTTCTAACTTGTGAAATTCAGTATTGCATTCAATTTTGTCTTGACAGATCCTACTTATCCTTGTAAACTGTCCTTTCACAATGTTTGTGAATGTAAATCTGGGATGCATACTATCGTATTCTAGCAGTGTGTTTTCCAACATTCTTTCCTGTATAGGCGTAACTAGTCTACCTTTATTGTCTTTTCTAATATTAAGATCTAGAAAATTAACATTGGAATATGAGTATTCCATGGAGAATCTGAGGAAATCTGTAGTTTTCTCCAAATCATTCATAAATATTTTAAGCTCCTCAGGGGTTCCATCCCAGATTAATAGTATATCATCCACAAATCTAAAGTACGCCAATATTTTATGGTATTCAGGGTGTGAAAAAAGACAGGTGGTTTCCCATTTATATACAACCAAGTTGGCATACGTATTAGTGCAGGGGGTGCCCATGGCTACCCCCCACTGTTGTATATAAAAAGAATTATTGAACATCATAACATTCTTGGTAAGCACTATTTCAATCAAGGCATTCAATAGAATCTGTTCACTGTTGTTATATGTCCCATATTTGTTTAATACATATCTTATTGCCTCTAAGCCATAGGTACTGGGTATAGCTGTAAATAGGCTCTGCACATCTAGCGTAACTAATAAATGCTTGTCTGAGACATATTTTTGTATGTCCTGAAGATACTGAATCAATTGATAGGAATCTTTTAATATAGTGGGAATATTGTTCACAAAAAGGACATAGAATATTGACACAAAATAGCTACTACATCTAGAAGGGGAGGATGAGGAGAGGCATCTTGCTGACTAAGGAACTTGCTAGTCAGCTGTGAGTACCAAGAAAACAGCATTTGTTTGAGACACAGCAGTAAAATATTGAACATTCTGGAAAGACAGACATTGGTATCCTATTGCTGGCATACAAATGGGCGCAGAGATATTTACTTGTCTTTGTTTATTAGGAAAGTCCAACGGTCAAAGCCAAGTGGAGACCTAGTCAGAGAATCTCCAACAGGTAAGAGAAGTATAGAATAATAATAATATTGAGTACAACTGTACAAAAAAAAGAAAATAAAATAATCACAGATTAACATAAATTATTGCATGAGAGGATTTAAAAAAAAACAGGGTACAATTAAAGCAGATATATGCATATGATATAAGCAGTACCCAAGCTGGTGTGCTAGCTACTGAGGTAAGAAAGATCTAGGTACAGAGTAGGCATGAGATGGAGGATATAACAGGATTAAGGGGATGTCTATAAATGAATATTTATGGAAATTGTGAGATTATTTGTGTATGATTTTGGGTGAAGTACAGAAAAGATGAGCTGAGAGACCACCTAGGTGGAGATGCACAATGGCAAATCCAGTTTGTGAGATGGTGATCTTTAGTTTTGACTTGAATTGGTGAAAGTTCATAATTTCCCATACTGTGAATATAAATGTAGGAGAAGCCTGGCCCAAGGGTTTACAAACTCGCATTGTTGTGGAACTGACACTCCAAGTGCCTACAGGATGAACTGGGTCACAAAGGCATCATATGCTATTTGTTTTCAGAAGCTTTCACATCCAACATTTTTTCCCTTGTTTGCTAGTCAGTAGTCTCCAACTGAATTTGAGATTTCTCACCTTCAGATTCTGAGGTAGTCCCTCTTGGCCCAAGCCTAGGAGTATTCCGTACTCCAATTAACACTAAGGATAAGTGCCTTGGGGAAAACGGCTTTTTTATTAGAGGGCGCACTCAGCTTTAATTTTACACTTTTTATACAAAGGTCCAAAGCAGGAATGCTGATGAAAGTTCCTGTGGAATAAATTACCACAACAGCACAAAGTACTACTCTGACTACCTTTAAGGCTAGTCTTGATGATGGATGAGTAGCCACAAATTTACACCAAGTTTACCATGTACAGCCCTGCCTGATTTGGAAGGTGAGCATCAATTTTTTTTAAAAGGGTGGCAATAACTTTTAAGTGTGTCTGCTTAAAGGTTATACAGCTAGGCATCTTATGGTATCTGTGCTCACTTACCATATTGTCTCCTAAGGTAAAAAGTCCTTGAGTAGAATGTGTGGGACTGAGGCAAACTTGACAGTAACCTTTCCCTGGAATGAAGCAGGCCTCAGAAAGAACATTAACTTGTAGATCTAATCAGGCAACTAAAAGCAAACAAAAGTAAATGATAATTCCCCCAATAGGGCATTATTGCAGTTCTGGAAGTTGCAAAGGATGGCAAAAACAAACAACCTTCCAATCACTCGGGAACAAAGATGATGGGCAAGGGCACCTCTCCTACTTATGCAATGCACCCTAATGAAGTCCACAGCAGGGGGAGGGTGATTATGCATGGGGATATCAGAAAGCTCTGAAAGTCAGGTTAGCTGGCAAACATCCTACTGTATCAGGGTTCCTTACAATGGATATCTGGAGTTGTGCAAAATTACATGCTGGGGCCTGTTAACACCATCTCTCTGAAGCTTTTGTCTAATGCTCTTGGACACCACCAAGATGAAGAAAAATCGGGAACAGCTACTTCCTGGAATGTAAGGTGTAGATGAGGATAAAAAAAAGTGATGGGAAGACTGTTGGTGATTATTACTACTATTTCTGCTTCTTTTTTTCTGTGGGAGAGGGGGGTTTGAAGATTCTTCCGCAGGCATTTAGCTTTAAAGGACTGTTGCTTCTTATAGCAATGTCTCTTCTCTGTATACTGCATCTCTCTGTTTTTTTTTTTTGTGATAAAAGGCAGGAATTTTCTAGGAGTATTTTTGAAGGGAGCATTTAGATAAAGCAAACTAAAAACTCACATTCAAAGTATAGAAACTAGGTAGTTAATTAGTATACAGCTAGTATTAGAATATTGCACATTAAAATTGCAGACCTGTCATGCTGCTTTTCCTCCCACCTCTATACTTGCATATATAAGGTAGGGGCGCTGAGTATGCAGGGTGAAGCACCCCCAGAAACAATACTGTTATAATATTTAGTGGCACACATCGGAGACTTTAACTGGAGGATGGCTGTGTACACCCCAAATCTATGCTGTAAATTCTGGTCCTCTAGCTTGCATGTAACTGAACCTTGCAGGGTACTTTTGGCAGCAATTGTACTTAAATACCATTGCCAAGATATTCTGGGTGTTCCTATAACACTAAACATTTAACAAGGCATGGTTCTCTAACCATCTAACAATAGTTCCCATTTCGGACACTGTTAAATATAGCATATCATGTTGCTCACCACAAAATGAGCCAAATCTCCACATGAAGACGAAGTGCAAAAAAAAACTACTGTCTGCCATCATAGCCCAGATGTCTATTACAAACAGTCTTGTAAAATTCTTGAGATGTAGTAGACCACAAAGGAACAGCATTAAAAAGGAAGAAATTATATACAATTAAACAGCAACAATGTTAGTGAGCTAACCACAGGGATTATCATTTCATATAGTATATCCTTGCTTCCACAGGAGTCACCTGGAATACTTATCTTAAGCAGGTCAGACTACATCTTATGTGTCCATGTACTATTTAAGCTTTCTGACATGTAAGGGTTTTATCATAAGTGAAAAACAAATCATCAGCTCCATGGGATATGTCTGTTAAGAGTCAATTTTTATTCCTTGCATCTCGTAATGCTTCAAGAAGAGGGCAAACTCTCTAGATGGATGCTGGAATGTTGACAAAGCCTTTATCCTGTGCTGTAAATGTTGTCAGTGAAGCTGCTGTCTTGAGTGACAGAACCAGAAAACAGCAAGTAGTATGTGATCAGAAATAATGATATGTAGTAACAAATGCCAAGGTTAAAAACTGCACTCGCACTAGTCAGAACAAAAACATGAAGGGCTTCTCTATGTTTTCGGTACCATCTTTGTGCATGCCAGCGGAGGTGTGGAGTGTTCTAGTAACAGATGAGCAACTCAAAGTAAAGGTCTTAAGTATGCTCCAGCACAGAGCTGATGCCAAATCCCAAAATAGCAGCCAACTCCCTTAGCTCTTTAAGTGGACCAAAAAAAAGTCTTCTGCTTACACTGTAGAAAGCATGGGAAAAGTTTAGTTTCCTGCTTAACAGTTGCCAACATGTGAACACATTACCTTTCTTCTTTTTTTTTTTTTTTTTAGAAATAGTTTTGATTGACATAAAACACTGTAGTATGTACACTGGAAAAATAACTGACTCTGTAAGACAGCACATCTCAGTGGATAGTTTTGCTGTTGCACAGTTGTTAAAATGAAAAGAGGGGATATTACGTTTTTGTGCAAAGTTAATTTTACAGCCTTAGAAAGTTTAGTTTGTTAGTGTACAATAGGCAAAATAGGGACAAGGCATATTGGCTTTCATTTTTAGTAGGTTTTGATTGTTTTGATATACTGACGCACGTGTAATGGCGCATCAAGTGCACTGGGAAGTAATTAACTTTTTTTCTGTACACCTGTACAGATTATGTATACAATGTAGCACCAATTCAGATGGTGTGAACATGAACAGAGGCAAAATGTGTTGTATACCTTCTTTGATTTTTGAATCCTAAAACAAATTTATTTGACGCATGACTGTTTTAATTTCAAAATAAATGGTTCATGTTAAAATGACTGGCACTTCTACAGTTAGACTCAGAAACATTTTAGTTGTAGATAGTCCTAATACAGATAAGAAAGAGTAGTTTACTAAAAGGTTTCACAAACAATAATTCTGAAATTGCAAAATATTTTTATTTCTAAGAAATTGGGTAATAGCTGGAAAAAGTTGTGTTTGCCTTTTAATAGTTATGTTTACCCGATGTGACTTAATACTTTTTCCTAAATGATGCAACCAGGGTATAGCACTGCTACAAACTGTAGCTGCATGCCTTTCCAGCTGTGCTAAGGTTACAAAGCAATGAACAGACCTCAAAAACTACGACAGTTCATGGGGAAATCCATAACAAGCAATAGAGACTGTCTTAATTTTTGTAAAATACTGCAGCATATGCACAGCAAGCAAAATTATGCACTGGAAAAGTACTGTATTACTGTACACATACACTGGGCCCGATTCCAAAAGAGTTGCTCTCAGTGTAAGTAGCAGGTCTTTTGGAGTCTAGCCTCCAGTGTAACCTCTTTATATATAGACCTTACACTGAAGTAAGTCACTTACACTGACAGCATGTCCTTCAGAATGAGGGCAGACTTACTCTGAGAGCAACTCTTTTGGAATCCTGGTCCACAGAGTATATGTCTAAACACCACCATTTTTCAGATATTTTGCACATATAGAAGTAAAACATACAGACATATGTAATCAGCATATTTACATAAACATCTAGGCATTATCTACTGAGTCGCGCTGTGAAAAAAAAGAAGTTATGTACTTACCATAATGCTCCATCTGTGTTGTCCATTTTCATTCTTCCTCAGCCGTTGGCTTTGGATCTGATCCTCGGATCCAACTCGGCCATTACTAAAGTTTGTGGTAACCAAAACGCTCCTGAGCTTCTCTCTTACCCATAATGCACCAATCCCTAACATACCTCAGATCTTGTTTGCTGATGTTACCAGAAAAGCATCTGTTAACATGCAACTGCAAAGAGATACTAAAAAATGTGTGTGTTCGACAGAGGAAGCCATATAAGGAGCTCAACCAAAAAGACAGTGGTGTCCTTTTAAAATCTCATTCCTCCAAAAGTTTGTAGAAACAAAGGATGGGGGTTGGTGGGAGGGAAGTAGACAAAGAATGAAAATGGACGACACAGATGGAAGGTTATGCTAAGTACATAGCATCTTTATCTGAGGATGTCAATTTTCATTCTATCCTCAACTGTTGGGACAGAGTCGGCAGCTACCTAAAACCCCAGGTGGACTCTAAGGAAGGATATTCCTGAGCAAAGTAGAACCAGAAGATGCTCTATCCCTCAAGGCCAGATCTAACTTGTAATGAGTGAAAAAGGTATGAGGGCATGGCCGAGTTGCTGCTACACAAATATCACCCATACAAAACCTGGATAGAAAAACTGAAGAAGTTGCCATGGACCTAGACGAATGGGCTCATACAGGTTTAGTTAATGTAAGACCCAATTTGTCATAGATAAATGAAATGCAGTCAGTCAGCCATTTGGCTAAAGTTACATTTACCATTGGTTTATCCAATTTCAAATCTGAAAAGGAAACAAATAAATTAGTCTGTCTTTCTGATATCTTTTGTTCTATGTAGGTAAAAATATAATCGTCTGTGAACGTCCAATAAATGCAACATATATTCATCTTTGCAAACTTAGGAAAGAATTCTGGCAAATTAATGGACTGATTGATACTGGATTCTGACACCAACCTGGGAAGAAAGGATGCATTGGTTCTTAAAGTAACTCTATCTTTATGAAAAATCAAGTATGGAGGTTTTGAAGACACAGCTTAAATTTCTGAAACTCTTCTAGCTGAGGTAATGGCTACTAAAAAGATCATTTTCCACTTAAGAAAACTTAAGGTCATATTTTGTTACTGGTTCAAAGGGGGAATGTATTAATGCTTACAGTACCAAGTTCAGATCCCATGTTGGGAGTAGGATCTTTAAACAGTGGTCTCAAAAGAAGAGTGCTTCTCAAAAATGCTTTGCACACTTTAGCAGAGGCTACTGAAGAACCTTCAAATCCAATATGAAAATAAGATATTGCTGCTAATTGCACCTTAATGGTAGAGGAGCTCTCCCCTTCTTTGAAAAGTAAAGCTAAAAATTGAAGAATGTTATGTATCTGATCTGAGAAGGGATTTCAAAATTTTATTGTGCTCAGTAGACAAATCTTTTCTATTTACTTGAATGGAGTTTATGTGTCAAGGGTTTATGGGAAGGTAAAAGGATATGGCGGACAGGTGAAGAGAGCATAGGTTGTCTGACTATTAACGCAATTTGAAAAATCAGGCTGTAGGCTTGATGTTTGAGATGTCTGGGTTAATCATGTCTGTCAGGTGAGACAGAAGGTCTGGAATATGATCCAGAATCCAAGGTTTGTAAAGTAGATGAGGAAGGGGAAAGTACAGTTGTGTACACTTACCATAAATGAAGATGTTTAAGTGTATTCACTGTTGCAGTCTTGACTCTTGGGATGTCCTACTGTGAAGGTCCTTGGCCACCCCAACTACCAGTGAAAACTGTTTTTGCCTCCCAGGCTGGTGGACACCCTTACCGACATCAGTATGCTCAGTTATAAAGCGAGCCAGCCTGCATCACCACATCAGTATTTTCTTGATCCACTTAGAAGTCCCAAAGTACACCCTTGGAGGACTAAGTTAGAGTGAACTCTGGGAGCCCTTAAGTGTACCTAAGGTGGCCCATGGTAGAGAGGACCCAAACCAGGGTTGGGAGGAGTAGGGCCCTTTGCTAACTCTTGTAGCCTACCTACTAAGTTAAGGGGCTAGGCGAGAGGGAAAGACTACAACAGTAAATACATCTGAACATCTACATTTATGGTAAGTGTACACAGCTGTACTATGTTCTTCATGTTTCACTGTTGCAGTCCTGACTGTTGGTAAGATTCCCAAAGCTTTAAAGAAGGTGGAAGGAGACTAAGGACAAGAGAGGATTCCCTGCAGGACTGCAGATGGAAAACCTGCTCTAGTCTTAGAAAAGGTTGCCAAATGGTAGTGCCTAGTGAAGGTATGCACTGAAGACCAGGTGGCAGCCTCCAAGATGTCTTTAGTGGGAACCCCTTTGAGGAAAGCTGTAGAAGTAGCTGTGGTCCTAGTAGAGTGTGGCCTAATCAAACTGGGGGGCTTTTTGCCATGATGGCTGTAGCAGAAAGAGATGCAGAGGAAATCCACTTAGAAATAGTTTGTTTAGAAGCAGGTTTTCCTTATGAGCCATGAGGAAAGGTAAGGAACAACTGGTCCATTTTCTTAAAGACTTAGTCCTGTCCAGGTAGAAGCGTAGCATTCTATGTACATCCAAAGAGTGCAGTAATCTTTCCCCTCTGTTTTGAGGGTTGGGAAAGAAGGTAGGTAGATGAATGGCCTGATGCAGAGACATATTAGTAACCACCTTAGGCATGAAGGAAGGATTAGTTCAGAGGGAGACTCTGTCTTTATGGAAGATAATAAAGGGCTCCACTGCCATTAGGGCCTGTAACTCTGAGACCCTCTTGGTTGAAGCGATAGCCAATAGAAGGGCTGTTTTCCAGGTAAGAAACATTAAGGTGGTAGAGGCTGCAGGTTGAAAAGGAGGCAAGGTTAACTTTTCAAGGACAAAGCTGAGGTCCCAAGGAGCAGTGGGTTTCCTCCTGGGGGGCCTAAATGTGAATAACTCCCCTAAGAAATTATTTCAGCAAAGGGTGAGAACAGATAGGAGGATGACTAGGGATGTGGGCAGAGATCACTAGAAAGGAGGATGACTAGGGATGTGGGCAGAGACAGCTGAGGCATGTATCTTGATGGAGGAATAAGAGAGGCCTTTCTCTACTAGGTTGGCCAGGTACTCCAGAATCTTAGAAATGTTAATAGAATTTTGCTGAAGCTAGTGTTTCTGGCACCAAACCGAGAAGCTTTTCCATTTGGGTGAGTATGATTTTCTTGTGCTAGGCCTTCTAGTCTCTTTTAAATGGTTTGTACCTGCTGACTCAAGTTGGAGGTACAGTTGGGCACTGTGGAATAAACCAGGCTGAAAGCCTGCAAGTCTGAAGTTTAGGGTGCCCAATCCTACCCTTGTTATGGGCGATGAGGGACACCTTCTGTGGTAACATCAAAGGCTTTTGACTGGTGAGCTCTAGGAGGAGAGTGAATCAATGCTGCCTGGGCCAGTCTGATGCTCTCAGGATGGCCTTTGGGCCCTTGTGCCTGATCTTCAGAAGCACTAGAGGCAACAGGTGTAAAGGCATAAATGAAGAGGTGTGTCCAAGGGATGGAGAAGGCATCTGTTCTCCATGCAGATGTCTGGCTTGTCCTGGTGCAGAACTTCTTCAGGTGAGCATTGCCCTTGCTGGCAAATATGCCCACCTGTGGGACCCCCCCCACCATTGCTGTGTTATGGTATAGAAAACTTCCTGAAGGAGATGCCACTCATGGGGGTCTGTCAGATTCCTGCTGAGGTGGTATGCAATGGTATTCTTTTCACCCAGCAGGTACTGTGTCATGAGATGCAGGCCTAGAGATTGTGCTGTCTTCCATACTTGCATGGCTAGGCAACACAAGGGGTAGGAATGTGTGCCTCTTTGCCTCTTTATATAACACATGACTTTGGTACTGTCTGTCTGTGCTGCCATGAACCCTGGGTCCCATTTGTCCTTGAAAGCCAGTAAACCATTTTGTACTGCCAAGAGTTCTTCCAAGTTTAGGTGCCTTCTTCTTTACTGTGTGGGTCATAATCCTTGAGTTTGGAGGTTTTGGGTATGGGCCCCCCATGCTGTCTCTGAGGCAGCTGTGGTAAGAATTTGGCCCTGGGGCAAGAATATGAAGGGTAGGCCATGATTTTGTTACAAAACTGTACCCACCATGCAAATTCCTGCTTGAGGCAAGGTATTTGGGCATCCAGGGACTGAGAGTTTTGGCAGCACATGCCCTTCAGGTACCACTAAAGCTTCATGTGCAGCCTCACTAGGGGTACCAAGAGACTACAGAATGCCATGTACCCCAGTGTTCCAAGGAATTCCTTGGCTGTGATGTTTTGATTTTCCTGTATCTGTAAGAAGTAACTTGTTAAATAGGTGACCTTGTCTTTGGGGGAGGAAGGCCCTCTGAAAGGAAGAGTCCTGGAGAGCTTCCAGGAAGACTATCTGTTTGTATGGGACCAAGCTTGATTTTTTGAAGTTTAGAATGAACCCCAGGGAAGTCAGGAGGTCCTGTCTGAATTTCAGGTCTTTGTTGATCTTTGGAATCTATGTAGCCTGTATTAGACAATCACCAGGTAAGGGTAAATCTGGATCCCTTTGGTTCTGCAGTAAACAATGACCAGTGCCCAGCACTTTGTGAAAACCATTGGAGCAGTAGACAACCCACAGGTCAGTGCTGAAAACTGACAGTGACATGAACTTGCTCTGAAGTGAAGAAAGCTGTCTCTTTAGGACTATTGAGACCATAAAGACCTGAGGAGTTATCATGGGCAGTAATTATTGAAGTGTCAGCATTTTGAACTTTGGTATTCTGAGGAATTGGATTAAGCTGGACCAGTCCAGAATAGGGCACCAAGATCTTTTTTTTCTTGGGACTAGGAATAACCTTGAATAAAAGCGTGCATCTCCAAAGCTTTGCTGTGATTTACTTCTACCATTAAAGTGTGAACACTGAGCTACTGGCCTTTGTTTTTTATTTTGCACTTATATACTGCTTTGGGTTCCAGCAGCAAGAAAAGATTGAAGAGATGACACAGGTTGACTCCCTTTATATCTGAGTGTACTGATGTCAGTAAGGGCATCCACCAGCCTTGGAGGCAAAAACAGTTTTCTCTGGTAGTCAGGTGGGCCGAGGGCTTTCATAGCAGGAAATCCCAAAAGTCAGATAAGAATCACTGAGGCATGCAAGAGGGATATCTGTTGGTGGATTCAGTCAGATCAGGTTCTACAAGGTCGTCCATTACTTCTCCCTCAGCACAAGGCCATAGTGTCCATTGACGCTTCCCAGTTGGGGTGGATGCGAGGGGCACTTTCTGGAGAAAACAATCCAAGGTAGTTGAAACACAAAGAACATCCAAATCTCTCTAGGCCAGTAAGATGCAATGAGGATGACTTTGCCCTTCAACCTGAAAGCTTTCCATAGAAATTCTGGAATTAATGGAATTGGTGGATGGGCATAAAGCAGACCCAGAGGCCAATCGTGAAGTAGAGAATCCATTGATGATTCCCCTTGTGTGTGTGTGTGGGGGGGGGGGGGGGCAAAGTAGCTGCTGCACTTGTTGTTTAGGGGAGAAGGAAAAAGATCACAGTAAGGCTGGTCCCACTAACAAAAATCATTTCTGCCACTTTCCTGTTGAGGGACCACTCATGAGGTAGAAAAATGGACCTGCTCAATTTGTCTGCTATCACATTGGACTTTCCCGGAATGTGCGTTGCTATGAGAAAGCAGCTGGATGACAGAGTCCATTGCTACACTCTGAGTGCTTCCTGACACAACAGGTATGATCTGGTCCCCGCTAGCTTGTTGATGTAACAAACTACTGGCATATTGTCCATTTTAAGCCCAATCATCCCTGAAGGGAGAGCATCCTGGAACACCTGCAATGCTAAAAGCACTGCTCTCATCTCTAGGATGTAAATATGCAAGTTGGCCTCTTCTGGGGACCAACTACCTTGGATTGTTTTCTCCAGAATCCACCAACAGATATCCCTCTTGCATGCCTCAGTGATTCTTATTTGTGCTGACATGCAATGATAAAGAATAGACCACTGTGCTGCTAACATCCATTGAAGAATTCTCATAAGAAAATGGCTAGAGGTACTAAGGTTATTGCCCGCTGATACTGATGCTAGAGCTTGAAGGACCAAGCCGGCTTAAATCTTAGTACTGCAAATTATTTTTCTGACCTGTAATCTGATAGTCTGTACCCTTGAGAGAGGAAGAGAAGCTATCACTAACTTTATGTTGAAAACTACTCCTATAAATTCAAGGCTTTGACTTGGCTGTAGGTGAGACTTGTCATAATTTATGGTTATCCCCAGATGAGAACAAATCTGGAGTACCTGATTTATTGTCCTTATTAACAGATGCCTGGTTTAGGTGGTAATGAGGCAGTCGTCTAGATACGGAACCACCCAGAATCCTTGCAGTCTCAAGTGAGCTGCCATTACTGCCATACATTTGGTAAACACCCTGGGGGCTGTGGTAAGGCCAAAGGGCACAGCTCTGAACTGGTAATGACTGGCTCCCAGCCAGAAGCGTAAATATCTTCTGGATTGTGTGTTCATCTTTTATGTGATAGTATGCATCCTGAAGATCTATTGAACTTATCTAGTCGTTCTTGCCCAGAAAATGGAGAATGGACTGAACCACGACCATTTGAAGCTGTGTATGTTGAACTGGCTTGTTCAAGTTACTGAGATCCAGAATTGGTCTCCAGTCCTCTGTTTTCTTTGGCACTAAAAAGAATCATGATTAAGTTCCAGATTCTGTCTGGTCTGGCAGGACCTCTTGGATGACTCTTTTCTAGTAGCTTTTATATTTGTATTGCTGCTTCTATCCACTGACTGTGCGGAATGTCGAGAATTTTCCATAGAGTTGGGGGTGGAAGGGAAAGGCAGCATACAACCTTTGGAATTAATTCTCTGCACCCAAGTATCTTTTATGTCTAGCCAGACTCTCTGGTGCAGAGATAGTCAACCCCCGATTGCCTTCAGAGGTGGACAATTGAGCTTCCTTTCAGAAGCATTGACAGGGTCTGTCAGAGGAAGAATCTCTTCACTCCTGGTTATGCAGGTCTCTTCTGCTGTGGAGGCAGGTTTGACCATTAGTGTGTCCCCCGCCCCTAGGGCAACTTTCTCCACGTGTCCTGGAAAGGACCCTGGGACTTCCTGAACCACATCTTCTGAACACCACGTTGATTCCTAGAAAAGAATCTAGGAGGGATCAAAAAATATATGCCCACTGCAGACAGGGTCTTTCCATCCTTTCCACACCTGGATAATGTGTCCTTCACTTTAGGGCCAAACAAAGAAGTGCTGTCAGAAAAAGCACTGATGAATGAAGACTTGAAGGGCTCTGCGAAATGACAATGCATTCAGGCATGCCTCCTAACAGATATGCCTGACCCTTCAGCTCCTGAGGTGCCTTTGGCTGCATGCAAAATGAGCCTCATGAATGAAATTTTGGGAGATTGGAGGGTAGCCAACTGAGAAACCTCAGATGATCAGGCCTCAGCAGAAACAGTTCCTGAAAGGGAAGTTGAAAGTTCTTTGATCAAATCCTTTTACAACCTAGTAAAATGCACCAAGTAGTTAAGTGACATGCTTCCCAAATGTGTCCATTGCCCTAGACTCCCTGTTAGGAGGATAAATTCAGCAAGTTCCTTCTTGGTGGCTGCCATCATGAACATGGCATCCACAGGCACCCCATAAGCCCAAAATGCTTTCTCTGCAGGTGGAGCTAAAACCCTAATTGGCCTTTTGGGAATTGGTTTCACTATGTCTGGCTCCTTCCACGCCTACCAAGAGACCAAATCAATGAGTTTGTCGGGGGTTGGAGTAACCCAAGAAGTAGATGGGCCAGCTCCAAAGTCTCCCATATATACAGACTCCTCAGGTGAATAGTTGCCGGGGGTCCAAAGAAATCTCTGTTTTAGGATCTCAAGGATGTCTCCACAAGACATCTTCTGCAGGTGATTGTGGGGACCCTTCACCCTCATCAATGTCCGTATCCTTAGTGACGGAGTCTTGTGGAGAGTCCA